>NW_015170276.1:1519096-1558235 GCF_001447785.1 Gekko japonicus
ATTACACTATAAGTGAGAGGCCCTTATACTGTAGGCTATTCCTGACACAAGCTGTATACGTGTACTTTAGTACTGGGACCATCAATAAACACTTATCTTCTTATGAAGCCTGGTGGTGGTGTGACCTGACTAAGAGTTTCCAGATCCAGGTTGGGAAACTCCCGGAAATTTCAGGATGGAGCCTGGAGAAGACCGGGAACTCAGTCATGGGCCAGCCTGCTCAGCCTAAGTCCAGAGTGGCTGAAGACTCCTCAGGAGTCGAGGAGTCACACGCAGCCAGCTCTGAACTGCTAAAGTGAGTGAGTTACAGATACAGGAGTTTCAAGCTTCATTGACGGCAGCTGACCTTGACCCAACCCAGGCACAGCTCTGAAGCCGCTGATGAAGCACAGCTGCAGGGAGGTAGCCCCCCAGGCTCCTCTTCATTCATTGAACAGCGAAGGGAAAGGCTCCAACAAGACTTAAGAACACGCAGACGGAGTGCTCGCCTCTTGGCTCGGTGCCAGCTGCCTAATGACAGCACTGCTGAGTAAGCGCAGGAGCAGGTGGCTGTAAATCAGGCTTGTTGTTGAATGCCCATATAAATCAGACCTGGGGAACTGCAGATTGTGGAAGCGACTTGTCACAACCCTGTGAACTTTGCCACCACAGGACTCTGCCTGCCTCCTGTGACCTTTGGACTGACCCTCGACTCTGCTTTTCGGACCTGCCTGAACCAAGCTGGTCAATGACCTCGGACTGCCTTGACTCTGCTTTCCTGAACAACCCGTGAACTCTGACCGCTGCTAACCTGGTATTTGACCCCTGGACTGGACTGTTGACTGTGATCTAGCTCTCTTGCCTGCTCTGCCTATATTCCATGACAAGCAGCTCTAAAGGGGCAAAAAATTAATAGGACAATAGTCCTGAGACACCTCAAATACCACTTTGACATTCCACAAAGTGGATAGGCTGGCATTACAGTTCTGCAATCATACCATTTGCCTATTGCAAGACAGGATTGTCAATGTGGTTCTAATGTCCTGGCCCCACTGCTGGACCTCCTGATGGCACTGGTATTTCTGGCCACTGTGTGACACAGAGTGTTGGACTGGATGGGCCTTTGGCCTGATCCAACATTGGCGTCTCTTATGTTCTTATGTTCTTATGTGGCACCGCATCCACATGGAGCGGCCAGCACAGTTCTGACCACAACATGTTAACAGTCACACAGGAGTGGATGTGCTGCGAAAAGGTATTTTAAAATCAAATAGATCTAACTAAAAGATGCCTGCTCCTTGGGAGGAAAGCGATGGCGAACCTAAACAGGATGATAAAAAGTAGAGACATCTCCCTGCCAACAAAAGTCCGCATGGTCAAAGCAATGGTATTCCCAGTAGTCATATATGGCTGCGAGAGTTGGACTATAAGGAAGGCCGAGCGCCGAAGAATAGATTCTTTTGAACTATGGTGCTGGAGAAGACTCTTGAGAGTCCCTTGGACTGCAAGAAGAACAAATCAGTCAATCCTAAAAGAAATCAACCCTGACTGTTCCCTGGAAGGCCAGATAATGAAAATGAAGCTCAAATACTTTGGCCACCAAATGAGAAGGGAGCACTCACTGGAAAAGACCCTGATGCTGGGAAAGATTGAATCGTGTAGCATTTTCAATCTTATTCGTGCCGTTTTCCCTTGCCATATAAACTTAGATGTCATCTGGTCTAAGTATTTAAACAAGTTTTGATTTTGTAGTATTTGAATAGTTTGAATAGTAAAATGTATCTTCTAAACTAAATGGCTAGAGTGGCAGACTAGAATCTGAGAGAACTAGGTCTGAATCCCCATAGAAGCTTGCTGGGTGACCTTGGGCCAGTCACACACTTTAAGCCAAACCTACCTCACAGGGTTGTTGTGGGGGTAAAACAGTGGAGGGGAGAACAATGCTGTAAGGCTCTTTGTGCCCCCACTGGGAAGAGAAATGGGGTATAAATATCTAAATAAATATAGATGACTGCATTCACACACAGTAAATAAACCACTTCCAATGCACTTTCAAGTGGATTTTGCCAGTTCACACAGTAAAATCCAGTTGGAAAGTGCATTGAAAGTGGATTGAAAGTGGATTATTTAGTGTGTGTGATCATAGCCGATGTGCAGTATGTCCACAAATAGTACTTTCTGGGGGGAAAGTAACATTTAGGCCCCGGTCACACGGGCCAGATAATGCGGGGGGGAGGCATGGCTTTTCGCGCCGGCGCAATTTAACGTGCCAGAACGTGATCAGACGCCACAGCGGCAAAGTGGGGTTTTGTTTGTCAGCTGGTGTTTTTGGTGCGCGTCAAGAGCGTGCTTGAGCGATCACACATAGATATTCCATTGACGGCCCATAGCAAACCGTTTGCTAGTAGGCTTTCCTGGGTATTTTTTAACTCTGGATCTTCGGGCGGATGCTATGGGTTGGCGATGGGTGTGCTACGCTTGCCAGATGCATCCTTGTGATCACGCCCGTATACGCTGCCTGACATTCATGCCTCTCTCGCTGCAAATTCTGCGTGTGAACAGGGCCTTATTTTACCTAAGCAAGTGCAATTTTTCTTATTATTAGCAACAGCTTCCTTTAATCCTTGTTTTTAGTGGATAACTAATTTCTTCTTCCTTTTCTATTAACACTTATAATTACCATAACTCGTTCCAGCACAGGCTTGTTTGGGGACGCATTGTTTACATGCCTCCTTAATAGGCTGATTTCTGTTAAGTAAGCTGTGGCTTGATTAATGCTTTCCAATGAAATGTGGCATTGTGTAGCTTCTCCGCTTGTCACTGGGATGCTCTGGATGTGTCACAGCTAACTTGTTTCCTCTTTCCTCCCTCCAGCTAAATGGCAATCTGCCACTTCAGACAGAGAGCAGAAAAGAAAACATTCTGCTGGAGTCACAAACTCATTTGTCTGGAGTTGCTTTTTGTGACATGACACGCAGTGCAGGTCTAAATTCCCAATTATTGAGAGATCATGCAAGGGGGGGGGGAGGCTGTTTTGAGCAGACTCTTATTCACTCGCTTTGGCATCTGCAAGTCATAACAACAGAGAGGTGGAATTTTAGCATCTCTGTTGTTTGTGAAGCATCAGACAGTGTATTTTAGTTCCCTCTTATCACAGTGCAAGGGTCTGATTTAGCACAAGGGTGTATATATAATGGTTCCATGCTTGCTTTCTCCCCCCCCCCATGTGTAATAATTTTGTTTACAGCAACATTCCTGAATGTAGGGTTTGATAACATTTCACAGTCAAACATTTTTCTTTCATGTGATTACTCACAGAAATCTGCTCTCTTACTTGAGCCTGGGGGGGCTTCTGGGCCAATAGCCTGACTCAAGGTAAAGCAGATTCATATGAATGACTAAAACATGCTCTTTTCGAACACTGTCAGACAATGTTTTTTTTTTTTTCTAGATTGTTGGAAAAGAAAACCTAACTATTCCTCCTTTGATTATCTGGCAGAGAAGACTGCCATGCACTGACCATCTAGAGGAGAATGTGATTAACAGAAGACTGTGATAATGGAACGTGAGGTAAAACGATATAACTTGGCCTCAACTGACTCTATACCTCATGCAACACCTTAAATTTATTGCCTCAGGTAGTGCAACTACTTCCAAGCTTTTTCTGTGCTATCTTCTGAAAAAGGATTTTGAATCTTGCTGGTTTAGAGAGAAATTTTAGAGGTTTGTTGGACTTTCTTTTTTTACTATGGAGTGTAATTGATTTATTGCCTTTTGTCCAAAAGAACTGGGTGTAACTTGAAACCATCTCTATTTTGAACCATCACTATCACTCAATGAGGGCTTGACCAGGACTTACCATCATGGTCCATGGTACATTTTCCTTTCCCAAAAATCTTTTAAAACAGTTTTTTAAAAATTGTAACATCCAGCCTAGCCAATGGTTCTGGAGAACTTGAAAGCTCTCACACTATCATGTATTATTTGGTTGGGCCTAACAACCTAACAAAAGGTACCGTGTGGATTGTGTATGGAAAGTTGACATCTTTCTTTATAGAACAGAGCAGCAGGGAACAAAAGTAGAAGTTGGTTCATTTGTCTCTTGGGTGCAGGACTGGCCATATTTGCTAGGTAGATAGAACGTTTTACAGTCCCAATTCTGACATAACTGCAGTTTATCATTCATCTGAGCAATGTATCGCAGCTTGTAGAATTGCCACCCAGTGGCTGGCAAACAGCAGGAGTCCCAAGGGGTTGTGGACATGGGCAGTGCCATCAAGCGATGGCTGTACATCACTTTCAGGGAAAATCCAGAACTCATATCATACCTCTCTAGGAATTGCCAGAAATCTTGTGGTAAAACCATAGAATTTCCAGCAGTTCATATAGAGGGGTAACACCTCCTGTCTTTTCTCCAATACAAATAGCCTCTTCCTGGAGTAATTTCTCAGAGAAGATGTAATCAGTGGGCTAATATTACATGTGACTGTGTTGTAACATTTTTTTTAGTCATTAGCAGCATTTCCTGTGAAGCAAGGTTTTTTTCCTGGGAGGTTTGAGCTGAGCAAAACCTCCACATTGCATTTTAAAAGTCCCCCCCTGGGAAAAGACCAGGCAGAAGGGGGGGTAGTTTATTCAATTGCTTCCCAGATGTACCTCAGTTCACCTTCATACAAATTCTAATAGATCTAGCAGGAGAGATAATGGGTGGGTCAAGTTCTTTCCCTTCTCCAAGCAGGGAACAGAGATTTGGAGGACTTTAGGTTAGAGTGGATCTAGGAATAATCTCCAGGAAGGGGCCCTAGGAAATGCTTTGCTGACCTGGTCAGGGGTGGGGAAAAGAGAAGTGATAAAAACTTGCAAAAGCAAAGAGGTCTCTTCTCCATGGATGCTGAAGTCATGAGCGCACACAGACCTCTCCAGTGAGGAGGCAGCCATTGGCCATATGGTTGGCCTGAAAAGCTGAAGGGAGCCTCAAGGTAGAAGCAACTCTGTACAAATCTAGAACTCCTAGGCTAAAGAGCCTGCCATTTATTTTAACATCTGATAGGGCATGTAAAGAGAGAGGGACGGGGTTTGAGTTTTGCCTATTTCTTTGGTGCTGTGCTAAAAGTAAACATTTTCTTTTAAATAAATACTTTGAAACTTTTGATGCTGGCAGGGGTTCTCTGTACCATATAGAGCTACATCACCTTGAACACACTATTTTATAAGGAGCACCTGGGGAAAGGCAGGTAGCTGGCAAGTGGCTCTTCCTCCAGGGGTGTGCAAGGCAGTGAACTGTCCCCATAGTGACCAGGCACTGGGCAGTGGGAGACAGAGGCAAGGCCTCGGAACTTGGAAGGGAAGCTGGGAGTCTTGACCCTCCCAGTGGGCAATTTCTTATAAAGGTCAGGTGGTGGCAGTGAGCTATCCAAAAATGGAAGAAAGGCCTCTCCAGGTGTGGAGAAACACCTAGGAGGGCAGAGTGGAATCAGGCCTGCAGGCCAGAGCAGCCATGTTCCACACCTGTGGAAACAGATTATGAGATTAACTGAATTTTAAACTACTTCTTGACCAATTCAGTAGTTCAGTAGTTCATGACAAGATTTACCTAATAATAAAGGGGGGAGAATGACGTTAAAGAGTGTACAATATCATGCAGTCCTGATGGTGTGAGATGTTGCTGTCACGGATGGCATCAGCATTGCACCTGTACAATTTTTACCCCAGTTTGTTATTGGAATCGACATCTTTTATCAAGTGTAAAGATGATCATGCAAATTGTGTGCCATCTTAAATGTGATTTGCCACCTGCCTGATTGTTCAGAAGTGCATGGTATGCTTAATTAATCTAATTAGTCCGCACACCTATCAAAAGCGCATTTATAGTCACACTCATCATAAAAGTATTTTTGTTTTCCTAGGCTAGATAATTCAATTCAAAAAACCTGATCTGAGACAGCCTGCTTAGCTTAAAATAAGACTAGCAGTCAGTATCACTGCATTTCCTCTTCCTCCTTGGTGGATATTGTTTCTGTTTAAAAAATTCAATCGCTTCTGTGTCATTCTCTCTCCCTCACCCACCCACTATCAACAATAAGAAAATGAAATTCATTTTGGAGGTAGGGATATCTGAGGCTACCAAGAAAGTATGTTGTGTTATTTGTTAGGCGCTTCTGTCTCCAGAGGCTCAAATTCATTTTTCACAAGTGAAATTAGTTTAGTGCCCTTGCCTTTGTAACGGTGTGTGACTGTGCGTGTCTATAGACATATGATGTGATATCGTAACAAATCTTTGCTCACCTAGGGCTTCATGGTTGTCACAATGCTGTAAATCAAGGTTGTTGTGAATGTCACAGTGATGGCATATGATTACAATCTAGGCCTTCCTAACTAGTTCTGTCTGATCTCCTAGATGGTGGCCATGTTTTCAAAAATCAGTTCCTGAATATAGCATGAATATAGCACAGTACTGAGAGAAAAAGATCGCCTGGATATCTTACTCTAATGCCAAAAGAGCTATATGCAAATAAGAATAAACACCGTTTAGAATATTTTATTGCTTATAAAGTGCAATGGCCGTAATCTAATTCATGTGGTCTTCATATACACTCTTCCATTGTTTTAAACAACACTCAGTTCCATTTTCTATGCTTATTTTTTGCTTTGAATATATTATATCCCACATTCTACAGAATCTGCCTGAGGCAGATTACCAGAACTGGATTCTTTTATATCAGAAGTAAGGCTCATTGTATTAGGAAATCAGTTTGATAATAATTTTCACTGGTTTCAATTGGAAACACATTTTCAGGTGTAACTTCTCTCTGGCTTCCTGCTGCTCAGGAAAATCATATCAGACAATGTGCATATGTCCTGATGCTGCATTGCTCTCCTCTGGTTGCCCCCAGCCCCACCTGCCCCTTCACGACCCAAGAAAACGAAACCAGATTGCAAGGCGCCAAAATAACCCATAGATCAGAAGGCTTCCAAAAAAACACGTGTGTCAGAAATAATTTTTGTCAATTAGAAGTCCTTCAGATGCTTTCAAAGGGGCAAGGTTTGGGATGCATCTTCATGAGTACATTTCTGATGGTGCATCCATCTGATGGTGCATGCCTCCTATATTCCTGTTCAGTCTTTCCCCTTTGCTTCATAAAAGAATGTGAATTCCTGTGCTTTGTAATTGCCTGCTAAAGTTATATACAACTCTAAGTATACACAGTAGGGTGATGAGGGCACTTGATTCTCTTATACCATATGAGGATCCTTCTATTATCATGACAAGTGCACCTGTGGTCGATAGAACTGAGCTAGGGAGAAGTCTTTAGTGGCAGTGGTGAACTTGTTGGCTGGTGGGCACTTTTGAGGTATAATCTCTACAAGGTTATATGTTTGGAGAAGGACTGGATCATTGGTAGAGTATCTGCTGGGTACAAAAAAGGTCCCATATTCAATCCCCAGCATCTCCAGTTTAAAGGAACAGGTAGTAGGTGATATGAAAGACCTTTGCCTGCAACCCTGGAGAGCTGCTGCCAGTCAGAGTAGACAACACTGACTTTAACTGGTCAGTTGTATGATTCAGTATAAGGCAGATTCCACGTCTTCAGTCACCTATGCTGAGATTATTCATATTTAAGAAATAAAACCAATAGAGAGCTTCTGGGATTAATTAATCTCTGGTAGTTAGGGATTTTCCTTCTTACTGTTAATTTCCATTTTATTTTCTATGATCAAAGTGACAGATTTAAATATCATACATGCAGAAGGCAATTCTGGGGGGTGTTTTAAAGATTTCTTTTCTTTTTACTCTAAGGGTAGCAATTACTATGAAAACTCTGCAAAGGAAGTTAATATGAAAAGACTTTAATTTGAACACTGGAACCAGGGAAAATCACTATTGTGAATAGTGTTTTTTTTAAGCAGAAGGTATAGAAAATGCTTTTGACAGTGATTCCATTCTCTTTCGAGGCCTATGAAAATACTTTCATTAATGTTACAATTGGATAATATAATCTAGGGCATAGATTTACATAAAGTACTAGTCTCAAATGCTAATTGAGGTTTGAAATCCCCTTTAATTTTGTATAATGCCACTACAGAAACCTTTTCTCAAGGTTTACATACTACAAGGGACTTAGTGTTTCAGCTAGGTGTGCCAGTTTGGTGTAGTGGTTAAGTGCGCAGACTCTAATCTGGGAGAACCGGGTTTAATTCCCCACTCCTCCACTTGTAGCTGCTGGTGTGACCTTGGGTCAGTTACAAGTTCTCTCAGAGCTGTTCTTGAAAAGAGCAGTTTCTGTCAGAGCTCTCTCAGCCCCACCTACCTCACAGAGTGTCTGTTGTGCGGAGGGGAAGGGAAAGGAGTTTGTAAGCCGCTCTGAGACTCCGAGTGAAGGGCGGGGTATAAATCCCATCTCTTCTTCTTCTATGTCCCATGAGAAATGTAAATAAAGAAAGGCCTACGGGATCAATCATATTCTACAGTAGTAGTTTCAAACCAGGGTTGCCAGGTCCCCCCTGGCCACCAGTGATGGACGTGGGGTAGGGTTGTGAGATCCAGGTTGGGACTCTCCTGGAGATTTGGAGATGGAGCCTGGGGAGGACAGGGACCTCAGTGGGATACAAAGAACCCATTTGCTCTTGGGGAACCGATCTCTGTAGTTTGGAGATAAACTGTAATTCTGGGGGATCCCAGGTGCCACCTGGAGGCTGGCATCCCTATTTTAAACTTTCTTCCTTTGGGAAGCTTTTCTGCATCAGCTTGGCTGCCAAGGAATGTCTGTGTCAAGGTTGAAAGTCTGGATGTGATCCAGGAAGGAGGTAGGCAGTCATTCTAGAAAATGCGCAGGAACAGAAAAACTCACTCCACTCCTAAATGGATGGCTGGTCAAATCGCGGAGTGATGCTAGAGTTTTTATCATGTGCAATCACCTGCAGTGGTTTAGCAAACAGCAGACCAGTAGAATTCTTTGGTATATTCTATGTATGATGCTGGTAGAGTATTTCAGGTTGGGTAGCCATGTTAGTCTGAAACAACAGAACAAAATTTGAGTCCAGTGGCACCTTAAAGACCAACAAAGTTCCCGGTCACATGAGTGGGATGATCCACTGCCAAAGGGAGGCAAATTAGAGCTGGAGCAAAAAGAACTGCGGGAGCGTGAACTGATGTGCCCCCGCGGCTCCGTGCTCCGGCAGCCGATCACAAGTTGTGCAGCAAACCGATAGTAGCGCGGTTGTGTGCATGCGTGGGACGGGGAACGGTGCTGGCTGCGATGGGCTACCAGCGCTTCCCCGACCAGATGCCTGGAGTTGCCGCGCATCATCCGGAAGGTAGTGCTTAAAATGCACGTTTTCGGGCTGAAGGGCCAGATCGGGGACAGGTGCGTGATGCTTCCCAGATGTTGCAGTGTGATTGCGCCCACTTGATGCACCCCCAATCCGTCCCTCTTGCAGGGCAAATCCTCCCATGTGACGGGGGCCAAAGTTTAATTCAAGGTATAAGCTTTTGTGTGCAAGCACACTTCAGGCATCTGAAGAAATGTGCTTGCATATGAAAACTTATACCTTGAATTAAATTTTGTTGGTCTTAAAGGTGCCACTGGACTCAAACTTTGTTCTGGTAGTAGAGTATGTGACTAGATTTCTTTATTAGAGCCACACACACCCCCGTGTGATTCTGTGGTGCATTAAATTCTGGTGCATCATTATGGAAACTTAGAATTCCCCAGCACAGTTTGAAAACTACTGTTCAGCTTCTGCCATTCAGTATGTAATTGGCTGAACCAGCATAAAAGCAGAATCTCTCTTTCTTGGATCCTGACCCTTACATTTATCAAAATTTGGCTGTGTTTGCTCTCCATTTGTGCTGTAATGTTGGCAACATGCAAAGGAATAGACGGTGTGTGTGTGTGTACTGACTAATACTCCTAGTTAAATTAAGGGAGCAAAGTTCCGCCTAATAATAGCTTTGTAACAATTTCATTTTGTGCCCTTTAAACATAGTATTTGCTTTTGAACAGCAGAATCCAAAGCAATTTTGGATCCAAAGCACTTATTTATAACAATTACACTGATCTAATCAATTTGACAATATCCATGTTAAAATTCTGAGCAATTTTTTTTTACTGCGTATATTATGCATTAAATCCCAGCAGGGTTCCACATTTTGCAAAATCTGCTATAATAATAATTAGAGACTGGAGTCATTCAAATGGTCTAAGTGACTTTATTTGATACAAATTTCACTGATTTGATTGAATTAAGACAAAGAACTATATTGTGCATTGTGTAAGTGAAGGAAAGTGCTATTCTTTAAAGTTCCTTTGTCTGCATCTCAATCTGTCATGTGCCTACTGATAGCTTTGAGCGTATAAATGCTTATTGCTTACTTCTTTTTTTTTTTTTTGGTAAACAAATTTTTATTTTCTCAGGAATACAACATATAAAACTTTTCATTCTATCAATTGTCTACCCCATTCCCAGTTCCTCCCCTCCCTCCAATGGCTTCCCACAATGCTTCCACCCCTGCTCCAAATTACTTCATATCATCAACAATATCAGTTTCTCATCATTACAATCTAAAGATAACATCATTTGACTTAATATTGATCTAAACATATTAAGTTTTGTTTCACATCCCAGTTCTTTTCCAGATAAATTTTAAAGTCATTCCATTCTCCAAAAAACTCATCGTCTTCTTTGTTATTCAGTTTTTTTGTAATCTTATCCATTTGTGCCATGAACAGAACTTTTTGTATCCATTCTTCAACCTCTGGTACCTTTTCTGTCTTCCAAAACTGAGCATAAATCATTCTCGCTGTCACTATCAGGTACCAGAGTAAAGTCTTTTTAGTCGTATTGACTTCTTCCATTTTAAGTCCCAAAAGCAGAATTTCCGGTGCTTTTTTAAAAGAACATTTCAATATTTTTTGCATTTCATTGTGGACTTTTGTCCAAAAGTCTACAGCTTTCTCACAAGTCCACCACATATGATAAAATGAGCCCTCATGCCTCTTACATTTCCAGCATTTGTTTGACATATTTTGATTCATATTTGCAATTTTCTTAGGTGTCATGTACCACCTATACATCATCTTATAACAATTTTCTTTAACATTAGTACATGTCGAGATCTTAATAGAATTTTTCCACAAATATTCCCAGGTTTCCATAGCCACTTCCTTATTCATATTAATAGCCCATTTTAACATTTGTTCTTTAACAGTTTCATCTTCAGTATACCATTTTAACAACACCTTATACATTTTAGAAATATTTTTTCCTCCTCCACTCTCCCAAACCTTTTCAATTTCATTTTTTTCCTCTCTAAAACCATAGTTTTTTTTGTCAGATCTAAAAAGATCATAAATCTGCATATATTTCAACCACTCATATTCATATTCAATTTCATTCTGCTTTTTCATTACCCACTCTGTTCCCTCTTTTTTAATTAAATCTCTGTATGGCAACCAATCTCTACCTCGCTGTCTTGAGTAAGATATCAACACTTCTACTGGTACAATCCACAATGGTCTTAAGTCACTCTGGTACTTCTTATATCTTGTCCATACCATATACAAAGCTTTTCTCACCAAGTGAAGTTTAAAAAAACTGTCCATTTTTATCTTGTCATACCATAAATATGCATGCCAGCCAAATCTACAATCATGCCCTTCCAACCCCAACAATCTGTCATTTTCAAGCTTCACCCATTGATCCATCCATGTTAGACAAACCGCTTCATAATATAGTCTAAGATTTGGCATTTGCTTATTGCTTACTTCTGATTGTAACACATTATCAATTAATTGCTCACAAATCTCTGCTCTTACTCTGTGTAGGTTGTAAGGAGTGGTAAATTATTAACTTTCAATGACAGCCTGTTTGAATTACAATACAAGCCTTGCAAGGTATGAAATTTGCAAGTTTAATTAGTTGAAAACAACTCCTTTGTCTTCCCAAATCCTGCTGGTAAGGCCAAGAACACATCCTCAGCACTCTGGCCTTTCCACAACCCTTCCCCCCATCTCCCCCCCCCCCCCACTAGCAGGGTTTCAGCATCTTGCCTACATAGGCTTTCCTCAGTGGGCTGCCTTCTCTGTTCTTTTCTTATCTTACACATGCACGGCTGGATTCCTGGGGAGTAGGAGTACCTGTAGGAAGAACAAAGTCAGCTGTGCATTGTTCCCTCTTTGTGTTCTGAATAGTAACAGATGCCTGAATCAAACAATGAGGAATCAGCCATCAAGCCTATGCCTGATCAACTGACATACACTGTATATATTTTAAAGGGACAGTGGAATAAAGTATTTATGATTTAAGAAACACATGGCAAAACCCAGCAATTATCCAGCCAGCCACATAGAGAACACATATGGGCTTAAGCTACAGATCTTTCTGCTGTGCATCCCACAAATCCAACAGCACATTCCTCAGGCTGCCTAGGGATTGTATTGTGGGTGGCGTCAGCCAAACAATGACAGTTAAATCCAGGACCAGACTCAAAATGTGCTGTAGCACAGCCTCATGTTTTTGCTGGGAAATGCAGTTGGCATTCTACCTTGCATTCAGAATGTATCTGTGCCCTAATATGCTGGTTATAGAATCCCCCAAGACTGCATTCTTCTCCTGCCATTGAGGAGGGCATCTGTCTGTCTGTCTGAAGGCCTTTGTCCTTTTACTTGCAAATTCCCACAGAAATGGGCTCAGGATGGTAGTGAAAGCCCAGTTGACTTTATGTGTCCAGGACCTGCACTCCTCAGTCTTGAACCATTGTTTTCCCTTCCAGTCTGACCTCCCATTTGGGAGATGGTGGGAGAGGAGAGCTGATATCTGAAGGAAGTTTCAGAGGGTAGCCATGTTGTTCTGCAGTAGAAGAAGACAGATTCGAGTCAGTAGCACCTTAGAAACAAGCAAGGTTTTGGTGGTATGAACTTTCACAATGCAAAGCTGCCTTTGTCAGGTCCTGGCATACATATTTTTAAGGGATAGAGGAATACAATATGGGTATTTGACAAAGGGCCCTTTGACTCTTGAAAGCTCATACCCCAACAATCTTGTTGGTTTGTAACTTCTGGACTCTAATCTAGAATATCTTACTGCACATTAGATAATGCTGTGGGGACCATTTCATCCCTTCACTCCTCAAAAACTGCTCCTGAGAACTGGCAGTTTTCAGGTCGGGTTGCTAGGTCCCCCCCCCCCACGCCATCGGTGGGGGGGTGGGGGTAGGGTTGCCAGATCCAGGCTGGGAAATGCCTGGAGATTTGGGGGTGGAGCTTGGGGAGGACAGAGACCCTCCACCCACCAAAGAATCAATTTTCTACAGAGGAACTAATAGCTGTAGTCAGCAGATGAGCTATAATTCCTGGGGATCCCCAGGTTGCACTGGGAGGCTGGATTCCCTATTTTCAGGGCTTTTAGTTAAAAAAGAACTATATGTTTTGTGGGTTGGAGGTTAGTTGTGGTGAAGGGCATCTGTCACGGCTCAGGTGGGGTGTCACCTGATGCTGCCACCACTCTGGATTTAGGTTCCCTTGAGAAGGCCCAGAGCACCCTCCCAAGACCTTCAGACCTCCCTTTTGGCCGAATAACAGGTGTGAGGACCAGGCAGAGTGAACAATGCAAATAGTTTATTTTATCTCAAACAAACAAGGTGCAGAATTATAACATTAAGTGGGTGAAAAGAAAAGAAATCAAATGCCCTAATGCATCTAAATATATACTGTATCTAGCTTACTATCTGCAGTGGCCTTAGACTACTCACCCTTCCCTCAGGATAAGGGTTTCTTCCCTGCAGCAGCCTTCCTTCTGGCTTTGCCCTCTGGGAAGAAGAACAGCTTTTCCTGCTGCTCTAGATCTTTTATTCCAAGCCCCCCTCTTTTCCTATTGGTCAATTTTTGCTCCAAAACCTCTCAGGGGCTTCTGGGAGTTGTAGGCCCAGCCTCACCTACTGCTAGCCAGGCTCCCTGGGCCTAATAGGCCTCTGGTGGCACAGCCCAGATCATGACAGCATTTGAATAGAAGGAGTTAGTGGCTGCTCTCATGTTTCTATCTTTATTGTATTTTATTGGCATTACAATACAAACCACTTCAGACCATTGGGAGAGTGGGATTTAAATGTCATTGAATGAAGGCGTGAATGAATGAGTGAATGAAAATGACATAGTACCTGCCTACAGATAAGGATATCTGATGAGGAGCAACACTAGAGACTGACAGAGTGTGAATACAGATGACCGGTTACTAAATGATAACTTTCTTTTGTGTGCATGGAGACAAACAAATACAGTGAGGCTAAAGAAGTTTGTAGCCTAGTTATGCTGGGGTAATCTCTTTTGTGATTTTGAGCTTGTAGTGTCTATATTGCAATTGCAACTTCATAGGAAGATACATAAACTTGAAAGGTGCAAAGCTTATGGAACAATGGCAACACTTGACAATTCCACCTAAAGGAGATCAGGTTGAATCTAAAGGTCATTTTCCACCTCAGTCTCTTCTACCAATGAAAGGTGAGAGCTTCCTCTGCAGCCCTGAAATGCTGCTCTTTGGGGACAAGGGACATGTAGGAACAGCACTGGTTGCAAGCAATTAGATTTCTGCTGCAAGATATTACATTGTGAACTGGTATCATAATAAATAGTGAATATTTCTTTGCCACACCTGATTTTAAAAAGTGTAGGCAAGCCATCAGCTGGCAGTTCAGCAAATCTGGTACTATTATGATTCTGGTCTGTGACATTCAAACACCATGGAGTTTTGTGCATTCACAGCAAATTTTTAGAAAAATCCATTGTGGGAATCACTCCAATACTCTTTATTTGCCTCCACTGAGATTGCTAAAAGTTCATTTATTTTAGGGAGTTTATTTAGCCAAAGGAAACATTTGTGCCCCTTGGCACCAGAAGAGAAACTCAAAAGCAAAGCATAGCAAATTATACTGCTCTAAGTTACAAATGGAGCTTAGAAGCAGTGCCCTCTGACATGTATGAAACTCAGTAGCAATTAGTGCAGTATATAATGTCTTACTTTGGCACCAGTCATGATCTGTTTATACAGCAAAGTGTGTACAAAGCTTTTCTGCAAACTGTTGCTTTAGGAATTCTTCTCCTTTCTAGGGGAAGGAATAATGGTTGCTGAAATCTTATATATTAAATTGACTAACCGCCGATACTCGGTTCACTTTACAAGAGTCATGAATGCTCCAGCCTTTGTTTTATAGGAGAGGAACTCTGATCTGTTACATATTTCCTGGACTATTAAACAGCAAGCATTATATGAATAATTCAACAAATTTAGTACTACAAAACTAATGCCCAAACAGTTTTAGGTTACTGTACAGGAAACAAGGTCAGGTGAACATAAGAAGGTCCCCACTGGAGGTTTCCAGTTTCAGTGACTTGAATGGCGAGCGCACTCCTGCGGTTCTCTGAGAGGAGTGGCCCATAATGCGACAGTAGGGAGGGGTTTTGGATGATTCTGAACCCCCCAGGAACCCTTGTAGGGGGCTCCTAGCCTGGAGTGCAAGGAGTGCCTCTCCTGAAGCCACGGCTGAGGGATAGAGGCTCTCCGATGCTCCTAAAGGTCCTGCCACTGCAGCTCCATTCTGGAGGTGAGAGGCACATGCAGGTAGAGCGAACAATGATCCAGCGATGGTAGAAAGTCTCCCTGCCTTCAGCAAAGAAGATTAAGCATGAGTCTTGGCGATTCTTCAGACCAACAGTCAAGCAGGCGACCCCCTTTGGAAATCCCTAATCTACTAGTGGAGGGGTTGGAGCTGGTCTCACCCCAAGGCAGAATTTAAATCCAGAGTCAGAAAGAAGGGAAGCCAATTAAAAAGCATCATAACTCAAGTAAAGTGGAGATTAGCCAGAGACTACAAGCAAATAAACTTTCCAAGATTTAATTGAAACTTTTAC
This sequence comes from Gekko japonicus, assembly GCF_001447785.1. Lineage (NCBI taxonomy): Eukaryota > Metazoa > Chordata > Lepidosauria > Squamata > Gekkonidae > Gekko > Gekko japonicus. The sequence goes on from NW_015170276.1 coordinate 1,534,978, forward strand.
TAGTGTAAACAAAACTTTGGTGGGCTGAAAATGGTGCTGAAGCTAAGACCTTCTTCCTTCCAAACAGGAAACCAGTGTAGATTTCCCAACTATGCTAAATGCTGCATTGTGCCCTCTGCTGGAGCAGATGACTCAACTCAATAGAAATTTTGAGTCTCTCCAAAAACAGCAGCAAGAAACTAATATCAAAGTTGAAAAAGCAACAAAAACATTGAAAAAAGTTGAAGATAAGGCAAAACACTTGTCTCAGAGACTGGAGACAGTGGAAAAAGCAAAAGACTCTGAGAAACAACAGATACTATTACTACAAATGGAAAAATCGCTATATAGCCTGAGATTCCAGGGTGTCCCAGAACAGAAAGGAGAAAATCTCAAGGAAATCTTAAGTGAAGCACTGGCATTGTTGGTGGACATAATCTATCTGGTCTTTGCCTCAATACTAGCTATGAGAATGAAGACAATATTAAACCAAATAATACACCAAGATTAAGCGGGTTTTCTGCCAAGGAGATATCTAAAAACAATATTAGAGTGGTCTTAAACATTTTAGAATATTACGAAGAACACTCAGAAAAGGAATTGGCATTAATATTTTTGGACGCAGAAAAAGCGTTTGATAATGTGAACTGGGAATTTATGCTCCAAAAACTGGAAATATGGAACTGCGGTAAGAGCTTCCTAACAATGATTAGAGCTATATATAACAAACAAGTAGCAAAAGTTCAAATTAACAATGATATGACACAGGATATTGAAATCCAGAAAGGTACTAGACAAGGCTGTCCCCTATCGCCACTACTATTTATCTTCATTCTGGAATCACTAACAGAACAAGTAAGGGAAAATACATTAATTAAAGGATTAAGAATAAAAGAGGAAGAATTTAAATTACAAGCATATGCAGACAATCTGGTCTTTATATTAGATGATCCAGTAGAATCAATTGCAACCCTAATACATGTAATAGAAGAATATGGGCAAGTAGCAGGACTGAAAATTAACTTTAAGAAAACCAATATATTAACAAAAAATTGTACAAAATCACAAAAAAAATGATCCAAGAACTATCAAAGATGGAAATAGTTAAAAAGGTTAAATATCTGGGTATTGTGATGTCAAGCCGGAATATTACGCTAGTAGAAGATAACTATAATAAGCTACTGAAGGAAACTAAAAAGGACCTAGAAAGGTGGAAAGATTTAAAGATCTCAATGATGGGTAGAATTGCCGCTGTAAAGATGAATATCCTACCTAGGTTTATCTTTCTAACCAAAACATACCAATTTTAAGAAAGACAGCATACTTTAAAGACCTGGAAATAACATGTAATAAATTTATATGGGACAATAAAAAACCAAGAATCAACTGCAAATATATGCAAAATAAGAAAGAAATGGGAGGGTTTGGAGTACCAAATTGGAATCTGTACTATAAAGCAGTGGCTCTAGTATGGATTAAAAATTGGATATTATTAGAAGATACCAGACTTTTAAAACTTGAAGGACATAATCTAGCATCAGGGTGGCATAAATATATTTGGTATGAAGAAGGTAGAACACCGAAAAACTTTACACATCATACGATAAGGGGAGCCTTAATGGGAATTTGGAAAGAAATAAAAATGAAATATTATTTAAAAACTCCAAAATGGGTAGCACCGATCGAAGCAGTAACGATGCCAATACTGATGAAAAAAAAAGAAAGTAACATATGAAGATTTACTAGATGTAAATAACAGTTTAAAAAATGCGGAGCAACTAGATAAGCAAAAGGTGAAACTTACCTGGTGGGACACAATGCAATTAAAATCAAGATATAATATAGACAAAAAAATGGGATTCTATAAGGAAAAAAACGAACTAGACAAGATTTGGCTATCCACGAGCGATAAATTAATACAAAAACTATATAAGCTTTTAATGTCAGATTACTTGGCAGACGAAATGATAAAAGGAACAATGCTGGCATGGTCAAAGGACATACAGCATACATTGGAAGCAGAGCAATGGACAAAAACATGGAAGTCAATAAAATATATGCGAGCAATTCCATATAAGGAGAACAAGATTTTCTACAGGTGGCACTGGACACCGGAGAAATTAGCAAAATGTTATAATACTCCCAATAAGAACTGTTGGAAATGTAAAAAAAAAAGGTGGGAACGTTTATACACATGTGGTGGAGGTGTGAGAGAGTACAGAGATATTGGGGAAAAAAATATAGAACGATAAATGAAATTACAGAAGAACATATACCATTTACACCGGAGATAGCCCTATTGAATATGCTTCCAGAATCATATAGCAAAACAAGTAAATATGTAATCATATACCTTTTCACATCAGCTAGAATATTGTTAGCCAAAAAATGGAAACAGGAAGAACTACCCTCAAAAAGGAAGTAATTGATAAAATGTTGTCAGTAGCTGAAATGGACAAATTAAGTTTAACATTAAAAGGTAATAGCAAGGAGACTTTTGAAAAAAGATGGAAAAAATTCTATGTATGGCTGGATCAGGAGAATATGTATGACTCGCAAGAATGTTAAATGTAAACCGATGATATGATGTATACTGAAATTTTTTTTAAATAAATTTATTTAAAAAAAAGAAAAATAATCTACCTGATGAAATATTTGTGAGACTCTCTAAAAGATCAACTCGGGATGCAATACTTAAAGCGACCAATGGGATTACCCTGAAAATCAAAAGTGAAGATATAAAAATCTTGAAATAAGATTTATTTGAAATAAGAAAGAAGAGACAACAGTATAAAAAATTGACAATGTTTTTACAGAAGAATGCCACTGCCTACAGATGGATGATACCAGAAGCACTTATTTTCAACTTTAAGGACTCTAAACAAAAGATAGACTCTGTTGCAAAAGCCAATGCTTTCCTGGAGAAACATTTTAAAAAAGAGAGACAACGGAAAAGAAAGCAGAGGACGACAAAGCAGAAGAAGATGACAGCGAATACGGTTTGGAACTACTTCAAATTCATTGAACACCTCCTCCGAAGAGGGCTCAGACTCTGAGTTGGGAGCAGCTGCCCCCAAAGCTTCTAAGCGTAAAAGGAAAAAGGAGAAGAAATAGACATGGACACCAAAAGGTTATTATTTACTATAAAAGTTGCTAATCCACTTAATTTGACTTATAAATTTTACAATGTTTGTACTGTTTTGATCTATATCTGAAATTGCAACTTAATCCTCAGCATCATGTTTAAAGTTGTGGGGGAACTTGGTAATGAATTATAACATTATATAGGTCTTTGTTAGCTTTGTAGTTTTAGTAGTTATCCTTGTCCCTGTCCCCCTAGGTTGTAGAAAATAAAAATATATATTAAAAGAAGAAGAAGAAGGTCTCCACTGGATCAAATCATGGTCACAAAGAGTGAACTTGAGACAACTTCTTTTATTTTATATTGATTGCATTCATTGCCATCCTACATCCAGCCAGATTGTTTCAAACCTCCATTAGTAGAGAGGCCAGAAGCTCCTGCCCCAGTCTGTCAGAAACCTGTTTACAGACATGTCAAGTGTGGAATATCCTTTCCCAGACACCCTTAGTGGAAACACAGAAGGCCTTCCTAATTTAATTCATAAGGCTTATTGTATACGTGCAAAGGTTTGCTGGAAGGATCTCCCTTTCTAGCTCATCAAGAAAGAGAAAAAAACATGTCCAAGGCTGTGCATTATATATCCAAGCCTGAGCTGTGGTTTGAACCACAGACCTTCAGGTATGCGTCAAGCACTGCCTTAGGATTGCCAGCCCGCAAGTAGGGCCTGAAGATCTTCTGGAATTACAACTGATCTCCAGATGATAGAGATCAGTTCCCCTGGAGAAAACTGCTGCTTTGGAGGGTGGGCTTTACGGCATTATACCCCAAATCCCAACCTGCTTCCCAGGCTCCACCCATAAAATCTCCTGGAATTCCCCAACTTATACCCGGCAACCCAGAAAAGGGCAACTCGAATGATAAAAGGGTTGGAACACTTTCCCTATGAGGAAAGGTTAAAGCGCTTAGGGCTCTTTAGCTTGGAGAAAAGACGACTGAGGGGTGACATGATCGAGGTTTATAAGATTATGCATGGGAAAGAGCAGGTAAAGAAAGAGGTACTTTTCTCCCTTTCTCACAATACAAGAACTCGTGGGCACTCCATGAAACTGCAGAGCGGTCGGGTTAGAATGGATAAAAGGAAGTACTTCTTCACCCAAAGAGTGATTAACACATGGAATTCACTGCCACAGGAAGTGGTGGGTGCTACAAGCATGGACGGCTTCAAAAGGGAATTAGATAAGCATATGGAGCAGAGGTCCATCAGTGGCTATTAGCCACAAGGTATAGCTAGGGACTCTGGGGCAAGTGATGCTCTGTCTTCTTGGTGCTTGGGGGGGGGTCAACAGTGGGAGGGCTTATAATGTCCTGGCCCCACTGCTGGACCTCCTGATGGCACTGGTATTTCTGGCCACTGTGTGACACAGAGTGTTGGACTGGATGGGCCTTTGGCCTGATCCAACATTGGCGTCTCTTATGTTCTTATGTTCTAACCCCACACTGCATAGGTGCGGTGAAGAGTTCAGATGTCTCCTGAGTAACACACTCCTCATACTTACTGGAATTCTGGGTGGTTGGAAAACCTATGACTAATTCACCAAGCCAAAGGAAAAATCATATCTATTCAGTTCTAATCTGCAAAGCCATTCCATGAATCAGTTCCAAGCTGAAGTACAAACCTCCTTTTGCCATTTCTGTGGCAAAAGGTTAAGAGCAGCAACATTTTTCCTACTGATTTATTTGTAAAGTTATATATTGGATTGGATCCAACCAGCTTTTCAGCTGGCAAAAGGGAAGGAGTGGTGACTGCTACAAGAAAAGGCTATTCTGGGGTTAATGGGATCTGTGTGGAAATTGAAGTAAAGAGGGAAATTGGGTGTTATTGAATGAAAAAGCTTCCTGAATCTAACCCATTGTGATTTTCTGTCATTACTATGGTTCCTGAAGCAGTGTTAATATAAGTAATAAAATAATAGAACACTAGCAATAGATAAATAATAATGCAACTTTACAAACCCATGAAATACAGTTTACTGTCAGCACCAAGCCCTGCTGAATTCAATTGCTAGAAGAAAAAATATTCTAAATACAGACACCATTAACCAGCCAGAAATTACCATACTGCATACTGCTTAGGTGAATGTTTAAAAGACTTAGTTTTTGAGTACATATAAAATCTTACTGAGGTTTGCTTAATAACGGTTACGTAGATTGTGATCTTAATTATACCCTTATAAATCCATTGTAATGCCATTAGCTGCAATGGATTCATTTTCTGATTAACATATTCTTATTATAATATAAGAAGTTAATGATATATCTTATAAGAACCAAATGTAATATTCTAGTACAAATAAGACCTGGGGAAGGACTGGATTGACCAAGGATCTAAAAGTGAGTTGGTTCACTAGGGTTACAGTTAGACCTGGTGGTGCAATCTAATTAGCTGCGTGAACATAAGAACAGCCGTGCTGGATCAGACCAGTGGTCCATCTAGTGCAGCAGAAATGTCAAACTCATTTGTTACTAGAGCCGAATCTGGCATAAATGTTACTTTTTGGGCTGGGCCATGCATGCTATAAAATGTAATATGAAGTACTGGAGATACAAACTTTATAAATGTGATTTCAGATGCCAAATGGCAATTGCAGTGGAATGACAATAGCAGGCTTGATTGGATTACAATCAATGCGATGGTGGCAGCCTCGGGGAAGGAAGCAGGAGACAGCCAGTTGCTTGCAGGTCACATGTTTGACACCCTTGTTACAGCATCCTTTCTCATACAGTGGCCAATCAGTTCCTCTAGAGGGCCAGCAGGAACAAGGCATACAGGCCAAGGCCTCCCCCTGATGTTGCTTCCTGGCAGTGGGATTTAGAGATTTACTGCCTCTGAATGTGGAAGTTCCCTTTAGTCACCATGGCTAGTAGCGACTAATAGACCCATCTCCCATGAACCTGCCTAATTCTGTTTTAAAGCTGTCTATGCTTGTGGCCATCACTACATCCTCTGGCAGCGAATTCCGCATTTTAATTACTCATTATGTAAAGAAGTATTTCTTTTTGTTCATCCTGAATCTACTATTCATCAACTTCATTGGATACCCTCAAGTTCTAGGTTTTTTTGGAAACAAAGTTCTCTCTGTCCATTCTCTCTACCCCATTCATAATTTCATAAACCTCTGTTATGTCCTCTCTTTGTAGTCTCTTTGCTACACTGAACACACCATATGCTTCTAACTATCTTGGTTGCCTCCTTCTGTACTTTTTACAGCTCTGCAATGTCCTTTTTGAGATATGGTGACTAAAACTGCATACAGTAATCCAATGAGGCTGCACCATAGCTTTATAGAAAGGCATTATAATATTGGCGGTTTATTTTCTATCCCTGTTGTTAATGACTCCTAGCATGACGTTTTCCTTTTTCACTGCTGCTGCATACTGGGTTGACATTTTCATTGAGCTTTGCACAACTACCCCAAGATCTCTTTCAGTCTCAGTCTCATCCAGTTCAGACCCCTTAGCATATACTTGATTTTCTGTGGGATTTTCTGTTCCAATGTGCATCACTTTACACTTACCTACATTTAGCTTAATTTGCCTTATTGTTGTCCACTCATCCAATTTGTGGGAAATAATTTTGTGTTATGTGCAGACTTGGCTAGTACACTGCTCACTCCCAGTTCCAGATTATTTATTAACAAATTAAATAGCACTGGCTCAAATACCGATCTTTGTGGAACCATACTGCTTACTTCTTTCCATTGTAAGAACTGTCCAGTTATTCCTATTCTTTGCTTCCAATCATTGTACTAAATTTTAATCCATAACAAGATCCATCCTCTTAGTCCATGATTGCTTAGTTTACTCAGGAGACTATGGTAAGGTACATTGTTAAAAATCCTTTTAGAAGTCCAAGTATCAACTGGGCGACCATCATCTACATGCTTGTTCACTCTGAAAGGTTGGTGAAGTAGGACTTCCCTTTGCAAAAGCCATGTTGATTTTCCCTCAACAGGCTTTGTACCTCTATGCCTAATAAGTCTATTTTGATTACAGTTTCTGCTACTTTGCCTGAGAAAGATGTTGACCTAAGTAGCTTGTAATTTTTTGGTTCCCCTCTGGACCCCTTTTGAAAAATCAGTGTGACATTTGCTACTCCCCAGTCTTCTGGTACAGTGGCTTGATTTCAGTGAAAAGCAGAGAGTGGGCCTGCTCCCTGTCCAAAAATGGCCTAAATTTCTATTTCTTAATCCATATACCACAATGAAGAAGACAGGTTGACCATATTCCCAGGAATGAAGAACCTTAGAATACTGTTGTCTTGTATAACATAAGGGACAAAGAGTGGGCCACAGAGGGGTTATTTCCTGCAGAAGCGCACAGGAGTGGATCTCTGGCAGTAAAGAGCCCAGGGGACGGGCACATGCAACAAGCCCCGCCCTCTGCTCCCAGCAGCTCCAGGCCACGAGGAGCAAGAAGCAGCCAAGTAAGTTGCAGAGCCCCACCCGCCCGTGCCAAGGTGCAGAACCTGGGGAAGGCCTCTGGAGCCCCGCCACCCGCCTTTCCCGGCTCCTTCCTTCCTTCCTTCCTTCCTTCCTTCCTTCCTTCCTTCCTTCCTTCCTTCCTTCCTTCCTTCCTTCCTTCCCCTTTCCCTCCTTCTTTCCTTCTCTTTTTTTCCTCCTTCCTTCCTTGCTTCCTTCCTTCCTTCCGCCTCCTTATTTCCTTCTCTTCCTCTTTCTTTCCCTCTTTCCTTCCTTCCTGCACAGATCTGTGCGTTGCCCCCCCCCCATAGATAGCAATCCAAAACAGTCCAGTGGCAGCTTTAAGACCAAGTTTTATTCAGGTACAAGCTCTCCCTCCTCTGTGAGGGCAGATCTGCATGTCCCCCCCCCCTCAATAGCTAGCAATCCAAAACAGTCCAGTGGAGCCTGAGCAGTGGGTGTTGCCTTCTGATACACTTCCGGTGATGTCAGGGGGTGTGGCATATGCAAATAAGTTATGCTAATGAGTTATGCTAATGAGCTCCTGCACCTCTTTTTCTACGAAATGACCCCTGGGGGCCACACAATAAATTTCTTTAAGGAATTGATGGAATAAGATGAGGATGTACCTTGCTTTCCATTGCTGGCTGCTTTTCTGTAAATGGAAAAGAAAAGGGGAAGTTTTATATGTGCGTGTGAATAAGCATGCACACACGTAAACCATCATGCAACTCTCAGCGTAGGGCAATGTAATATGCTTACAAATAATTAAACTAGGCAACTGCTGGCAGATGCCCAGAGCTCTGACACTCTTAAATTAATGCCTTAATTGGCTTCTTAGAGGTCTTTTCTTAGGAACTTTCCAAGCATGCTCTTACCTCCATCCTTTTCCTTTAATATGGCACAGGACACCACAGAAGATGAACCATCTATCTGATATTGTTGATTATTGTGTCTGACACTATGGCTCAAACTAAAGTGACACCTGATTAGGTTGTGGCCTATGTTAAAGGATACTAATGTTCATTAATAATTGTAGATATATCCTCACTGCCACCTAATGGTCAAGAGTCAGGACATTGTCTCCTGACGGCTGTCTTATTCAGGAGCCTGTCTGAGCTTCCAGAAGAATTCATCTTTCCAGCTGAGGGGGGTATATGTGAGATGTGCATTCAGTCTTTAATTTTTAATTTGCTTTTGCATAGCCATAGTACAATAATGCTACAATACATCACGAGTACACATGAACAAAACCCAAATCTTACTGAGTGAGGCAGATTATAAACAATAATATCATCTCTCATCTAAATTCAGTGAGATAAGCAGCTTATAAAAGGCCCATTCCTAAGGGAGGGGGGACAACCCATTCATAGAAAGGGAAAAAATTCTAAACCAAATTCAGTATTTCCATTTTTACTGATACTTTTGGTTTAACTTTGCTCCATATTCAATGAAGGGGGACCAAACTTTAGAAAATTTATATTGTGATTGTCTTTCTCCTTCCTAAGACTTCTTATATGCAGAAATTACACCCATTGACACTGAATACTGATTTTCCTTAGTGATTCATCTATCTTGGGTGCTTTTTCCTGCCTCCATGCTCACGCAGTTAACATTCTGGTAGAAGTGAATACATTACCTATCAGATAAATCTTATTCATTCAAATTCTTTTTGGTGTAATTTTCAAAAATGCTGTACTAGGTTCCAATTGCAATTTTATATGAGTAATTTCTCTTCTTATTTGAATATTTGTTCCAAAAGAATTTTATAATGGGGTATTGCAACCAAATAGGAATAAAAAGACCCCATGTGCCATTTATATCGCCAACAAAAATTTGTTATAACGGGTGATAATTTCCTTAATCTATCTAGCATCAGGTGATGAGGAATGGTATCATACAGCTTGATCTCATCAGATCTTGAAGCTAAGCAGGGTCAGTACTTGGATGGGAGACTGTCAAAAAAAGCTCTGCAGGGGCAGGCAATGGCAAATCACCTCTGCTTCTTGCTTACTTTGAAAACCCCATGGTGTTGCCGTAGGTTGGCTGTGATTTGACAGCACTACCTGCACACATCGGGCGTCAAATACCAGCAATGTGTAAATTTAAAAATATTCTCCCTTATTGCAACATTCATTGAATTTTTATACCCTTTTGTAGATTAATCTACTGGCTTTCAGTTATATGTATTACAGATCATTTTCACATCTTTCTTTATATATAGTTACTTTTAAGTCAGCCTCAACAAGTACAGCATAGATGGTTGCCACTGAGCATTTCAGTTTGTCTGGATGTAATAAAATTAACTGAAAACTGTTAGAGGCCTAGATATATTTATTTGTGTCTGCTTACTCTGGATAAAATTTCTAATTTGTAAGTATTAAAAAGGCAATACCACATATTTATATCTGTATTGTATTTCTGAAAAGACTCAGTAATACCATCCTTAATGACGACTATTATTCTAGTCAAATCTATCTTTTCTCAGATACTGACATTTCTTTGTTGAAGAGCCTCAGAAAAATCTACATGGCATAACCCAGGCATACAAATAGAAGACAGCAATCTATATATCTAATTCCCAACATGCCCCCAGCATGCGGATATCTAAATCTGCACCTCAGGGGCACCTCAGGGGCACCTCAGGGGCACCTCAGGGGCAGGGAGATTTTCCTGCATATTTGAGGCAATCCCCAGATGTGCAAAAAAATATAAAAAGTTGGAAAAATTATACGGGGATATTTAAATCCCCCCAAAAGTAAAAAAGCCTTCCCTGCCCATGCGCAGAGAAAGCACTTACCAACAGGAACTGTGGCTGCTGGGCTCACCTGCAGCTGCTGCCGCGTCCTCCTCTGTGGGGAGCTCCTGCTGCTTCAACAGGCGAGCCACCCGGGAACCGCGGGGAATACCTCCCCCCCCCGCGAGTATCACGGGTCCTGCCTCTTGTTCTAATTTTGAATTTATCCTACCTTTTTAATAGTGCAAACTGCTTTTAATTCTTGTTCACATTGATCCCTTCTTTCCAACCAAATCCAGCTACTTAATGAACATGGTAACTCAGTCTGTTCAGTCTCCCATAGCTTCTTAGCATGACTTCCACTGAACCAGTAGGAAAGTGCAGCAAGACATATAGCATCACAATATCTTATATTTGGAACAGCAAACCCTCCTTTATCCCATATTGGTTGCATTACTTGCTGACTTGTTCTAGGTTTCTTTTGATTCCAAGTGAATTTATCAAGCATACTTTGTATTTTTTGTAATATAGAGTTACTTACTTTTCAGCCTGTTTGGCTAAGACCAAGGGAAATATCTGTTTGAGTCAGTCTTGAGATCCATGTACACAACAAATGGATAGGATGTATTCATTTTGTGCATGGGAAACTAAGCACACAGGCTCTTTGATGGCTTGATTGATTAGACAGAAGGTGGGCAGAGATTTAGTAGTTCTGTTGCACTTCTAGATCTGTATATGAGGCCAATTATGTTAGCTAATTATTGTATTTATTTCAAACTGTTTTACTGCTTCCTCTCTGGATCTCAAGGTGTCTTACAAAGAGTAACAGCAATTTCCTAGCACGGGCTCAGAAACATTCCCCAGCAAGATATATTTTCACTAAAAAAGTAAGCTTTTGATGTCATGTCAAAGGTTTACTAAACAAAATTGAAATAGTCACAGAGTCATACTTCTGTGCAGAGGTGAAATAACTAGTGTTGGATGAGCTTTGGAACTAAACCTTCTGTCAATGCTGCATCTTCAGTGTCATTTTTGAAGTCCTTGTCCATGGAAAACAAAGTTCTAAGGCTTCACTGCAGTGCAATGAAATGATCCGTTCAGATAGACCATTAGTGCTGCACATTTTCTGTGTATTCTTTACATGTCCATCAAAGAAACTATTGGGGAAAGGGTCATGTCAGCATGAAAAGAAAAACCACAACCTGATATTCGAGATTTTTGTCAAACCATTGTGATTTGCCTTTGTACTTAAACAGAGAGAACAACTATTGGAAAGTTTCATTGTTGTCCTGACAACAGAGGAGTTCACATGAACTGTAAATTGCACATAGGGTTGTGTGTGTGCCTGCATTTTCACAGAATACTTTGTATCACCAAGGCCGAATAAGCCATTTGGTGGTTCCAAGCCCTGCACTGTAACATAAAAGGCTTTGATTGTGTATTTGTTTTATGAACCAGTTTTATAATCCAGTTTTCTTTGAAGTACTAAATATGATAATGCAGTACAAACAGTTGAATTTTAGGGGTCTGTGTGACATTGCAAAGAATCCTGGAGTGGCCCTCTTTAATTGCACATGTGTAGACGTGCAGAGCCAATGAACAGAGAGATGGGACTAGAGGGGATCTTTGCAGGAAGGAAACACTTGTTTCTTTTCTCAGACTTTTCTGCCATCTTTTTGCTTTCCATACATGTCTGCATAGCTTTTTCAGGTTTCTCATTACTATGAACTACGTTTACTTCTAAGGGCAAGTTCAAAAAGGCAGCCCACGCTTTTGCTCCTGCTGGGTTGTTGAGACTAAGGAGAAATCTCATTTTGCTTGTTTTCATCTGAGTTGAACCTTTTTGTCTTCCTTCTATATGTTTGTGACTGACCAAAAGGTTTATGTTAACAACCACTGTGACTAAAATTCAATGCTCTCTGCACCTGTAGTCTGATGAAGAAGAGCTGGTCTTTATACCCTGCTTTTCTCTACCCTAACAGTCTCAAAGCAGCTTACAATCACTTTCCCTTCCTCTCCCCACAACAGACACCCTGTGAGGAAAGTGGGGCTTAGAGAGTTCTGAAAGAACTGTGACTGGCCCAAGGTCATCCAGCCGGCTTCATGTGGAGGAATGGGGCATCAAACCCAGTTCTCCAGATTAGAGTCCACCGCTCTTAACCACTATACCATGCTGGCTCTCTCAGGTAATCTCAGCTGCCATTGCTTCGTTTTTAAAAAAATATTAAACTGTTTATTGAAGATTACAATAAAATACAATGCAGTAAATGAAAAACAATTACAAATGATCATTAAGTTTGTGGTGAATCAAGGATTGCCATTACAAGTCATCTGTCAATTTTGGCTTATCATTCAAATAATTAAAAATAAAAATAAATGGAGCTCAAGTCAGTTTTAAAGATCCTTCAACTACTTAATGGTAAAGATATAAAGTGTGTGAATCAATTAAGGGTGCTTTCTGTAAAGTTCCTTCTGTCATTGCTTTATTCATGTGTGCATGTTCCCATATTTTTGCCACTTTTTAAAGAGTTTATGAAGAGCTCAGGTGTAATTTCAAAGCCAAGCCTCATCTGTATGTAGTGGTTCCCTTTACTCACCATGACTAGTAACCACTGACGGACCCAATCCTCCCTGAATCTATCCAGTCCCTTTTTAACAACTTCTATGCCAGTGGCCATCAGTACATCCATTGACAATAAGTGCCATAATTTAATTACGCAAAATTTCCTTTCCTGAAACTTGTTGCCCATCAACTTCATTGGGTACCCTCAAGTGCTAATAATATGAGAAAGGAAGGACTTTTGTCAGTGCCTGTAATGATTCCATGTTTTGGTGTGAGTGTTTCTTTAAATGTTTAGTTTGACTACAGTAATATGAGAAGAGTGACAGGGAGACAAGTGGGGTGTGATTGGCTGATGACTGAGAGTGTGGGAGGAGGGGTGTCTATGAGAGGGATTCTGTGTGTGAAGTTTGAAGAGAGAGCATAGTTTTTGAGTCTATTCTGCATGAATAAGACAAAGATTTCAGTCTGTGTGGCTATATAGATCAGAGAGAGAGAGATTAGACTGAGTGTCTACACCTGTCAGAGTGGAGTTTTGGGAGTCAGAGAGACTGTTTGTGACACCAAGCTTTGCCAGTTATATTTACAAGTTCCTTTCATGAGCAGTTCATGACAGGTGGGGGAGAGTCTGGTGGTGACCAGGCAGTACCTGATCAGCCTCAGGTGGATCCTGCTGAGTGCTATCCTCCTCAGGACTTAGTTCCTTCTGTTAAAGGTTCCAAGTCCACCTGTTCCTGGCTGTCAAGCCCTGCTTCTGAGGCCACGTTGGGGGCAGGCATGACAGACTCAATGTCACTTTACAGACATGTGCACACAATGGCATAAAACCGCCATGGAGAATGGAAAGGATTAATTCTTAGGTCAAATGATGTTACATCTATCACTTGACCACCACGGACTCGCAATCATACAGAATCTGCAAATTCTCTATAGAACTCAATTTAAAGTGCTGCAGGAGCTTGCTTCTTGTCAGGTGGGAAGGGGTTCCTGCCTCTCCTTGCACTGTTTTCCAGTCCCAGAGTTGGGGAAACAGCACCAGAAGGTGGAAGACTGTCATCTCCTTGTGCCACAGTTCCAGCCATACCTCTGCAGTGCTGAATTCCTGTGGGGGACTCACAGCTGAGATCCCGCTGCAAGCCCGTGTAGTGATGATCTGGCTCGCAGCATGTAACAGCGCTTTTCCTAAGTGTTCAGAGTATTATTTATTTATTTAGAACATTTATTTATTTAGAACACCTTTCCACCCAAATCAGGGTCCATAAGGTGGTGAATATAAAAACCGTTAAAACATTAAAAAGATAAAAATACAGTGCAAAATATAGAATTCAATTAAAACACAAACAAACAGCACTAAAAGGAGGGCCAGTAAGCGCTATTGGGACTATACCAGATGAAACAAAAAGATCTTCACTTGCTGGCAAAAAACATCAACAGAGGAAGAAAGATGAATCTCTCTGGGGAGGGAGTTCCAAAGTTTTGGTGCCATGACAGAGAAGGCCCTTTCTCAGGTCACCAGCCCTATAGCTTCAGATGATGGGGAAAACTGAAGCAGGGCTTCTGAGGATGACTGGAGTGAGCAGGTAGGTTCATATGGGAGAAGGCAGTCCTTAAGATAAGTTGGTCCCATGCCATACAGGGATTTAAAGTTCAGTGCCAACACCTTGAATTGAGCCTGAAAACAAATTGGAAGCTAATGTAGATAAAACAAGACTGGAGTGATATGGTCCCTATGACCTACTTCAGTCAACACTCTGGCTGCAGCCTTCTGTACCAACTCTAGCTTCTAGACAGTCTTCAAGGGCAGCCTATGTAGAGCACATTGCTCTACATAATAGAGATGCTACAAGGGAATCCACCGCTGTGGTGAGAACTTTTATGTCCAGGAAAGACCACAGCTGGCTCACCAGCCAAAGATGCTGCAAGGCACCCCTGGCCACCACTGTCACCTGTATCCAATAGGAGGCCTGGGTCCAGCAGCTCCCCCAAGTTACAAAGCTGCTCCTTTAAGGAGAGTGTAACTGCATCCAGAACAAGGGGTAACCTGTTTCCTTGTTCAGACCTTCCCCCACCAGTAGCACCTTCATTTTGTTTGGATTAAGTTTCACCTTGTTAGCCCTCATCAATTCTAAACCTGCCTCCAGGCATCTGTTCACAGTTTCCACAGCCTCCCTGGGATCTACTGGTAGCATGAGATGGAGCTGAGTGTCATCTGCATATTGATGGCAGTTCAGCCCAAATCTCCAAATCAGATGTTGAAAAGCATGATGGACAAGACAGAACCTTGGGGAGCCACGCAGAGCACCAAGCTCCCACCACCACCCTCTGAAACATACCCTCAAGGTAGGACCATAATCACCACAGAGAAGTGCTTCTGTTAGCCAAATTGCCTTAATTTCTTAATTAATATTGGGGAAATATGATTATTAATTGGCAATAGGCAAATTAGGGAGCAAACACCGTTGTATACAGAAGTCCCGCCTTTACTGTAGGTACCAGAAACGGACATGGAGATTGTATTCAATATAATATAATGTCTTTTTACTGGAGAATATTTATCATTCAAACAATACACAAGCACGCAGACACATATACAGATTCTAGGAAATAAAGATAGATTATAAGCACATTTGCATTAGCAGGACATTCGTTGGTTGGGTAATATTTACCTGTCCTCATTGATTGAGCCATTCCAATAGAAAAATGGAGGGGTTAGAAATAGAAGATGGGGAACACGTGCTCTGAACCGGCAGAACCACATGGACTCTAGCTGCAAATCTAGAGTTTAAAGATGGAGATAGGGTATATAGATAGCAAGCTGGATATAAGAGGGTTAAAGCTTCGATAGGGGTCGTGGAGAGGAAGAGAGAGCGAGCACGTGGTTGAATAGTACCTTTTATAATGTAGTGAGGGGGGCAGGCTAGGCTTGCCACATCCCCCTGTGACACCTCCTGTTAGTCCATCCCATAAAACATACTATTGGCTAGTTGGAAGAGGGGAGGGGAACTAAGGAGTGGTCAATATTGAGATCTAGAAACTTAGACTGGAGGCTGGCTTGCTGATGAGTGAGCAATTATTTGCTAAGCAACTTTGATTAGAGTCTCAGAGCTATGTGCAGCTTTGCAGATCTGGAGGGGGGGGAAGGGGTTGCCTACATGTGCTGGAAGAAACTCCTAATGGCGTTTGGAGCTTTCTGTCCTCATGCTTGGGCATGGCATGATGTTATGCATCTGGTCCATCTCATATCAGGTAAGAGGGCAGGTAACCTTGAAGAACTGCTGGAACAGCAACTCAAAGGAAGGTTTTCTTCTCTCAGGTGTGCAGTCTCAACTGGCATCATATGAGGTCACCTTTCAGTACAGTCACTTAAGCATATCTTTGCATAGTCCATTTGATAACTTGAGTTATAGTTCATAATAGCACATTAGGTGCCTTGCTGGGCAACATTTCCCATCCCAGTCCTGAAAGGCCAGAAGTATACAATGATAGATGGTATCAAAAGTCACTGAGAGGTCCAGGAGAATTAACAGGGTTGTACTTCCCTGTCCATCTCCTGGTGTACATCATCTACTAGGAAAAACAAGACAGTTCCAGTCCCATAACCAGGTCTGAAACCAAACTGGAACAGTTCTGAACAATCTGCTTCATTCAGCAATCTTTGAAGCTGGACAGCTACCCTTTATTCAATCACCTTGCTCAGGAATGGTAGATTTGAGACTGGATGGCAGTTATAGCTCTCCTGGGTCCAGAGGAGGTTTCTTTGGGAGTGGATGCTCCACTGTCCTCTTAAAGGCAGGAGTGACCACCCTGTTTCTCAGGGAGGTATTTATTGTCTTCTGGACCCAGTCTACCAGCCTGCCCGCCAGCAAGGGTCATACAGCCAGGTGGTAGGTCTCAAATTGCCTAGAATCCTGTCCACATCCTCAGATTGCACAAGCCAGAAGGCATCCCACACAACTGGACAAATCAGCACCCTGGGGCCATCCAGTCCTGTTGCTGCTAATGTAGAGTCCAAGTCGGAATAGATACAGGAGATTTTATCCACCAAGTGCTTAGCAAAGGGATTGCAGCAGGCTGCAGAGCAGCCCACCTCCTTCCGCTGGCAAGAACCAAATAGGCCCCTGTCCACTTGAAAGAGTTCTGCAGATCTTCATCGTTCAGATGTAATGGTGGCAGAAAAGCATTGCTTCTTTGCTACCATCACTGCCATGGAGTAGGCTTTCAAATGAGTTCCAGCCTGTGTCTTGTCAGATTCATTCCAAGTCTTTCTCCACAGTTGCTCTAGCCATCTCCCCTGTCTTTTCATCATCCACAGCTCTTCAGTAAACCAAGGGGAGGAGTAAGCTCACAGTTGCCTGTGTCTCTTTCCCATTCCAGAGGTCAACCAGGACATTGACAGGAGTGCCAACTATATCAGCCAGAAAATCCCCCAATGCCATCTGAAAACCTATAGGAACCATCAGTCGGGGGGGGGGGGGATCATCTTAATCAATCAGTCTCCCAACCCTGCAGAGTTTTGGTACCCCTGTAAGCCTAAACCCCAGCAAGTAGTAGCAGTCTTCAGTCCTCCCACCTTCAGATCACCTTTCTGCCCAGAACAAAACACCAGATCAAGTACACTGCTTTGCCCTTGTACAATTCCCATCAATTTCATCGATACAAGCAGAACTACCCAACAGATCAAGGCTGAGGTCTACATTTTGATGACCTTGCACTGATAGAAATTTGTATTACCCATTGTACGGTTTGCTATTCTTTTATTCTTTCCTTTTGTAGCAGAGATTTCATGCAAATTTGCATTTCCCTAAAACAATCCCCCCCTTTTTATTAGAAAACCTATATACATTCATGATTTGGCAAGTATTGCAAAATTCATTCACCACTTTAAAAAGCAATGAAGCTTAAGGGATGTTAGATAGCATAATAATGACCAAACTGCTACCTTTTCTATTTTTTTGTGATGTAATTAAACATTTGTTGTTATTACTGCCTCTTTTCCAAAAATGGGTGTTTTGCTCTTGAAGCCTAATGAGCACCAGCTGGGGCAGCAGTGCCACATGTATAAATAAATGTATGTTTAACCTTTGTGCTGTGGTGGTTGCCCAGATTATTTTGCCTTGGGGGCATTCTTCTGAATGGCAGAATCCTGCCAAGCTGTGCAAAGCTATGTTATTGTCGAATCCCCTGCCATTCATTTAATTCTGCCCCATTTGTCATTGTAGTACAAGGATGTCTCAGCAAACAACATCTGGAAAGTGACTCGAGAAGTTCCTTGTTAATCATTTATTGGTTCTAGCAGAAGAGCTTTTAGTAAAC
The DNA here is from genome assembly GCF_001447785.1 of Gekko japonicus. Classification (NCBI taxonomy): domain Eukaryota; kingdom Metazoa; phylum Chordata; class Lepidosauria; order Squamata; family Gekkonidae; genus Gekko; species Gekko japonicus. The sequence continues at coordinate 1,553,127 of NW_015170276.1, forward strand.
AGGGCCTTATGTCAAATGTTTGGCAAGATTTTTGGCTTCCCCAAAAGATCAGAAGGATATTTTCAACACTGAATGCTTTCAGGGACTTTGCTGTAGAAAATGATTAACTATAGAAGGAGAGGCGGCAGAAATATCAAGGCAAATTTTAGGCCTGGCAAATGTTTATGGCAGCCTCTTCATCAGTAGCCTAAAGAGCAGAATGTCTGCATGGTTGTTTTTTTAAAAAAATCTCCAGAATCAGTGAATAAGTACAGTGTTTAATCAGACTCCATAACAGCAATAATTTCACCCAATTGCTCTGATATTTGTGTGTACTTGTAAAACAGCAGTTATATACACGTTTCTCAGATTTTCCATCAAACCTTTCTTTATTGGCAGTTTTGTCTTTTGCTTTCCATATAGCTGTTCTTTAGCTGTTTTATGTTTGTTTAATAGACCCTTAAACACTCTCATTAATTAACTATATAAATAAAAAACTTAGGAAAACCCCCCAGGTTTTATAGAATGTTGACATCCAAATAGGCTTGTTCTGTGCTTTCAGCAGTTGTCGTCACTCAGCTTATAACAATCCTAGCTAATGTAGTAAACAGATCCTGTATTGGCCAGCATCCTAATCATTTGAGGTTGGATATTATGAGGTTTTCTGCTGATAAAAGGGGGGAGGAAAGAGGCCCCAAGTCAGCCTTCTGTGAGGTGAGGCAGCTGCCAGAGCCCAGGGCTCCAGGTAGAGTCCAGTGCTACTGACCCCATCATCTGCCCTTCCCGCTTCTGCTTACTTGTGAGTGTTTAACCATCACCATTACTGGCTGTACATAGTGCCTAGAATTGGCTATCCTGGCAGTGTAGACTGCCCAGCAAAGTTGGAGAAATGGCATGCAGGGTGTGTGAGCATGGGAAGGCTTGCAAGTGGGTGCAGGAAGGATGCAAAGGTGGGGGGCACATGAGTGGGTGGGGGACCTGCTCGGCAGGGGAGGGGGTTCTGGGCACAGTCTGTGCAGCCCCCCCCCAACTTAGAACCAGCCATGGGAGGAAGGTGTAAGTGTGTGGACTCTAATCTGGAAGAACCGGGTTTGATTCCCCACTCCTCCACTTGCACCTGCTGGATGACCTTTGGCAAGCCATAGTTCTGGAACAGCTGTTCTTGAAAAAGAGCAGTTTGTGTCAGAGCTCACTCAGCTCCACCTACCTCACAGGGTGTCTGTTGTGGGGAGGGGAAGGGAAAGGAGTTTGTAAGCCGCTCTGAGACTCTCTTGGGTAGTGAAGGGCAGGGTATACATTGTATGGTAAACATCTGTGTCATTAGTGATGTCATTAGTTGGTAAACAGCCACAAGGCCAGATCTGGACCCAATTTTGTTTCTAAACCCAGTTTCTTTAGACATAAAATATACACAGCTGCTGAACTAAGAGCTCAGTGAACCCATATAACAGCCCTCAATTCGACAATGCAAGTTTATTCCACAAGTCCTCAGATGGTGATGCAGAGCTATGGAGAAAAAGCATTCTTTAAAAATTAACATAAGATGACTGCAGTTGTTATTACTACTACTACTACTACTGCTATTACTATTACTATTACTATTACTATTTATTATTTTCAATTTGTATCCCGCCTTGCCGGGTGTACTGTTGTCATCTGATGGATGAAAAGAAGTAAAACATCACACTGAAAAGCACTTTTTTTGGACATAATCTACTACTGCAATCCATCTTTAAGACCCATTGATAGAATAAAACTGTGGTCAGACATGCAGTTGATCCAGTGTGGCCACACTTCTAATTGATCCAGGGTTGTTTTTTTTTTGTAAGAGAGAGTTTTGATCAGACATTTCCCCAAAACCCGCTTCAATACACTTTCACCCTGTGGTTGATTGATCAGATGCGGCAGCAGTGTTCCCTCTAAGCTGAGTTAGTGTGAGCTAGCTGACAGTTTCTTAGCCTCTGGCTCACACATTTTTGTCTTAGCTCAGGAAGGATGGCTCTAGAGCAAACTAATTGATGCAGTAACCCAAACGCTCACTCACAACTTTAATGCCAGTAGCTCACAAAGTAGAATTTTTTCTCCCAAGACTCCACAGCTTAGAGGGAGCATTGTGTGGCAGCCATGGAGTGGGGTGGTGGGCATTTTAAAAAAGCATTTGTCTTTTGAGCTTGCACATAAGTGCTTATTGGAAGCAGCCCTTCATACTCCTGGCAGATTGGTGGCACCTGATGGCCAATGGGATTGCTGGAGGAGGATGCTGGGATATGTAGTTCAGTGTGGGGGACTGCTTTTGATAAACTTAATGTTTCAAAGCTGGGGGGAGAGAATAGACTTTTTAGAAGTTCCTGTGAAGAGAGAGAGAGAGACAACAACGGGCTTGGGGGTCAGGTTGTTGTCACCTTCTATCTTTATGTACCTGAATCTATAACTTGAATGTATTATTATTACTTTTGTACTTTCATATTCATGACTTCACGATTTTTGTTAAAGAAATATTGAGCGCACTGTGCACAGTTCTTGTGGATTTATTTTTGCATGTCTATGGACTGAAACCCCAAGTTAGGCCAATCTTTTATAGCGGCCAATGAAAAGAAAAAAATGGAGTAGTAATCTATGCGAAAAATCATTTAAATCCTGAACTAACTTATACCTTGGAAGAAGTCACCCAATGAGCCAATGCCTGAAGGGATTTGGACCTAAATTTAATCTTCAGCCTTAACCCAACACTCCAATCACTACCCTGCACTGGCGAAATACTGCTGGATACCAACATCTCCAAGAGCACATAAGCTGTGGCATATAAATTGACTGAACAAGTGTATATTCCAATGAATGGTGATCCTATACCCATCATCTTCCATCCCTTCTTGCACATACAACATCATATGCATAAAATACTGGCAGCTGCTAACTGACATGGGAAAAGATGTGATCCTGCTGCTCCACTACACATTTAGTACATGTCAAAGCTATGAATCTGTCTGGTCTGACACTTTCTTTGTTGGCATTTACCTTTGGTGGGGTTTTTTTTGTGTGTGTCTTGTTTTATATATTGTAAAAATGAAAGCTTACATCCAAAAAGAAAAGAAGAAAAATCCATATTACTCATAGACAAGATTAATCGTACGTCAAAAACCATCAAGCATAGAAATAATACTGAAAACCATAACAGGTGGGCCAGCAGAGGAAAAAAATACTTTATAGCAGGTTGCATAAATGACATTTATTTTCATTATAAGAGACAAAAGAATACCACTAAGTATGAAAAGCATCACATTTAGCCTGTCTTTGAGAGAGCCAAATTTGATGCATGGGCTTTGCCATAGCTCCTTGCCAAGTCCCATTCGCTCAAGTGTCTAACTGCTATAATTGGATTTTTGTCAGTTCTCAGTGTTGTGCGAATGCTGAACATGCTGCACTGACCGAATATATGATTTAATCTTTCTGTAGTAAATGTTGCAGAAAATCAGGAAATATATTCAAAAGTGCAAGCTCAGGCAAAAGAGCTGGTTTAAAGCAAGACATCCCAAGGGCCAAACTACACATTACAGTGGACATGGATCCAACCTGTTGCCTCTGACACCATTTTAGAGGAAAATTTAGTGGTGTAAAAATTGTTGCGAGGGCCTGATCCTGATTTGCCCTGTGCTGGGGTGGCATCAAGTGATTATGTTTTCCCCTTATGCCTTTTCAAATGCCTGTTTCAGCACTTTAAAAGGCTTGGGGCCGGGAAACAAGATCATTTGTTGCCACCATGGCATGGGACCAATTAGGCCCTCATGGCAATTTTTTAATGGTTACGTTTTCCTCTAAAATGGTGTTTGCTGCCATAGGTTGGACCTGTGTCTGCTGTAAAATGTAGTTTGGCTCTAATACTGAGGCTGTTTCTGCATGAAAACGCATCTGCAGCAGAAGCTCCTTCAACATGGCATCCCTCCCCCTACTTTTTGTCATTTGTGTTTCATGCTTCCTCACACACATGCTCTACAGAAAGGTTAGACTCTTCGGGTGGCACTTTTGTTACCTGCAAGGTGATGGCCCTGGAAAGGGCCATTTCCCCCAGATTGTTCCCAGCCCATTCTCCAAGGGAAGGAGGGAGCCAGCCAGCCAGGCAATCCTACCTGCCAGGCACATCTTGGTGGGGTGCAGGACCACCTCCAACGGAGTCAGGGATGAAAAAACAGCCAGCTGAGCCAGCCTGCCATGTGCCGCTTGGTTGAGCACCATCCCCACTGCATGGCATGTAGCTTGGCTGGCATCCTCCCCCACACAATGTGTGGTGCAGCCCAGCATCTCACTTCACTGCCTGATGCAGGCTCGGTGTATCACTGATGGTATGACAGCAGCATGACTCAACCAGGTACCCTTCCTTCTCTGCCAGGGCTGCTGCTGCTGGCCACAATGGGCCACAGCTAAGTCCTACATATTCCTAAATTTGAGAAAGTTTGCAAAACTTAATAAAAGCCAAAACTAACCTTATTATGCAATAGTGATTGATTGGTACAACAAGGGAGATTCTGAGACAGAGAGACTGCATGCTGAGTATGTCATGTACACACCAGCAGGGGAAATAATGGGAGCACGTTACTTCCGATGCGGTGAACCATGAAAATAGTTGCAAAAAAAAAAAGTGGAATGTAAGAACAGACCCAAAATTCACTGTAAATATAGGAATCATGCAAGTATGTGTTTATGGCTATAGCAATAGGAATAAGGCCGGTTGTGGAATATAAATACAATGAGCTCTAGAAAGCTTTGGGTGAGTGTCCTGGCGTTGGGCACTCAGTGTCAATTTGCTGCGGCAACCTCAGCAGGGTATAATGACACAGAGTCCACCGTTTTCTCTGCCATCTGAAGAGCAGTTGTAATTCTGAGTGATCTCCAGCCCTCACCTGGAGATTGGCAACAAGGACTCCCCATGAGGAAATGGCTGGTTTGAAGGGTGGAGTCTATGGCATTGTACCTGTCTGAGGTCCCACCCCTCCTCAAACCCCACCCTCTCCAGGCTCCACCCCTCAAATCTCCAGGAATTTCCCAACCTGGAGGTGGCAACTCTATCTCCTTCCAAGCCATCCATCAATGTGCCATTATCTGCCCTTCTGACTTCAGATTTCCATCTCTCCCCCC
>NW_015170276.1:1558347-1569793 GCF_001447785.1 Gekko japonicus
CCCCCCCCCGCAGCCTCTACCTAGGAAAAGTCTTTCTCTGCAGTGGGAACCAAAGCAGCTCACATCATTCTCTTCTCCCCCTTTTTATCTGAACAATCTGCCCTGTGAGGTAGGTTAGGCTGAAAGTCTGTGAGTGGTCCAAAATCACCCATGCAGCTTCCACAGCAAGAACCTGGGCCTGGCAGACTCTGCTTTAAAGCACTAACTGCTACATCACACTGATGGTCCTTGGAAGGCTGCTGCTGGTGAACAGGAGGAAGCAGCCAGGCCTAGTTAAGTCATGCCAGTCAGGTAGCATCAAGTCACCCAGAGGGTGCTGCCAGGCTTAGGGTAGCCAACCTCCAGGTGGAGCCTGAAGATCACCTGGTATCACAACTGAACTCCAGACAACAGATCTCTCTCCCTCTGGAGAAAATAACTGTTTTGGAGGGTGGACTCTATGGCAATCGAATCAGCAGCGCCTCTCCCCTCCCCAAACTCTGGCTTTTGTAGACTGCACCACAAAATCTCCAGGAATTTCCCAACCTGGAGTTGGCAACCCTAGTCAGGACTGGCCCAAATGAGTTCCCCACAAAGGCCAAAGTAGGCCTGGAAAGGGCCTCCTGTCCCTGCCTTTTTACTGACAGAACCAAGCTTGGTTGCCTAGCAACAGCCACTGAGGGGAAAGTGAGCCCCGCAGCATGAGGAGAAGAGAATGGTTTGACAGACAGTAGCTCACCGCAGTAGCCAGCCAGCTGCAGAGGAGCCAAGTAGGAGAAGTGGAAGCAGTAGAAGCCTCTTCCTGAGCAAAGAACAGCCATTTCAGTAGCCAGCCAGACACGGAAGAGTGAAACAGTGGCAGTAGAAGCATCTTTCAGGAGAGACAGCCATTTTGGCATTTTATTCAGACAGGGAAGAGTGGTCAAGCTGACAGTGGGCAGGGGAGAGGAGCAGACCCACTACCCAGCCAATGGCACATGAGTACTCTTGAGTGGCGGTTGACGGGCCAATGGCTAATGGAGCGCACAGCACAGCCAATGGGAGAGCCGGAAAGTGCCAATCATTAAGGCTTTTATATGTACATGATAAGTGACCATCTTAAAAAAAACAATTACAGATGGTCACTACTGGGTAAAAGTGATAGGGTAAATGGCACCAAGTCTGAAAAATGGCGATGAAGAAGTGGACGGGGAAGTGAGTTGCACCTTTACAAGGTCAACAAACATTACACAGACTCACAAATATGCTTCAGGTGCACTTCTCCTAAAATATTGGTGCAAGTGTGGGATGGGAAAAGACAAAGAAAACCTGAATAAAAGGCAGAAGACCAATGGCAAGCATATAACTAGGGTGCTTCCACAGCAGGGTAATTTTCTGAGGCAGACTGGTTGTTCATGAAATTCTGGTGAAATCACTCTTGTAATGGATATTGCAGACAAGCAAGAGCAATACATTTTCTCTCCACTGTTAGCCATGGCTTCCCTTTCACATGTGATGTGCTTGAAGCCCCCCCCCCCCACCATGTTTTCATGTGTCCCTCAGGATTCTCTGCCTAGCATTTTAAAATATTTTTTGTTTTGTCTGGAGGAGCATGGGTAATGCTGAATAAATATAACTGAATACCTTTAAAAAAAAACTTTTAAAGCCTCCACATCTTTGCAGATATCGCGAAAGATCCCCTTTTTCCTCCCCAAAAGGCAGGGTCAGGTATGGCTGATTCTTCTTCCTCTTTTCGTTTTCTATCTATGAGCATGAGTAATGCTGGATAGGAATAATGCAGTACCTTTAAAAAGAACTTTTTTTAAAAAAACCTCCACATGTTTGCAGACACCTTCAACATTACCCTCCCCACCTCCTAAAGGCAGGCTTACCTGTGGGTGATTCTCCTCTGTTTTTTTTTAAAAAAGAATGAGTAACACTGAATATAAATAATGCAATAGCTTTACAACCTTAAAAAAAATCCTTCCCCTTCAATCCCCTCCCTTCTGTCTAAAAGGTAGACTTTCCCCCCAACCCGGGTGACTGAACCTGTTGGAGTCTGTGTAGGAAACAGCTTGGTTACTTTTTATAATGATTTGTTTACCTTTCCTCCTATTCTCATTTATCGTTTCACAGAATATTTGTGGATAAATTTGTATATAGTGATGATCTGTGATGGCTGTTATGATCATCAGAAGATTTTAGCTTGATGTACTTATTGCATCACTGAGGAAGACAACAGCCTAAATGCATTTGGTGTTTTGGTGTTTTATCACATCATATTGCTGTTTTTTCAACTGTATATGTGTTATTTAATTTATATTTTTTATTTTATTTTTATTTTATTTATATATCTAATAGCGAAGGCGCCCCCTGTGTGCGGATATCTAAATCCACACATTGGGGGCGCTGGAAGGGGGAGGAGGAGACCGGCAGAGGGGGAAGAAGTGGGAAGAGAGATTGGAGGGCTGGAAGCCTCTCAGGCCAACACCGATGCCAGGGAGGGAGAGGGGGAGGGGCGGGAGAAGGCTTGGCAGGCTGGTGGCTTTAAGCAGCCCTCGCTGCCACGGCGGGGGGGAATGGAGAAAGTCTGGCGGGCCAAGCTTAGGCTTCCCGCCACCGCTGCTGTCGGTGGGGGAAAAGTGGGGCTTCCCACCCCCACCACCGCTGCTGCTACTGCTGGGGAAGAAAGTTCATCAGGCCGAGTTCAGGCCTCTAACCACTGGTGCTGGGGGGGGGGAGGAAAGAGAAGGCTTGGAGAGGGGCAGGCCTCTCTGTGGGTGCCGGGGATGGGGGGGAGGGGAGAAGGCTCACCTGCGGCTGCTTCCTTCTCCTTCGGTGGAGCTTCTTCTCCCTCCACCCGTGCGAATATCGCGGGTCCCCCTTCTTGTAATAGATCTATTTGCCATGTTGGTAAGGGGAATTATGGATAGTGGACCAGTTTTTATGGTGTGTGGTCTACTGGTCATTATTTTATTTTATTTAATGGATTAATTTAAAATGTTCATTTTGTTTTTATTTGTATATAGTTTGAGAACTCTTTACTTAATGTTTTTGGCTATTTGATTTGTTTTCCAGGGTTTTTCTTCCCCCCCTTTTGTTTTCGACCCTGCTGTGCTTCTAAATACAATAAAGATATCCTCTCAGATCTTGAAACACAGAGGGACAAACTGATCCTTCTTCATCACTGACGTTTTGAACATCTCCCAATTTGTGTTTTTGCTCTTTTCTGTTAGTGGGATGGAAGAGTCCTAACAGTCTGCTTGTCTGCAGAACAGGCAGATTGCCTGTTGCTGGGGTGGGGCAAAGCTTGGACTTCTGCCTCTGTTGCCAGGCTGCCAGCATGTGCAAGCAAGGCTTTTGTCTCTTTCCTCTCCTGATGTTGTCATTGATGGCCAAAATGTAGCCAGAGACCAAGGCTCTGTGCCTGGTCCTCCTCTACTGTTCCTTACCCTGTGCATGTAAATCCACCTTTGGGATAATCTTGTTTGATGAGAAGATGTGCTTACTGTTCTGGCTGACTGACTTTCCTGTCAGGCATATGTTGTCTGAATCATTCTCTCCCCTCTCTGTCTTCCAACCTCCCACAGGACAGCCAGGTGCCAGAAGAGACCGAAAGAGTTCCAGCCACTCCCAAATACTGAAAATAATGTGGAACATTTGCAGATGGATATTATTCAGGTTGGCTCTTGTTTAGTAAATTTCTGTCTGCACATTCCTGGTAGTGACTCAAATTTTGTTATGCGGTGGTGAGATTTTTTTTTTTACATTGAAATTCAACTATATCCTGTGGCAAGAATTATATTAGTTCTTTTTTTGTTACTCTCCATCTGTTAGATTTCTCACAGTAGGTCAACTTGAGAGCTCTCTGTAGTTATGGGTGCATGTCTGTTGAGTAGAGAAGCTTTCTTCTTTCTCCATTAAATATTTCTATCTGCCTTGATACTGTCCTTGTACTTATTCAAAAGAGCCATGAGGATGACTACTTGGATTAAGAGTACCGCAGATATTTCCCACCCCTCAAAAGTACCTATTGTTTCGGTACTGCATTCCAGCTCTGTTCCTTCTCTCCTTTTTGATTGTTAAGCGACTTTAGACTCCATGTAAATTCCATAATGTTGAAGCTGAACTTCTGAACTCACTGTCTTTAAACTGGTTTGCAATTACACAAGATGAGATTGCATCCTCTGTGTTACTATCCAACTGCTTTTCATTTGCTGTGTATGAAACAGCTTGGTTATTGGAAAGCAGGTCCTAGAAGACAAATAACCATATTTTATGAAAACAAACAAAACACCCATTGGAAATAAAACTACAGAAGCCCATCACTGGTCAGCCTTATTTGTAGATCTGTACATTTCTAGAACCTGTCCTTATAGAATTCCAACAGAACCTGATTCTGTCAGGAATCTATTATAGAATTTATTCAAATGTATGCTAAATGTAAATGTTGACATTTTGGATGTTTGGAGTCCCCTTTTCCTTTTTGAATAGACAGTTTTCTCCTCTCTTCCCATTCCCAAGAACAAATAGGCAAATTGTAGCTTCAGGTTTATTGACCAGGTAACTTTCTTTCACACTACATCATCAGTCTGTACAAACTGGGGGCCTTCAACCAGTCACAGGGGGAAATTTGGAAATCAAAGATTCCATAACCTCGACTTAATCTTGACTCCCTTTTTTCTTTACTAACTTCCTTGTCTGTAGCCCCATTGTTCTGCTTTCAGGGGCAGGCCTTAGCTATTAGTTATAACGAGTGGGAACCTGCAAGGACATACGGGAGGCATCTCATTTCTCCCTCCCCCACTATTTACTCTTACGCTCTTCTGAAAATCCACATAGCATCTGTTCTTCCCTCCTTCTTTATATTAGTGCCTCCTCTGTTTTAATTTTTGGTAATTGTTGTTGTTGTTTAAATTGAATTTTATTGTCTCTTAAATTGGATTTTAAAATATTTTGTTAGCTGTTTTGGGAACCGGTGAACACTGAAAAAGTCTTTTATAAATACTCTAAATTAAATAAATGAGTTTTGCACTGCTGAAAGAGAAAGCAGTTTATCAGAGGTGTTGGAAGTTCCGGGTGTGATGTCCCTGCCTCAGCCTCCAGACTTCGTGGCAAGAGAGACTAGATTGCTAGATAGGCACACTGACCTTTCTTCCTGTGTTTACTCTTCTGCCGCTATCCCCTTTGAAATCTAGACTGAGTTCTCAGGGACAATTTCTTTCCTTCCATTCTCTCTCAGATGAAGACAAACTCCCTCCCTGCACACACTAAGAGAGACAACATGCTGTCATCTCTTGGAACCATGAGGCAGATGGCCCACTTGCTTGCTATCTGCTTCCATTGTTCAGCTAGTAAGTTAGTACTCTGTCCTATCCCTACTCTTTCCTATCCAAAATGTACTTCTCAAATAAAGAGATAAGTATTTCTCTTCTAAACTTGCAATGTGGCTTTATGTAGCTTTGTAAGTTGAGTAACCTGGTAAAGTAACGCTGCTGCATTTGTAGCTTTATAAAGGCCCCGGTCACACCAGCTGGATAACTCGGGGGGGGGGGAGGCATGGCTAATTGCTCCGGTGTAATTAGAACCGCCAGAATGCGATTCGACGTGTCGGCAGCAAACCACGGGTACTGTCCTCCCTGCCTGCGCATTAACGAGGGGCCGGAGGGAAACGCAGCGTGCCGGCGCGATCACACCGCAAGAGTCCTGAAGCAGCCCGTGGCAAACTGTTTGCCACTACATCTGAGGTACTGTTTTTTTATTGCGCTTTTTTGGCGGTATGCCATGGGTTGGCCACAGGTGCGCTCCACTTGCCAGATGTTGCGGTGTGATCGCGCCCCAATAATCTGCCCACCACCCGTGGCTCTCCCGCAGCAAATTCGCCATGTGACCTGGACCTTAAGCACTCTGCTAACTAGTGGTAACTGGACTAACCACACCAGTTAACCCTCCCTCCAATAACAAGCACCATGTGATACATCTGCTGTTGGACTGCAACACTGCAGCCTGCTGGATGGGTGGGGAATGAAATACCTGAATGTGCCCCAACATTAAAAAATCTCCCCAATATGTTCGCAAAGGACAGGCAGAGGCAGGCAATGGAAAACCACCTCTGAACATTTCTTGCCTTGTGGGGTCACTATAAATTGGCTGCAACTTGACAGCACTTTCCACCACAAAGAGGGACCTATCCCCCCTCCCCCCATTGGGACTTACAGTAGCCTGGAAAGAACAGCTTCCACTGGGGAAATTTATTTATTTATTTGTTTATTTTTCACACTTATATCCCGCCCTCCCCAGTGGGCTCAGGGTGGCTAACAGAGGCCAGATCATTAGTCTAGCCATAAGTAAAAACATATAAAAATATAATAAAACATCAAAACTAAGCCTAAAGTGCTCTATCCAGTTACTAGTGTCCTAGGTCCACGATGGTATCCCCACGACTCGAGCTGGTATTCTCAGCATACCTATCCAGTGGTGACGGCGTTTCTGATGTAATTCCAAGTTCTTCCTGGGGCCCCGTCAATGCATCCATTCAGATGTCTTGACGGTGGTGGTATAGTAGGGCGGTGGCTCCTACTCAAAAGCCTGACGGAAGAGCTCCGTTTTGCAGGCCCTGCGGAACTGCTCAAGGTCCCGCAGGGCCTGGATCTCTCCCGGGAGCTCATTCCACCAGGTAGGAGCCACCACCGAAAAAGCCCTAGCCCTGGTCCCGGCCAGTTTGACATCCTTGGGGCCCGGTATAACCAATAGATTTTGGGCCCCCAACCAAAGTGCTCTTGGGGGAACATGTGAGGTAAGGCGGTCCCTCAGGTAGGCTGGACCCTGACCATAAAGGGCTTTATAGGTAATAACCAGCACTTTGAAACGGATCCGGTACGCTATCGGCAGCCAGTGCAGCGCTTTCAGCACAGGCTGAATATGGTCCCTCCTAGAAAGACCCGTCAACAGCCTGGCTGCACATTCTGCACCAGCTGCAGCTTCCGGATCTGTGACAAAGGCAGCCCCATGTAGAGAGCGTTGTAGTAGTCTAGCCTCGAGGTGACCGTCGCATGGATCACTGTAGCCAGGTCATCGCGGTCAAGGTAGGGGACCAACTGCCGAGCCAACTGGAGATGGTAAAAGGCTGACTTCAGTGGCTGACACCTGGGCCTCCATTGTTAATGTGGAGTCCAGGAGCACCCCCAGACTCCTAACCCTAGACGTTGGTACCAAAGGCACCCCGTCGAAGGTCGGGAGCGGGAGCCCTAACCCCGCACCGGTCCGGCTCAGGCCCAGGACCTCTGTCTTCGCCGGGTTTAGTATCAGTTGGCTCAGCTGGAGCCAACCAGCCACGGCCTCCAGTCCCCGGTGGAGGTCAACAGGACTCGAGTCCGACCGGCCACCCAGCATCAGATTGAGCTGGGTGTCATCTGCATACTGATGACACCCAAGCCCATAGCTCCGGGCAATCTGGGCAAGGGGGCGCATATAAATGTTAAATAGCATTGGGGACAACACCGCACCCTGGGGAACCCCACAATCAAGGGGGTACCTATGGGAACGCCGGTCCCCGACCGCCACCCTTTGTCCCCAACCTTGTAGGAAAGAGGCAAACCATTGAAGGGCAAGCCCATGAATCCCCACGTCGGCGAGGCGGTGGGTCAGCAGCTGATGATCGACCGTATCAAACGCAGCAATGCCGCCACTCCTCCTCGATCCAGATGCCATCGGAGATCGTCAGACAGGGCGACCAAAGCCGTCTCAGTCCCATGACCAGGGCGAAAACCAGACTGGAAGGGATCTAAGACTGAAGCGTCCTCCAGAAAGCTCTGTAGCTGTAGTGCCACCGCCCTCTCAATCAATTTGCCCAAATAGGGCAAATTGGACACCGGCCAATAGTTAGCCAATAGTTAGCCAATTAAAGAGAGCGCGGACCATCGCCTCCTTGAGCACACTCGGGAGTTGGCCCTCCAAGAGGGACTTGTTGATAATTTCCCGTAGTGTGCCTCGTAACCCCTCGTGTCCCGCTTTAATGAGCCAGGAGGGACACGGATCAAGGTCACATGTGGTTGGGCGTACAGATACTAGCAGTCTGTCAACTTCATCCAGACTGACGAACACAAAGGCAAAAATTAAACTCCTCCTCAGCACCATGGTTCTGATCTATATCCCCTCCATGCCCACATTAAGACATGCTGAGGCCCTATGTCAAACTTAAGAAGCACCACAGCATTAGCCAAAAATGGCAATGTAGTACGTTTCAGGGTGGTTTTTTTTAGAGGCCCTTCTCAATCTGAAGTCCTAAACAGTAGTTCACTTAGCTTGTGAATGAATCCAGTTTTGGATTCATGCTCCCACCACAGACAAGGTTTTTTAAAGCAAAATTAACATTGAGGGATTGAATCCTATATTTGTGCTGTTTGGCTTGGGCATGGTTTCTGATTCTGTAACTCTGCAAAATGAAGACTGGATAAACAAACTGTTCTCAGGGTTTATTTGGAATGTCTTCACCACATCTGCAGATGAGATCGAGATCAGCTCTCCCATCCCAGAGTTGCACAGTTTCACATTTTAAGATGGAATTCATAGTACTGTCATAGTAACCACCTAATAATTATCTTAAAAATTCAGGGGGGAAAATAAAGCTTTTAAGCTCTTTAAATAGTTCATTTTAGGAGATATATTCCACTGCTAGAGAATATAAGCAGGGCGGTACAACTGAAGTATAAAAGTACAAATGGAACAGTTCATTACGATGATTTTATCCAGTAAGAAAAAAAATACCTTTTCCTAAAACCTCAATGGGTTTCAAAGTTTGTCAACATCATTTGAGAAGCTGAAGCAGAAATTAGGATTCTCAGAGTAAAAAGACTTGTTTGTTTGGCAGTCTTAATATATTTCCCCTGTTCTACTATAGTCATTAGATGAGCGGGAATGTTAGCCTAACTGCTTTATCTACAGCAGAGGCTTTATGAAATATATATATTTCAGTGGTGCTGACCAATGTATACAGGATTCAAATAACCTCCTGAGGAACGTCCAGTTATGAAAGGAGACGAGGCTGATATGTTGAAAGCAATTGGTTCCTTTTATTTCCTAACGTCTAATCCACATACATACGAAAAACGGATTCTCACACACAACCACACAAGATCTTCAGCATTTACAGAAATAGCAAATAGTTACGTTTACACTAAATGAATGGGGGAAGGGGAATAGCAAAATACTTATCTGATCAGAGGCTTGATCTTCCCAATGAAGAATAGATGGAATAAAACAGGATAACTATAAGTACTCTAATGCACACGGTTGGAACCAGACAAACACGTGTGGACCTCTTGGCTGCAGTCCACGAGGTCAAGTATGAAAACAAAGGATTATAAGAGTAGCAAGGCTGTAAGTTAATAGCTAAGGGAAGAAGATGGCTAGCGGGGTTCAAGCTGTTGAACCTCACCTTATATAGGGGGGCTCTTGGGGGCTGGCATTGATGCCATCCTCCTTGCCCTTCCCAACTGTGGTCCGTCCCAAGAACTAACACTATTGGCTACTTGGTAATGACGTGCCTACCTAGGAGGAGTGGGCAATATTGAAATCCTAACCTTTAACTCTAGGGATGCATCTGGTCAAGGTGCGAGGATGGGTACCAGGGCAACCTTTGAAGTGTAGATGACTCTTGCTTGGTCCCAAGCAATAAAGCAGCCCTCAACAGGACACTGTCCTTTCTGATCCAAACCAGATGGCAGGGTTACATGTTGACCAACAGTTCATCAATGGTGGTTACAAACATGCAAGTTGTTGTTTTGTGCTGGCTATAAATGGCGGGGCAGCCTTCTTCTCCAGGTCGAGCTGTGTGAGTGCAAAACTCCATTTGCATAAACAGCAGGCAGGAAGCCTTTCAGGTGATACAGTCAGAGCATCCAATGTAAGCAGCTTTCTCCAACACATAGAGATTCATAACCACAGTCCCAGTGCATGCATGTGTGTCAGCAATCACAAACATATATAAAAGCAAATGTAACACATTTCCCAGCAGGGAACATGTAAATCCATATTTGTTTGTGAATTCTGGATAAGCATCTGGCACTTGTAGTAATCGCTGATGTCTGGAAGTTCATTTAGCTTTTAAATGAACTTGACAGTATATCATATAAAAGAATCCTAGGTCTGCTACGGGATGCATGAATTTAATGAGGCTGGTTTTGCCTTATACACACTGCCCATCCTTTTAGCTCTTCTGCTCTTGGGTAGAATTGTCACTGTTTGAGGTGGGTCAACATTTTGTGACACTAACTGTCTCAAACAGAATAGTTCTGACTCTCAAGCAGGGTTTCCAGGTCTCCCGCTATAGTGGGAGACTGCTGCCCCCAGTCTCCAGCCTCCCATGGCTACCTGGTGCAGTAGCAACAGCAAAACATTTTTTGGGGGTGCTGATACACTGATGCTGTGACATCACTTCCGGTTGCATAACCAGAAGTGACATCATATGTATTTCGCAGCACTCTTAACAAGATGTTGTGATGTCACTTCTGGTCATGTAGCGGGAAGTGAGGTTGTGGCATTGTGTGGCATCATGTATCCAGCCTTTCTTCTCAAAACTCAGGTGGGTGTTGGGCCTAATCTCAGGGCTGATTCACATGTTGCAAAATCCTTGTGTCCACCATGTGGCCACCACAAGGATTTTCAATCAGATGGGCACTAGGAGTTCATGACTGGGAACTTAATTCCCTGGTGTGTGCAGGCCCAATTGAGACTGGAACCATGCCATATGGGGAGGTGGGGCTTTAAGCCTTCCTGCCGTGCCATTTCCTTAACCTGAAACAGCCCCCAGGAGCTGCTGTTTGCCCTGCTGAGAAAACTTGTGTACTAATGTTTACATTTCAGTTTCCCCACTGAGGCACATAGCAACTTCTAGGAATGTTTCAGGTCAGGAGATGGCATGGGAGAAGGTCTTAAACCCCTTCTCATCACATGCCACAGCCCCAGTCCAGAATGGGCCTTCATGTGCTGGGGGATTATATTCACAGTTGGGGACTCCCAGAACATATCTGTTAAAAGTCCTCATGAAGGATATGTGCACTTTATAACTTGTGAATCAGCCCTCTCAGTAGCCTGTGAGAGTGTCAATAATTTCCCCTTCTTACCTAGGATGGAGATCTGGGCAAGAGCCCTGTCTCCAAAAAGACAGTTGCCTCCTCTTCCTCAGTTTTTCCCATACATTACGTAGCATGAGTTGAGCAACCATCCATGGGAGAAATTTGGCCTAAAAGAAGTCTCTCAGGGTTGTAAGCACACTTACGGATACTTACGGAGGAATTGGAGAAAAGAAATACATAATTTAGAAAATAAAATAAAAATACAGCCTCTAGCTATTTTAAAATTTACAAGGGTTTTCTGGTCTTCATGTCTTGCTTGTAAGGCATGCAAAGTGTCTTGGTGTCTGACTGAAAATGGACAGAGGTTACTTCTTGCTTGCTCTTGTTTTAGTGGTTCAGCACGCAGGAGGAGC
>NW_015170276.1:1569836-1583151 GCF_001447785.1 Gekko japonicus
TTCAGCAGGCAGGAGGAGGCTCTACTTCAACCAATCAGAAAGTAGGGGGCTGTTTGCAAATCATTCCTCCAAAAAGGTCAATGCAAATGAATTGTTTCTCCGGGATCATATGGGAGCAGGGTACAGATATAGAGGGCTAACTGCAAAGGTATCCTAGACAGTATACATCAAAGTTGTCAGGCAGGGAGAACCTCTCTGTGAAAGGACAGCAAGTATCGATGAAGTGCCATTCTTCTTCGTGGAGGTACTTGGCATAGGACTTGTCAGCTATCTAGGTTCAAATTCTTGACGTTTATGTAACCAGTTCTAGCTAGATTTTCATACTCTGTATGGTGTTGAACAGACAGGGAATACAGATCAACTAACAGTTTAGTAAAGTTTTCTACCAAGTGTTTGCTCGGTTGCCTGTATTACTACAAGCAGTATGTTATAATTTTCCTTTGCATTCTTATGTATGGTAAGATTAACACAGATAACCCACGTGATTTGTTGGTCATCTGTATTAGCAGTCCATGACTGATAACATAGGGAACGTAATGCTGGTAGGGTTGCCAAGTGGAACTTACCTTGGCGGCGGGGGACTCCCGGGTGGATCCCGGAGTGTGCGTGCACCGCACACACGTCACCAGGAAGTGACGTTATGACGCCGGGCACAGGGCCACGACAACACAAGGGAAAACCATAGTTTTCCCTTATATGGCCGTGGTCCCGCCCCCAGCATGCCCGGCGTGCCCGCGTCACTTCCGGGTGACGTGCATGTCGGGGAGGAGTTTCCCCCAGGGCCCGATCTGGCGGCACCGGGGAACAGGCCTCTGGGGTGGGGTTTTTCCCGCCACCCGGGGGGCCTTGGCATCCCTACCTGCTGGTGCACAGTCATACCTAGAGTCTGTTTAATAAGCATGTCTTATGTTCTCTGTGTTTTGTCCTTCATTCTTTTTCCATGCCTTTTCTACTTCATGTGCTTGATAAATTTAAATACTTATACAATAAATGCATCGACAAAAATGTAAATTATAAGTAATGAGCATGTTTTAACCTCCCATCTTACCATTGGCTTCTGTCAACAAAGAAGCAAGAAGATGTGAGGAAACTGCAACAGTTCATGAAGGGATAGGTAGAGCTATGCCTTCACTTCATAGCAACAGAGAGGAATTAGGGGTGGAATAAGGTTGCTAGGGTTTGGGGGGTGTTCTGGGGGTGGACGGGGATGTTGCATGGGGATGCTCTGGTTTTTGGGTGAAACTCTATGGGTTTTTCCCCTCAAACCATAGAGTTTGTCCAAATAGCAGAGCATCCCCACATGACATGCCCGATGTGATGATGTCACTTCTGGGTGACATCATCACATCAGGGACATTGCACGGCGACATCCCTGTTTAGGGATGGGGTTTCTCCAACTGGCCAGCTGGTCCATGGTGGGGAGAAGCCCCTGAAATTGGGGGATCCCTTGTCCAGACTTGGAGTCTGGCAAGCCTAGGGTGGAGCAACAGCAAACACTGGACACTGCAAACACCACCATGGCTGTGTGTATTGCAGCACTTTAGTGCACATTTAAAAAGTGAGCAAACTTTCCCACATTTATGATGTGGTATGCTGGTCATTGTATGTATTCACCCAGGGAGAGAAGGAAAATGTGTGTTTTCCCCTTTATTTGGCTTTCTATTGGGATTTGATTAAAACTCTTTGAAACCTGTACATTGGTGCCAGATATTTTGGTGATGATTTCCAATTATCCTGTTTCAAAAGGGGAGAAAGGGCATGGTAATTGCTGATTCAGTACTGTTCTAGCCCTGTTGCTATTTCTCAATTAGTACAATTAGGGATCTATTCTGTCTGCACTTATGCTATGCATATCTCTCTTTCTCACATAATTAGAATGAAAAATGGAGCTGTGGGATTGTCTTTTGCTTACGTCATGCAAAGTCATTTTCTTCTACTTTCAGTAATTGTGCAGCATTTAATGGGAGCTGCAAGTATTCAGAGCAAGTTCTATTTGAATGAGCCGAAGTTCCTGCAAGACTTGGGTCTAAAATTTTGAGATTCAATAGCCATAAACTAAAATTAACTAGCACAAGAGTAAAAGTGTGAATAACATACAAGTCTGGACACTTGTTCCCCTTATTAAAAAAAAAATAGCTGCATTAGGCAGAGCGATACATTCAGATTTCAACTTCTAAGCTAAACTCTGCAGTACATTTATTGGAATGTTTGGTGTGGAGTCTTATGGGAGTTGCTTTTCTATGTGTTGCTCCCACATGGCTGGATGGAGTAATGTTTTTAATGATCAATCACATGGGAATGTCTGATCCAACCACAGACTGGCTCCTGACTGGGAGCTGAAGGACTGATTTTGTGGGAGAGGCCTATATGCTGAGGTTTCACCAGTATGATTGGGTCATCAGTATGGTTGGCTGTGCAGGAACCAATAAGAGAAAAGGGACTTTCTACATGGCTTCTTATGCAAATCCATAAGTCACAATGAGCCAGTTTGGTGTTGTGGTTAATAGTAGCAGACTCTAATCTGGGAGAACCGGGTTTGATTCCCCACTCCTTCACATGAAGCCAGCTGGGTGACCTTGGCTTAGTCACAGTTCTGTCAGAGCTTTTCTCTCAAGAGAAGTTCTCTCAAAGCTCTCTCAGCCCCACCTACCTCACAGGGTGTCTGTTGTGGGGAAAGGAAGGGAAGGAGACTGTAAGCCACTCTGAGACGCCAAGGGAAGGCAGCGTATAAATCCAACCCCTCCTCCTCTTCCTTCTTGCTGTTTTATGCATTTTTCTGTGGTACTTTATGTTTTTACTGTATGCTAAAAAATTAAATATTATATAAGGAGACAGAGGTTTTAATGGAATGATGGACTGAAGCTTTAGGAGGGACTAGCTAACAGGTTTATTGCTTTCTCTTGCACTCATTTTGAATGATGGTAGAAAGTGCTCTCAAGTTGCAGCCAATTTACTGCAACCCTGTAGGGTTTTCAAGGCAAGAGATGAACAGAAGTGACTTGCCATTGCCTGCCTCTGCATGTGCTTTATTCTTTATTTGTTTTGAATACCCAGTTAAAACTCTTGTTTCTGTTGGCTGGATGTCTCTTTTATTATCAGATATGAGATGATACATTGTTTCAATTACTGCTCTAGTTTACACCTGTAGCTAATTAGTCTGGTGACAGACCTGTTTGGAAGAACAACTTGATGATCGATGCTGCTAGGATTCCTGTTGGCTTCTCAGTTGGATAGACTTCAGGTTGTGGCTTGCAGATGCCACTCTGCGTTCAAAAACAAACAAATGCTTATCATGGAATTCCAGCAGGTGAATCTTTAAAAGATGCGAGATATCTAGCCAATTAGATTCATGAATACATCTTGAAAGAGGAAATAGAAATGTGTGTAGAAGTAGCTTGTAGGAAAGAGTAGGTCTGACTAGCTAGCTTATTATCAGATGGTCATATTCCTTGCCTTGAGGTAGCTCGTCAGGGGATTTGCTCATTCTCAGCCAACCATGGGAGGTGACAGGCATTGCCTCATGTTCCTGCACCCATCTCTCAATGTCTCAGTTCCTTTAATCCACTGCCTTTGGGCTGGTTCACACATATTACTTTATGTCTGCAGCAAAACTGTTTATTTTAATAAGTCATCACAGATTAAACACCACAGGCTGACATTCCCTGCCTCCCCATGTGATCGCAGACACAATACTGTTTAATGGAATAATTTCACACATTAAGTTGTCAGATACCAGGGACTGACTAAAAAAATGATTTTCTACTGAAAATAATGGTTCTGAAATCCCAGAACTGGGGAAGGGAGACACTATTGAAACCCCAACTGGTGCTGTTCTACCTGAAAATCAGGAAGAAATATTAAAGTTGTCCTCCTCAAATCCCAGATCTGAAATTATAATACATTTTTTCCTCTGAGAGTACACCCCTAATCCAGAGTAATGGTGAAGGAAAAAGCAGAAGAATTAACAAATAGTAAACAAATGTTCTAATTCCCAAGAAAAGAAATGTATTTGACTTGGCTATTGGCCAGCCATATGTCTAAAATGCCTTCTATGCCAGTCGTTTTCAAATGTTTAGAAATAAAAAAAATGTTTAGAAATTGTGCCCCCCTGAATTATGTTGTAGAACCCCAACCCTGCAGTGAACACATGTTCCACAGGACAGCATGCAGTAATCCATGCATGTTGTTATGTGCATAGGTCTTGTGGCTGAATGTTAGAATCTCTGTATTACAATACTTGTACCAATGCTGGAGTTATAGGGTCCCTCTCTGATTCCCCCCTCTTAAAACTATGCGCCAAGGACATCTCTCCCTTATTATAATTGAATAGCAACGTTCTATATTGAACGTTCTAAATTTGGCCCCTTTAGTGTTTGGCCAGAAGAACTGTCAGTCAGAAGACACTGGCTGGGTTGACTGGCTGCTTTGTGCAGTCCCACCCAGCATTTCAAGGTCTTTTGCATATGGAAGCTGATTGGACTTTACTCCATTCCACACCTCAAACTCCCCCCTCCCCGGCAAGGCAGTTGGAATTTTCAGTTGCATAGACACATACAATGCCATACTCCCCACCCTACTGTATTCTGTGGTAAAATATGTCCTCACTCAGAACACATCACTTCCCCTTCAAAAGAAACAAACCCAATAACACAATCATGCCACACCACAAAGACAACAGATCACACCACAAGCAGATTACCACAAGGCAAAAAATGATAGGAAAAGGTGCCAGCAGTCACCCCATTACTGCCACAGAGAGCGCTTCAGAGGATGGTGTGCAGGTCCCAGGTTCATGTTTTAAAAGCAGCCTGGGGAATTATGGACCATTCACACACTTTCAACCTTAACATACCTCATAGAGTAGTTGTGTGGATCATATGAGGGAGAGGAGAATGATGTCAGCTGCTTTGGTTCCCACTGCAGGGAAAGACTGCCCTTTCTGAGGCTGGGTGTGTGTGTGTAAACCTGAAGACAGACAGGCAGATAACGGTAGGCTGATGGTTGCCGGGAAAGGACATAGGGTTGCCAACTCCAGGTTGGAAACTTCCAGGATATTTTGGGGATGAAGCCTGCTGAGGGTGGGGTCAGAGGAGGAGGAGGAAGAGGGGGACCTCAGACAGATACAATGCCATACTCCCCACCCTCCAAACAAGCTGTTGCCAGTCTCCAGGTGACAGCTGGAGAGCTCTTAAAGCTCTGGTGCTAATTCAAAGTGTTGCAATTTTGTGTTTTGGAAAATCTTTAGGAATTGTTTGGTGCATTTACGATGGGGCACCCACCCAGAGCCTCTGGCATTTTCTCACTCTGCTGGCATCAAAACCAATTTAAGGCAAAATACAGATATGGAGACACTTCAATCCTCCTTTGCATCAATTTGTCTTTGTTGGCAATGGCAACCCTAGGCCTGCAAGCACTCTCAGGGTGACTTCATGCCTCCAGACTGGCATGGCATCACTAGCCCTGGCTGCCTATGGAAGCTGCCTGGGTGATTTCGGAGCAGCCACAGACTTTCTGCCAAACCTACCTTACAGTGTTGTTGTGCAGATCGCAAAGCCGAAGAGAATGAAGTAAGCTGCTTTGCTCCCCCGATAATGAGAAAGACAGATTTTTGCCTAGAAAGAGGCTGCTGAGAGGGGAGGAGATAAAGTTGCCAGCTTCAGGTATGGTAATTCCTGGAGATTTGAGGAGTGGAGCCCGGAGAGGGGGACCTCAGACAGGTACAGTGCCATAGACTCCACCCTCCAAACCAGCCATTTGCTTCTGGGGAACTATTGCTGCCAATCTTGGCCCAGCAGCCATCAAACCATTCTCTTCAACCCCCTGCTGTGCAGCTGACTTTCCCCTAGGGTTGCCAATCTCCAGGTGGGACCTGGAGATCTCCCACTGTTACAATTGATCTCCAGATGACAGAGATCAGTTCCCCTGGAGAAAATGGCTGCTTTGGAGGGTAGACCCTATGACATTATACCTGCTGAGTCCTTCTGCCCCCCTGCCCAATGCTGCCCTCTACAGAATCCACCCCCCAAACCTCCAGGTATTTCCCTCCTTAGAGCTGGCAACCCTACATTCCCCTCAGTGCCTGTTGGTAGGCAACTAAGCTTGGTCCTGTCACCTACTTTGGCCTTTGGGAGAAAACACATTGGGGCCAGTCCTGATAGGGTTGCCAACTCCAGATGGGAAATTCCTGGAGGTTTGAGGGATGGAGCCTGAAGAGGGTGAGGTTTGAGAAGGGATGGGACCTCAGACAGGTACAATGCCATAGACTCCACCCACCAAACCAATCAGTCCCACATAGGGAACCATTGTTGCCAATCTCCAGGTGAGGGCTGGAGAGCACTCAGAATTACAACTGCTCTGCAGAAGGGAGGGCAGAAGTCAGCTGAAGTCAAGGGGGCAGATAATGGTAGGTTGATGGTTAGCTGGGAAGGAGATGGGGTTGCCAACTCCACCCTCCAAACCAGACATTTTGTCCTGGGTAACAATTGCTGCCAATCTCCAGGTGAGGGCTACAGATCACTCACAATTACAACTGCTCTTCAGGTAGCAGAGATCAGTTCCTCTGGAGAAAACAGTGGACTCTGTCATTATACCCTGCTGAGGTCACCACAGCAAATTGACACTGTTTGCCCAAAGCCAGAGCACTCCCCCAGAGCCTCTTTCTAGATCTCGTTGTATTGTTTTCACAACGGGCTTTACTGCTAGTAACATAAGAAAGTAGCAAGCCTTCCTGGATTTTCTGCTTCCTCAGTTACTAGAGGTTGACACAGAAATGCAATTTGGATCACTGATGGTCACGTTACATAGGGTGTTTGACCCACTCAGATCCTGGCTGATGCCACCAGAGGCCCACTGTACAATCTGAAAGCCATTGCTTCATTGAAGTTCAAATGGCTAGCCACCATAAAGATGCAGCACAACACTTATTTATCTGACAATTTCTATCCCACGCTTCTCAGACTCTGTCCAAGGCATCTGGCTGTTTCCATACCTTGTTAAGCTGTTACTAAATTAAAACTTGGAGAATGTATGGGTCTATACACAGATTTGCACAGATTGTTACAGAAGATTTTAAAATCTTAGCATTCTAGACTAAGAGCACATCAGTGTGATTTTACCAAACATAGCATAAGCCAGTAATGGAATAACCTGCCTAACATGGTCTATTGACTGAAATCCTCACAGCAACTTTAAGGCTGCAATCCTATGCATATTTTACTAAAGGCTAGATATTATTGAACTCAATGGGATTCATCTCAGATGAATCCAGTTTTCCTTTGAGTTCTAGCATTTACTGATTTCAATTATTCAGTGTCAGACTTAGAGTGTTGGCTCTTATCCTGCAGTCTATTTCTTTATTCTTCATTATTTTACAACTAGTTTATACTTATTGAAAGGAGATGCTTTGGAGACCTTGTATTGATGGCTCTGGATCATCCTGTCAATAAAGTTCTGCATTAACTTGCCAGTTCCTGGACTCAAAGCCATCTTAAACTAATCAGATTCTACTGCTGTTAGGACTGAATCATTAAACTTGGACCCCAGACCTGGGAATTTAAAGAGAGTAGGACACTGAACAAGGTTATACCCTAAGGTAGGTTTTGGTTTGGTTTTGCTGTTGTGATGAAGGTTCCCTGACCATACAAAAAAAGGTGCTACCGTGGTAAATGAAATTATATTTGTTAAATTGCATACATTATGTTAGCCAGTCAAATCGTTCCTAAGTTATAATTAGGTCAGAGAGGCTCTGGCAAGTATACCAACCAGTAATTTTTACCTTTTAGCTGCTGAATCAAAAGCAGTTTGTTAACACCCTTGTAACTGACACATCGGTGTCCTTACTAGTGTAATGTTAACTTTCCCATACCACCTTACTGTTTAAGACCAAATAGACACAAATCCATTATCACTCATTTCCAAAGGCTGGGCAAATCTTACAAAAGAAAGAGAGCAGCTATTATTCTATGTCTTCCTTGTAATTTAACACAAAAAGTGACATGATCTCATTGCAATGTGCATTGCCTCCCCTCCCCCTCATATATCACTGGCAGGAATATCACACCTCATGTTCAACTCAGAATTATGAAGACTGTCAGTTCCATGTTTCACACAGTGTCTCAGTCGAAGGCCGTAAGTAACAAGACCCTCACTGGAGTGATGCCAGTACAGGTAAATCTACTGTATTAATTCTGCCAGCAATCCTGTTCCATTTAAAATCAGTGTGAGTTTTCCATTTGATTTCTATAGGAGCAGTATTAGGCCCAATGGCCCCACAGCACAATCCTAAATAGAATTGCACCCTTCAAAGCCCATTGACTTCAATGAATTAAGAAGGTCATTACTCTGTTTAGGATTGTACTTAGGGCTGCCAAGCCACTGGTGGAGCAGGGGGTTCCCCACCCCCACTGGAAGTGGGGGTGGGAGAAAAATTTTAAAGAAAAATGAGACATATATTTACTGGAAGTTCTTACTATACAGCTCCTGGCAATTCCTAGAACTACCAGGAAGTGACACAAGATAGCTCTAGGATCAAAAATGGAGCCCTGCTACTAATCAGGATATTGTGTAGTGGGTTTGCCGCATGCACGAAAGACAAAGACGGGCATAGTGCATAGCACGCTTTATTGGTACAGAACAAGACAAGGGACTAACGGCCGGCTGGCCAACTATATACACCCCTGGGGACACACCCCTGGGTCCCATTGGTGGGTTTGAATCTCCCGCCATGGTTCCCATTGGCTCCCCAGTGGAGGGACTAGGAGCCTAGTCCCTATTGTTCTCCCAGATTCAAGCTCTGGGGTAATCACTGGCCCTGTGCCGGTCAGCGGACACAACATAGGAACTTGTAGCTAATCTCTTAGCTGATACTGATCCAAATGTGACATTGGTAGTGGCAAGGTTTTTATCTGTAACCCTGGGTGGTATTAAATGAATTGACTCTTTTAGGCAGTTAATATATATTTGGTAACCAAATTGCTTAATTTTGTGAAATTGTAACTGTAATTGTAATGTACTGTATTTATATATGTTGTATTATATCCTATTTGCTTATGACTTATGGGTCTATGAGCAATAAAAATGAATGGAATGGAAATGGATAGCCCTAGGAATCACTAGAAACTCTATAGTAAGAACTTCCAGTTTTACCATAGATTTCCCAGTGCCAGAGCTACCTTTTGTCATGTCTGTGTAACTCTAGGAATTGCCAGGAACTCAATGGCAAGAACTACATCAGGAGGATGTAGTGTGCAATCTTATGCAAGCTTACTATGCAATCCTATGCAAACTTACTTACTGCTTTATTCAGTGGCAGGCAAGTGAGTATATTATTGTAGCCATAGTACCAGCTAACTTTAGCTTGTGAGGCCTTTTGTGTCAGTGCTCTACTTGTGAGTAAAAGATAGGGGCCCTGAATTAAATCCAAAGATCCACCCCTCACTGAGCCCCGCTCACTAGTCCTCTAAGCCCAGCTGTTTTCCTACAAGGACAGGATCCAGTGATATGTCCCTGGAATAGGGTTGTCAGTCTCCAGATTCCAAAAGGGGTTCCCCCAATTTTTGGGGCTTCAATCTGCCACTGGCCAGCTGGCCACTGGGGGAAACCCCACCCCCAAACAGGGATGTCATCATGCAATGTCCCTGACATGATAACATTACTTCTGGGTGATGTCATCACGCTGGGGACATCGCGCAGAAAACCACATAGAGTTTGGTTCACATGCAACATCACATGCAACATCCCACCCCCATTATGTCCTTTTGTTTGCCCTGAATCCAGTACCTCAGGTTCTACTATTACAAGACAGGGAGGGGGGGAAAACAACCTCTGTGTCCACTATCTACACCTTGTGTGTAATTTTATAA
Source organism: Gekko japonicus (assembly GCF_001447785.1). Classification (NCBI taxonomy): domain Eukaryota; kingdom Metazoa; phylum Chordata; class Lepidosauria; order Squamata; family Gekkonidae; genus Gekko; species Gekko japonicus. The sequence continues at coordinate 1,579,697 of NW_015170276.1, forward strand.
ACTTCTACTAGTAATTATAAACTTCTACTAGTAATTATAAACTTCTACTAGTAATTATAAACTTCTACCCAGTAATCATTTGTTAAACTGAAAAGCCCCAAACTCTTCAGTGTTGTGTTGCAGGAGAGGTGCTCCAACCCCCTGTTCATCTTGGTTGCTCTCCTTTGTACTTTTCCCAGTTCTCCAATGTCCTTTTTGAGATAAGACCAGAACTGCACATGGTATTCCAAATGAGGCCACACCATAGCTTTATACAAGGGCATTACAATAATGGTGTTTTATTTTCAATCCCTTTCCCAATCATTCATAGCATGGAGTTTACCTTTCTGCCACAGAAGGAGTGACATTTTCATTGAGCTATTCAGTATACACCCAAGGTCTCTTTTCCTCTCATGCTGGACTGGATTAGACCCCATCAGGATATATTTTATGTTATCATGTTTTGTACTTGACAGCAATGAGCTTCATTTGCCACATCTGTGCCCATGGCCTAAAATCATGGTCCCCCTTGGAGCTTTCTAAAACAGTAGCTATCATAAGATGCAGAAAGTATAACCTCTTGATCCCCTTGTCATTCCAATGCTACTTCGTTCTTAGAAGATCTGAGCCATAAAGAAATGAGGCACATATGTAAGGTTTTGCTTACATACTACTCTGTGGGATGCAATACTTGTGGTCATCTGTCCATTTCAATCTGCAGAGGCAGTGCACGGTGCTTTTTTAAAAAAATCCCTCATTTTAAACAGCGTTCCCTAAAAGAAAACTGCTGTTTGAAAAGTATGAGGTGGTAGCTGGCTCTCAGCACTGAGCAATCAAACGTTTGCAGAAAGCCTCCAAAAGTATGAAGTGTAACATAGGGACTGTTCCTTTAGGAAGCGAAGCTGAGTGAGCGTTCCCTCTTTGTTGCAGACTACAGCCCAAACTAGTCCGAAGGAGGTGACAAGCTTCTAAGTTGATTTCTCTATTACTTCCTAGCAAGTGCTCCAGGTGCGACAGTAGTGGAGTTCTGAGAAGAAATAGCCGGCAATGTGCCACTGCAAGCATCAGCCCCGTGTCAGACCAAATGCACAGAGATCATCAGACTTGTGATTTAACCAGTGTAGGCAGGTAGCGAAGGTGTGAAATTGAAACAAAAGCACGAACGCCTCCTACCTTATTCCTCCCAGACAGATTTCATGTTCTTACTTAGAGGCTGGGCCCCCACAAGGGAGTGTTGGAACCTTTATTACTTTCTCTATAATGAGATTTTTTTTCAGATGTGTGGCAAAGTCACATTCCCCATCACAGATGCAGGCATCTTCTGTTGCAGTTGTGTGCGGGGGGGGGGGGGGGGGGGCGGGGGCTGGCTTTTCTGTATTTCACAGTTTCTTTTAACATACATCAAACTCCCTCGGGGAATAGCGGGCTCTCCAGGCCTCGTGAGACCACATACTACCCTGACAATATTCCTTTCTGATCAATGGCCCACTTCATGAATGAATTTGACTTCTGGCACAGGCCTTTGCTTTTCCTCCCTTACTTTCATTGTGATCTCTCAGAACAACCAAGGAAATTCCCTTTTAAAGTACCATGTTAGTCAGGTTAGAATATCATATGCATTTAAAGAGCTCCTGTTGGTTGTTCACTCTGTTGGAAGAGAAGGACTTTGTGCTGTCCTTTCGGCCTCAGCCTCCAAAGTGGGGGGGTTTACAAGAGAGTCAGTAAGATAGATGGGCACACTATGGGTTTCCTTCCTGTTTACTCTTTCGTCTCTGTCCCCTTTGATGTGTTGACTGATAATTCGTAGGGAGCAATTTCCTTTTCCCCTCTCACACACTTCCTCTCACTCGCACACAAAGGAGGTGCACTGCGTTTCTCTCCATCTTGCACCGTGGTGACTGGATATGGGTGCAGCATCCAGCAGCATCCAGCTAGCTAGAATAGGTAATCTATTTCTGTCTCTCACCTGTACTATCTAGAATGTAGTTCTTTTAATATACATTTCTTATTAGATTGAAATTGACAAAAAGGTTCTGTGTAACTTTGTAAGTTTGCTAGCACACTCAGCACCAGCACTTCACTCCTTGTTTAGCTTTAAGCACTCTGCTACTTAAGGTAGATCCCTGGCTGTACCATACCAGAGAATCCAACACCCTCTACAGTTGCCAATCTCCAGGTAGAGCCTGGAGATCTCCCGGAATTACAATTATTTCCAGACTAGATATCAATTCCCCTGGAGAAAATGGCTGCTTTTGGCTCTCTTGATTATACCCCATTTGACATCCCTCCCCTCCACAACGCCTGCCCTTTTCAGGCATGGGGATTGCCAGCCATTGGCTAGTAAGTGGTGAGAGTGAGGTAGGGGCATGGGGGGCCCAACAGCAAGGTTTTTAACTATTTTCCCCCTCCTGCTGACTGCTGAAGGGGTGGCAAGAAACAACAGCTGGGGCGGGGGGTTTCCCACCCCCAGCGGGAAGCAGGCAGCCCTGCAAGCCCCCCCCCCAAATTTCCTATCCCAAAGTTGGCAACCCTGCCCCAACATTGGACCTCCATTCTCCTAGAGACTTGCCAAAGTAAAAGAAATTTTCAAAAAACCCTTTTATGTGGTCTGGCTTTTGACAGCATAAATTAAGCCTTTAAATAAGCTGGGGGGCACTAACATCACAAAAATTAAAAATTAAATTAAAATAAAAGGGGGCGGGGAAGCAAGCCGTGCTTGGGGAAGGGGTGGTGGGGGCGGTGGGGCATCTGGGCTAGATGGAAGTCGTGGGGCCTTGGCAGGAAGTCAGGGGGCTGGGCCCCGAAATGCCCCATTGTAGCTACGGGCCTAACCGTGTTGCAGTTACTTGGTGGGGGAATCCCCACCCAGTGCATGCCAAACTAGGAATCTCAGAAATTCTTGGGCAGATGCAACATTGGAATGTAGACAGGAAGGTTTCTAGTACCTGTAAGTCTCTAAAGAACTTGAGTGGATACTGAGCTCCTTCAAAAATCTGCCCATATCCCCAAAGTGGACCCTTTGGTTGGCTTTGAAGAAGGGTACAAGTGGAGGGGGAATATGGAGACAGACCCTTCTGATAAAAGAACACATACCTCGGGAAGATCCTGCCTGGCACATTCATGTAATGCCATCAGATGCTTGTAATAATATCAGCCTATTACACCTGATCCTTACCAAATGAAAACAGAAAACATCTATCTCTCATATGATAATAAAAAACCCTCTTGCAGTATTGTTAACCACATGTTCTATAGTTGAAAGAAATATATAGAATACAAGAAAGGGGACCTGCGATACTCACCGGGGGGGGGGAAATCGTAGCCTATTACACCTGATCCTTACCAAATGAAAACAGAAAACATCTATCTCTCATATGATAATAAAAAACCCTCTTGCAGTATTGTTAACCACATGTTCTATAGTTGAAAGAAATATAGAGAATACAAGAAAGGGGACCTGCGATACTCACCGGGGG
>NW_015170276.1:1584059-1631167 GCF_001447785.1 Gekko japonicus
TCTCTCTCTCTCTCTTCCTCTCTCTCTCTCTCCCTCTCTTCCCCCCCTGGCTCCGAGGCGAGGCCCACGTGGCGTGGAGCTGCCGGGCCTCGCGACTCACTCTCTCTCTCTCTCTTTCCGCCCCCCACCCCCGGCTCCAAACCTCGCCACTCTGCCCCCCCCTCCTGGCTCGCTGGTTCCCTTTCCAGCGGCGGCGGCGGCAGCCTCGGTCACAGAGCGTTCCGTGTGCATGTGCACGGAATGCTCTGGCACTTTTGGGGGGATTTAAACATCCCCCCGAAATTTTTGTCACCATTTAGGGTTTTTTGCACACGTGGGGACTGCCCCACGTGTGCACAAACCTCTCCCTCCCCCCCCCAAGTGCCCCCGATGTCCGGATTTAAGGATCCGCACAGAGGGGGCCAGTTCACTATTAGATATATAGATGAAGGGAGAGGTGTTGTTTCTCAACAGTAGTTTATGAGAAGATATGTAGTACATATCAGGTGGGTAGCCATGTTGGTCTGAAGCAACATAATTTACTGCTCACCCTCTACCTATACGTATGGACTGGTAATTTCCATTTCATTGTATTTGAAGAAGTGCGCATGCACACAAAAGCTTATACCTTGAATAAAACTTTGTTGGTCTTAAAGGTGCCACTGGGCTCGAACTTTGTTCTGAGTAGATATCAGTTTCTATAATTGTATTTTTGGTAACTCACCTGCAGCAGCAGCAGATGGAGAGAGTTTATGCTTGTTTGTTGTTTATTTGTTTGTCATAAAATATGAACTCCCAGCAACTGTCACTCTGAAGAATTAGACCTGCTGCAGTATTTTGTTACATTTCAAGAGAAAAAAGTGAGTGAGTGCAAAAGCTCTCTTCCACTATTAAGCAAACGCAGTGGTGCTGCTGCTCCCCTCCTCATTATTCAATCCTCTCTTTAGTTCAATTATACACCTCCACAGCTAAGGAAGATAGATGAAGGTCATTTGGGAGTCGTAAACCACAAAGCATTGAATGCAGAGCTATGTTCTTAAACTGATTTACACCTTGTTTTACAGCACGGAGCTTCGATTGAAATGCAGGGGCAGTGATGGAAAAGCTTTTCTCTCCTTCTTGGTCTGGGAGACTGTCCCTATAATTATTACCTCGATGAAATGCAGGAGGACAATTGAACACTCCTTTCATCATCTGAGAGATAAAAAAAATGCAACCCCCCAAACCAAGTAATTTCTCTCCCCCTCCCCCCCGCCACTTCTGTACAGGTGTCTTTAGCATTTGGATAGGAAACTGCTTGGGAGGTTCAATGGACTGATATAACTAAAATATACTTCTCTCTGTCTCTCTCCCTCTCTATGTAAAGTCAGGGACACAACGTATAATTGAAAGAAGCAATTTGCCCTTCTAGGAGGGACCATGAGCTACCGTTTTGTACTCATTTACCTCCCATATATCTCGCAATGTGAGGAAGGAAAAGTATATGCAGAGAGAAAAAAGTTAATTAATGGAGGAAATACACATTAGAACAACAATTCTTTGGGGTTGTTGACAGATGATTGCTCATGTTGTTCAAGAGAAACGTTTGCCAATCAATTCTGTGGTGTTACCTGTGTAGGAGTAGGAGCAGAAAATACAGTGTATTTTCTTTCACTTTTTTGTGAAGCCACAGCATTTAGAAGCTTGCCCATGTCTGCCTTCCGCAATGATTGTAACATGTTTATTAATAGTTTGATGAATTAGGGGTGTGCAATATTTTTCTTTGTTTTGCTCTGTTTTCAAAAAAAAACCCCATTTTTATTCCTTGTATGTTTTATACTTATATAAGAACATTTTACAGGGCTCTTTTTGTAGCAGGAACTCCTTTGCACATTAGGTGACACACCCCTAATGTAGTCAGTCCTCCAAGAGCTTACAGAGCTCTTCTTACAGGGGCTACTGTAAGCTCTTGGAGGATTGGCTACATTAGGGGTTTGTCACCTAATATGCAAAGGAGTTCCTGCTACAAAAAGAGCCCTGAGAGAAGCCAATGTTGGATCAAGCGAATGGCCCATCCAGTCCAACACTCTGTCATACAGTGGCCAAAAATACCAGATGCCATCTAGAGGTCCAACAGTGGAGCCAGGACACTAGAAGCCCTCCCACTGGTTCCCCCCAACACAAGCACCAAGAATACAGAGCATCACTTGCCCTAGACTGAGAGTTCCTATCTATACCTTGTGGCTAATAGGTACTGATGGACCTCTGCTCCATATGTTTATCTAATTCCCTCTTGAAGTTGCCCATGCTCGTAGCTGCCACCACCTCCTATGGCAGTGAATTCCATGTGTTAATCACTCTTTGGGTGAAGAAGTACTTCCTTTTATCTTTTCTAACCTGACTGCTCAGCAATTTCATTGAGTGACCACAAGTTCTTGTATTGTGAAATATTACACGTTATTTCCTATGGGAGACAGATTTCCAGCTCAAATGTGTTTTGATGACATTTTCAGGTATTGTGTCTCTTACCTAAAAGATCCTCCCAAATTTCAGGAAACAGAAAACAAGCTCTCATTTTTCATAAAATAGGCAGAAGCAGATGTTTGACACTCTCAGAAGTCAGGAAGCATTACCCATCGGACACACCGAGGCCTTAGGCATCCAAAGAAAAACAGGGGGGATTACACAGTAGACACAGAGGCTGGCACTTGACATCAGAAAAGCACAGATCAGAGTTTAACACCTCAAACAAGGTGTTAAGGGGGAGAACAGAACAGGTACAGAAGCTTTGCGTTTGGCACCCACAGGAAGGCAGGCAGCATTACACAGTGGGCAGAAGTTTGCATTTGGCTGCCCCTAAAAGGCAGGCAGCAGCATATGTAAAGGGAATACTATTTCATTTGGCACTGTCTGATTAAATGTTCTCCCACTGTTGTTTTTTAGTGTTGTGGGGTTTTATTTAGATTTATGTCCATTTATTCTTTTGCCCGATTGGGCAAAGCCGCAGGTCAAAATGCGGCCACGTGGCTTCGAGTGGGAAATTGACCAATGGAAATGGGGCAAAGGGAGGCATGATGGCAGCACAGCTCCTTGTGCGAAATCAGCCAAGGTTTGCTTCCCAGTGCCTGGGACAGAAGAGTATCATTGTCCAGCATAGGCAGTAGGTCATTAATGGCCATTTCCGCACTCTCCTTTTAATCCATGTTCACAGCAGTGTCTTCCAAGCAATTCTGCACCAAAACCAAGTTCAGCCTTCTTTTTATTCTGTTTTCCCCCCATTCTGCAGGAAAATCAAATTCAGCCTTTTTATTCCAGTCCCCCCCCCCGTTCTCCATTACGTTACCTCCCTTCAGTGGCTGGCTCAGTTTCAGCCCGCTGTTGCCCCAGGATTTTGGATGCTGTTTTGCCATGGACTTAAATCGCCCCGACTCAAACACTGAGAAAATCCAGAGTGGCAGGCAAATGTGGAAAGGATCAATGATGCATTGAACTGGTTTGCACTGAGAGTTGTATGACCACCAATGGTGTTCTGTTGTTGTTTCATTTGGGCCTATCTTGTAGCAAGTCCCCCCCCCCTTTGTATCATTCTGGCTTTGCTGAGATAAAAAAACCACAACACTCAAAAGCAGTGAGAGAACATTTTAATGTTCCAGGTTTCATTGCTGACCTAAAAATGGCGGTCCTCAAACAGGGGAGCCTCAAGGGCATATTACAGTGTGAGATTGCTGAAGTTGAGTTCATTCACATATTCAGAACAATGGACCCCCAGGCTGAACAGAAACATAGGATTCTTATCTCACTACAGATGCTAACGTTCTGCACCTAAGCATTTCTCCTTTGCTCTAATCAAGCTGGTTACAATGTGCCTTGTACCTCTGCATCCTGAGTTCCTTCTTTGCAATACCCTTCCCACCTTTTGACTGGGATATAAGGACTCAAAGACCTCCATTCTGACTTCTGTCTGTCAAAGAGAGCTTTGACTCTTGAAAGGTTATGCCCCCAAAGTCTTGTTGGTCTCAAAGGTGCTGGTGGTGGAGAGGGCTATCTAGTCACAGCTGACTTATGGTGACCCCTTGGGGTTTTCAAGGCAAGAGACATTCCAAGGTGGTTTACTGGATTCTAATCTAGCTGTTCTTCTGAAGACCAACATGGCTACCCTCATTGTTTGTTCATACAGTTGGCTGCCAAGTAGCATGCAGGGACAGCACATCTGTCAGCGAGGGGAAATACATGTGTGTGAAACACAGGTGATTGCACTGTACTGTACTTAATTGTTTGAATAGTAAAATCATCTGAGCCTGCTTTGCGGGGAGGGCGGGGTACAAATTGAACCAATAAAATAAATAAATAAATCTGCCTGTTCATGACTAGCTAGTGGACTGAGCCCAACATGCAAGTGTTTGAGCATCCCTACTCACGTTCCTTTGGACCATACCATGGGAGATTTCCTTTCCTTATTGAACCAACCAGTCACAGAATGTAGGTTTTGCCTTCTTTAGGAACTTCCTGTGATTTTTTTTTTGGAGGGGGGGCTTTGTGTCAGAGTTCTCATATTATCATATGCATCAGTTTGGATGTGCAAAATATTTTACAATCTTCGGCTTATTTCGCAACAGCTTGGTAAAATGCTCATTGCTAAGAAAAAAAATTAAGCTGAATGCGGGCTTGAAAACAAACTGGTTTTAATTCTCTTCAAAGACGCTGCCTGTTTAAAACCCCATGTCTTTCTATGCCTGATGTTACTCTGAAATATGTTCCAAGGGCACCCCGGCATTCTCCTCCCAAAGAACTGAGAAATTTAGCTTGTGCTTGCTGACAACCACATTTACATTTGAGAGGGGGAAAAAAAATACTTCCGCACATCATATTTGAATTATAAACCAGACACTGCATTGCTAGCTTGCTTCTCTTTGCCTTTTAAATTATTGTCTTAGAATATCCTCTGCTAGGAGTACAGTTTTATTATATAATATTTCAGAACTAGTTTAGGGCCACAGCCTTTTGTGTATAATATCTTTATTAAAAACAAGGCTGGAAGATTTAAAAAGGGGAAAAAACATTTACAGTCTATGAAAACATTTTCCCCTCCAATATTTAAAGTTGCATAAAACATACATTTTGGAAATGAGTCTTTTAGTATGCATTTGTTACTGCATTATCATGTAAAGGGGAAAGACATGGAGATTGGGGGAAAGAGCTACTTCTCTTAGATAAGGGGTATAGTTTAACGACCTTTGGTTTCTTACTACATAATGGCTGTTTTTATGGGGGGGGGGTTGGGGGGATGTTGTCACTCCACATATATACTGATAGGCAAAGATGGGAAGGGAAGCTGAAAAGATGTAAGAAGTTAAACATTTGTGGGCTTTGCCCTCTTGCAAGCTACTACTCTTGGGGTTTATGAAGGCAAATGTGTAGACACATTCGATCTTGTACAAACCAGAGAATCATTCTTGAATTTAAGTGCAATAAAATGCCATCTGATCATAAGAAACTCAGGTATCCTTGAGAAAGTCACATCCCTCCAGGAGCTTGTCTTGTGACTCTGGGATCTCTCTACACCCAAACCAAATTGATTACCAGTTTTTGTAGGGCAATAACTTGACATTTCCATCTATTTATTAATGTATCTCCTTCATTTATACCCCACCTTTCTCCTTAATGGGGACCCAAAGCAGCTTACATTTTTCTCCTGTCCTCCATTTTAGCCTGGCAACAATCCTGTGAGATTGGCTAGACTGGTCTAAGGTCAGTAGGCCACCTAGCAAGCTTCCATGTCTGAGTGGGGTTTCAAACCTGGATCTTCTAGATCCTAGTCCCGAACTCTAACCACTATATCATGATGACTTTCTGATCAAATGACCAAAATAATGCATACCATAATGGATAAAACAATCAAGTCCTCAGCAGAGATAACATTATCTCTTGTCCCATTAAAATTTCCCCTGGAGTTACTCAAGGGAGAGAAACCCTGTTCTCACCACTGGCAGAAAAAGTTGCAATTTTTGAATGTATAATGACTGCCTTTTAGCCCATCATAACTGTTGATCAAAGTTCTGGGTTCAAGGATTTGGACCAGATTTGGATGCTAGGGAGATAGTGGGATTCATTTAGTTTGCTGCCCACCATGTTGTCTAACAGTCTCCTTGCCTGAGCTGATGGAAGTAATTTGTGTTCTGCCCTAAGACTTGGTCCTGGAGGACTCTAACTAGAGGCGATTTTAGTGAGCATGGGATCCAGGGCTCCTGCCCATGTTGCTCATTGGCTAAGACTGCCCCTGACACCAACAGTTATGTCAAGGTCTCCTTGTCTGGTATAAATAAAGATTTCATGGCTGTTACAATAATTAGGCTGTCCCAAAATGTCATCTGACTCACATGTGTAGGAGGACTATGCTCAGCCTGCTGTTCTTTCCTGCTTGGAGATGGTGGTCTGGGAGTGAATAATATTTCTATGGTCCCCTTCTCATAGACAGATCACTGCCATTTGGGATGATAGGATGGCTATTGTGTTGAGTGGTAATGGACTGAAGTTGCAAGTTCTGTTAGTTTGAGAAAGATGGCCTATGGCTTGTTCTGTATGGGGCAGCACTTCACCTAAATTAAGTTGTTTGCATCTTAGGAAGAGCAATCCAGAAACCATCCAGATCTATCCCTGGCCAACATAGATGGTCTTTCATACTTACAGTCCAACTGGTCCAAAATGCTATCAGAGACTTACCCCAGTGATTATATTACTTCTATCTTGAAATAGCTATACTGGCTGCCCTCTGGGCCCAGGATATATAAAACACTGCCTTCTCCTGTATGAACCTGTCAGACTATTAAGACCTTCTGAAGAGAACATTGTTTGGGCATCCCTGTCTTCTGGTGGGCTATGATCAGAACTAGGTGTGATGAACTGACCTCCAAAAACCAGGATGCTTAGTGCATCAAAAGCAGAGAGCTGGGAGATTAGGGGTTGATGCCTCACTGTAATGCTGTTTGATTGACAGGCTACTGCCTGTGTGCACCGCCTTTTCTCTGATTGGTCGGCACGAGCTGAGGAGAGTTTTAAAAAGTTTTGTCAATCTTGTCAGATAGAGTCAGTCGTTGTTTGGACTTTGGCTTGGCAGTTGCCAGTCAGGAGGTGTGTGTGTCAGTCTGTGGGAAACAGACAAGTTCACTTGGGAAGTGAAGGGACACAATTCCTTGCCCTTACTGTGTACCAACACATTTGAAGAAAAGTTCAAACAAACCTCTCACAGTCAAGAACTCAGTCTCTAAGAATATACACTTCAAAATATTCTAATTTGTATAGTCAACAACAATTACCTCAACTTCTCATCCCCTGCACTATTCCTAATCCAACTGCACTTGTTCAATAAAATCAGCCTTTTTGTTTTAACTTTACTTTGTGTCAAGTGCCATTTCCAAGGATTTTATAAGAAGGCCCCTGTTGAGTTACAATAAATCTCTGACCTGGGCAAAAGCCAAATAACTTCTCTATCACAGGGCGGGACACACAGAAAATTATTATTCTATAATTCAAATATGCTACTAAAAGGCTGCTCAGTCAGAGAGGAGAACAGTGTTTTGGTGGGAAAATCTGCCTCACAGAGAAGAAGCAGCAGGGGTTTGTCATACTAGACATTTCTTAACTATAGTGATACGTCTGTGGAATTCTTCTTCCCTTGAGGTTTACTTCCTACCTTCTCCATTTGCATTTAGATGCTGGGTAAAGATTTGCCTTTGGTTGCTTTTTCGGGTGAGGATTCTGTTTTGGATTTAATGTTGTATGCTAGGTTTTTGTTAGCCTGTTTAAATATGGCTTTGTATCTCTATGGGATGTTTAATTTCCCTTAGGTCAGATTTATCTACTGCTATTTATCTTTGGTTTTTGACTTTTATATGCTCCTATATTTTAAATCCTGAGCCTCTGACTAACTTAATGGTTGATGAGATTAACTCTAATGTATTTTGTGATCTTGTTTTAAGATATTGGATTGATCTGAGGCAAAAAAAAAAAAAAACCCTTTCGGGGAGGTACTGACCCAGAAGGATCCAAGTCAGGCTACACAGGAAGAGAAAATAGAAAGCATGCATTATCTCCCATTATCTCCACACTTGCTGCTGCTTAGGTTGCTCAGACAGTGAACCAGTTCTGATATGGGAAGCGCAGAAGTCACTGGGAGCAATATAATTTCACTTTTTGAATATACTATTTGTGGAAAATCATTCTGCAACAGTATAATATGTTCCACTCTGTGGGCTGGATGCCCAATACAGTACCAATCTGCATGTGGAGACATTGAAAGAGCCTTCACATGACAGCCATAACCTGGGAAACTTCCCCATTGCAGAAAACCACAGAGGTGTACCCGCAATGTCAGCCCTACCAAGTAGCTTGGTATTTATGAGCCCAAGAGTGGAATAAAAGAAGTTCTTCTGTAAAGCTGTCACACAATGGCTTTGTGGCTGTTGCAAAATTCCCTCTGACTTGTTCTCTAACCCCCCAAATTATTTTTTCCCCATTTATGGCTGTCAATCAATGATCAACTCCCCCTCTGACAGTTCTGTCACCACCTTCCAGTGTCTTGGATTCTTTTCCCATCAAAGTCTGGGTAATTCATTTACATTTCTCATAAAGAATTTGCTGTGAAGACTGAATAATTGACATCTTTTGTATTTCATTTGTAATAGGTCTTTATATATATATATATACACCTAAAAGTGATTTTAAAGAAAAATGGGAATAAAATGGGTTCAGTACTCCCCTCTGATCTGTGCTTGGTTTTTTTGGGGGGGAGAGGGGTATTATGCAGTCTGCCATGGACTTCATGAAAGTAAGATTTACTGTCATTAATATCACATTCCATTGAGCTGAATTTTAGCCTGAAAGGCTTGCAATGCTACCAGTAACATAAAGGTATCATGGACACTAGTGAATTCTGTCATAAACACCTCCCTGGTAACAGGAACTTAATTTTAACAGGAGATGAAATGGCAGCTTCTGGCAAAAAGAGTAAAATAACACTTCTCTCTACATTTTCAAGTACCTTCATGACACAATAAAGTTTTAGGTACAATATTGTTAATGTTTTTACTTCTCTCACAGGAAAAACAACAACAACCACACAGTATTATGGACTACTTGCTCCAGCTGCTGTTCTAGTCAGGTTGCTAGGCCTGATTTAAATGTGACTCTGATGAGCAAGAAGAACTTATTCATGTGACAGAACATGCACATAAGTCTAGTTGAAACTGGGCCAGTGCACATGCAAGTCCACTAAATGTTGCAATGCCCTCTAAGGCTTGCTAATATTGCATGTGTAGTAGCTGTGGGCCCAGACTGAGAGAGCTACTGAGCATGTGTGACAGGGCCAGTTACAGGTTTTTGTGGGCCCAGGCAAAAAACTATAATTGCCCCCCCCACCCTCTTTGGTACAGTCCCTTTCTCATCTACTGCCACTGCTTATCAATCTTTATCCATGTTTGCATACACAATATGTTAGTTAGAGGGATGGTGTGTTCTTCCTCCAGTGTTCAAAAGTGTCATGTATCAGAATTGGAGGGGGACATCTCTACTACCTATTTTAGCTGACATTTCTACATTATTGGACAGGCTTTAAAGATTACAAAGCAATTTATTCTTTGACAAGCAACTTAAAAGAAAATATATATTTCCAGCTTGCAATCCTTTTCACAACACTTTTTTGAAACATCTTCTTGATTCTAATGGCTTTCACAGGTAAAAACATTTGAACTATAGTTTACGTAACCATTGACTCTAGAACAAAAGGGGATGATTCTACAAAGCAGGTTAAGCAATTCATTTTTTTTGTTTGTTTAAAACCAGATACCCTTTCTATCCTTTATACATGATAAGCGGAGTCCTCACGTCCACTTTCCTGGGCTGCTTTCTGCCAAATGGGAATTCCATCCCCCAATGTATCACTACAAAAGTGCTTGTTTCTTCCTGTGAGCATGAAATAGGCTTTGTTCACAGAGGAGTGTGTTTTCTTGGATGGATGGCCTCTTTGATTTACACCATCTTCCATTGAACTCACCCTGTCCCCACAAAAAAAGCCCAAAGCTCTGTTCTGGTTTAGCTCCACGTAACTTGCTTTAGGAGGACTCAAGGACAGGTACAGACACTCAGGCTGGAATGCAATAGGGATGCCAGCCTTCGGGGGAGGGGGCCTGGAGATCTCCCAGAATTACAGCTGATCTTGTGAAAGGCAGAATGCAAAGGCTGCTGCTGGCACCCAACACCCCTATTTCCAACCACATTTGAACATGCCCCTCCGTGACAAAAATAAAGCCAAAAAAACTTGACAGTTGGCACAAGCAGATAGGCTAAGGCATGAAAAGGACTGGGCCATGACCTTCAGAGCCTGCAGGAGCAACTGCTTTGTACACCAAGCAAACTGCAAAGGGGAAGCTGGGGAGGGAGGAGGAGGGAGACTCACCCTCATTAGCTGAAAAGTACTGAGACTTACTAGTGATTTCAGCTCTCATACTTTATTTCAGCTCAGAACAAGACAAGAGTAACCAGCTTGCAGGCTGGTGTATATGTGCACAACCCCGCACCCTAAACACACCCACACACAAGTGATTGGCTATTTACAGTGGCCGAGAGTTCCATAGGCTCTTGGCCGGGAGCCTAGCCTGCTGATAGGTGCCGGCTAGGATCTTCTTGTCCCATTGTTACTGAGAGCGAAGCTCAGTCGCTTCGCATGACCGCGTGGTGAAATGGCCGCACACGCAGTCTGATACATTACATTAGCAAAAGCTGTTTCCAGCCACCTTTCCTACATGGCTCACTTGCTGACTTTCCAACAAAGACTAGGGCCCCGGTCACACGGAAGGTTTTGCCCCGCAAGAGGGATGGATTGGGGGCACGTCAAACGGGCATGATCACACCGCAACATCTGGGAAGCGGAGCACACCCATCCCCGATCCGTCCTTTCCAGGCGAAACCACACATTAAAAAAACCTAGAAAAGAGTACTACCTACCTGAAGCTCCGCAGCAAGGGCGGCCGTGGGATCGCTGACACGCCTGTGTTCTGCAGCATTCGAGGCTCCCGGCCAAACTGTGCATGCGCACACATGTGCAGCCAGCTGCCTCACTCTCCGTTCCGTGGCTCCCCCCCCCCCGGGCATCTGATCGTGCCGGGGAGCAACTGCACGGCGGCTCGAGGGATCTGTCTGATCCCGCCGCCGCGCGTCTATTTTGTTGCGGCTCAGAAAAGCCGCACTTTGGCTGTGCTTTCCCCCCCCCCCCGTGTGACCGGGGCCTAGGTTAATTAATGGGCTAGTGGACTTTTTGGCTAACACAAACTTCAAGCAAAAACAGAGTTAACTCAGCAGCACCATGTCTCCTGATCACAGAACCAGCTTCTGCTCAATTTTCAAGCAAAGCAAAGCAAGACTTCCTTCTCTAGCTGCTCACTCATTCTTTTGTCTTGGCAGGACACATATATGTTTCACTTTTGAAGTCTCAGTTATATCTCACAAATAGCTTCAGGTCTTTTGATTTGAAATCCAGAGCTGCATAGCACCACTGCTATCTGATGGTAAACACATTTCAAGTACAAGGTACAGAAATGTCATGATAGCAGAAAGGCTTTTGGTAAACCAAAGGGCTACTTCCCACATTATCGTTTGAAAGACAGAGGAGTGCTTCCCAGGTCTGGAAATGTCATGTGGGAATGATCAATATACAGCCTGGGGTGAAAAGCACATCTATAGCAAGTCTCAAAATGCAGCTCAAAAAAAATGTGCCTTTTACTGAGCTAATTACATAGATTCTTCTTGACATTTTCAGATCTGCAGCATCTTGGAGAAGCTACTGCATTCTTCAGTTGCATCATGGAAGAGATGCCTCCTTCATTACCTTAATTATTTGACCTGAAATGCAAAAAAATGTAGAAATACCCATTTTCACTAAATTCAGGTTTGCCTATCTGGCCATCCCAGTACAAGAAAACATGAGAGATCTTCCTTGTTGGGAATGAGTCTCAAAGGGTTCAACAAGTACTTACTTAGGATTAAGCTGTATTATACTCAGAGTAAATGGACACAGTGTCACGGCCTGGGCTGGGCCAGGCCAGGAGGCAGAAGTCAGATCTGGTCCAGGGGTCATAGCCAGAAGAGACAGAACAGGAGCCAAGTCAAGAGTCCAAGAAATTAGTTGTCCAACGTGGGAGGTCAGGAATCCAGGAATCCAAGCAGGAGCAAAGTCAGGAAACAGGAAACAAGTCTGGGCACAAGATCAGCACAGATGCAGCCACAGACAGCCTCCAGCAGTGCTTCCCTTAGTGGCGGTGCAGTTCCTGTCAGTACTCAGGGCTCAGTGCCCACCTTCTCCACAAGCATGCATCTTGGTGGTGGCTTGCTACGTCCCTGTGGAACCACTCCCTCAACTGAGCCACCCATGGAGATGAATCAGGCAGGCTTTCTGCTTGCACCTGCACCTCATCGGCTGCTGCTGGACCAGGTGCGGGGGTTGCTGGCTCAGGTACCGGCAGCAGAAAGCTGTCAACTCCTGAGGAGTCAGAGGGGCTGGCTTCCAGCTCTGGTGATGCTGGCAACTCCAGCTGTGCTGCCAACTCGGGCAGGGGCCTGGCACTGTCGTTATCGTCCATGACACATAGGGGAAGAGCTGTATGTAGGGTTGCAAACAACCCCGCGAAAAAATATTCTGCCCCTTTAATAGAGGATTAATGTGTGGAAATGGGCAAGTGAAGCTCTTCATGGCAGGGAGGTAAATAACATCACCTGGTCAATAGCATTCTATTGAACCTCTGTTGAAAGCACAGGATCCCCCCCCCCCTTTCTAGGCTGTATTTATAATTTGTACATGTGTGGGGGAAGGGGATATTGATTAACAGTGGACTCCTAAGCAGAGTTACACCTTTTAAAGCCCACTGAACTCAACGAGCACTTCCATGGGAGTAAGCCACAGACTTGAGTAGGATTCTGAATAGACCTGCTTAGGATCTCTCTCTTAGTTTCCTCATTTGCTTTCATGCTTCAAGACTCTAGCCAGAGGAAAACATTTTTTTCCCATGAAAAAAGTGAAAGCATGGTCCATTGTTAAAAACATATTAGAAAATTATGCATAGCCTTACCACTCTGTAAATCTTGAAAAGACAAGGTGAAAGATTTGGAATAAAATTGCTACTTATTTTAAGATTATCGTTATATTTTCAAATCAGTGAAAAGGCTGAGCCTAACTTCAGACAGGTTTTTTAAAAAGATATATAATAGAAAGACCTTCCTTTTGATATTAAGCAGAGAGGCGTGTGCTAGAAATAGTCTTTTGACACTGGAAAGAAATTGAATATTTACTGACTAAGAAATCCCATCACCGCCAAGACCAGACCCCCTCAAACAATGTCAGTGGAAAGGGAGCTTTCATTACACAGAACACATGATTTTTTTTCTTGACAGAGCAATTACCAGTTAATCTTCTTAAGAAAGATGGTAATGGAACTATTGTAAAATATCTTTGTTATTTTCTCTTTTTTAAAAAAATAATAATAATATTGCTCTGATTTTTATCATGTGTGCACTCATCAAAGCATTATTAGCCATTGCTGGAGTCAATCTGTAATCAATGCCTTTTTAAAATATTGTTTGCTCAAATGAGTGGCTTGATCCTAGTTTCTTTCTTGAAGATATGGGGATAGTCCATCTAGCTCTGTCACTGCTTTTTTTTAACAGACATGGAATAGTCCATCTTGTTCTGTCATAAAAGGCTAGACTGTCCTTAGGCTGTGGTAGCCACTCCATTGAGGTATATAGTCTAGTCTACCCTCAGCATGCCCTAGGTAAAGCCAAGAAACATATGTCACTCCTTCTCCTGAGAAAATCCAAAGTAAAGGACCTTCACATCTGGGGTATTCAGCCTTCTTTACAAGAACTTGGAAGCATATTCAGACATGTCGAAACAATGGAGTTCCACAAGACGTGTGGCCACTCAGATGAAATAATACTGTAAAAGCAACCTAGGAGCTCAAGATGTGAACAGTACCCATGATGCAGTAAGATCACTAATCAAATATGCACCTGTAGAATCATCCATTCAGATATGCTGTGGATTGGCTCCTTGTCCCACTGCTATTCATCGAGAGCAAATACCTTGTCTCAGTTCTACTGTTCCTAAATTTTGCATTGAATTCTGACACAAAGCATGAAAATCCGCAGCATTGTCAGAGGAAGTATGAACATTTCAAGCTAAATTTTGGAAACAGAGTGTGATATCCAGTGCAGTGTTTCTGCAGGCACAACAATGTGCATCCGTGTGGTGTGTGACTTTCTTTGTCTTCCCTCTTCTACAGCAGTCCAAAATGGCCCCCTACCCATTCTTTTCCTGAGGTCCCCTTTTCCAGGAATAGGATGCACACATACAAAAAGGCTATTGTATATTTTTCTGAGGAGAACAGCCAATCTTTTGGCAGCTGATGCCAATTCCATTTCAGCTGCCAAAATAATGCCCCATACTTGCCATATCTTAAAAACAGGAGAGTGTGTTAGCCTTTCCACTTTCCTTCAAGAGTAATACTAGGAGTTTTTAGTCCAGTAGTATTTCATGCTCTTGGTTCAGTGCTGTAATTGTACTAGGAATGTGATGTTTAAAAAGCAGGTACTGACCCACCCCACCATCCCCTTTAACCACTGCTGGACCTGGAAACTGAATTCCTTCAAGACTGAACTTCTGTTATAAAAATTTCAGCAAAGTGGGGAACTGCTTTTTTGGCAAGTGTGCCACAAAAATAGTCCGAAGTAAGATACAGTGCCATTCCAGTGTATACATGTACACCCAGCAGTATCTATTATTGGGCAGCCACCCAGATAATTTGGCCATGGGTTTGGAGGCCATAGTTGGGTGGTTGAAGCAGAGTAGGTTGAAACTGAATCCAGAAAAGACAGAGGTTCTGTGGCTGGGGAGGGGAACTTCAGAGCTGGGATAAAGGCTGCCTTCTCTTGACAGGATGCCACTGCCACAATCTGTCAAGAGTTTAGGAGTGATTCTGGACTCCTCCTTGAATATGGAGGCCCAGGCCACACATATTGTTTTGCATTTTTTCATCTTTGCCAGGCATGGCAAGACCTTCCTGTTGTGCCCCAACCTAGCCACAGTAATCCATGCAATGGTCACCTCCAGGCTACATTACTGTAACTCACTTTACACTGGCCTGCCCTTGAAACTGACCTGGACACTCCAACTGATCCAGAACACAGGAACATCACAGATGGCACATATACATCCAGTGCTGCGCCACCTACACTGGCTCCCAGTGGAATACCAAGTCAAGTTCAAGGTTTTGAAATTGTCCTACAAGGCCTTGAGCAGTAAGGGGCCAACATATCTATGGGACTGTCTCCTCCATTATGTCCCTGGGGGAGCGTTATGCTCTTCAGATAACAACTCTCTGGTGGTCTCCAGCACTAAAGCTATCTGGCTGTCCTTGACCAGGGCCAGGGCCTGGCCCCAACCTGGTGGAACTCTCTGCTAACTACCACCAGGGCCCTGTAGGACCTTATGCAATTCCACAGGGCCTGTAAGGCAGAGATATTCTGCCAGGCCTTTGATTGAGGACAGCAACAGTTTCCATTCCAGTTTCTTCTCATATCTGCTTTGCCTTCCTCTCCCCTGCGCGCAAAGCAGCCAGAAGTCTGAAATGGGGCCAATTAGTATACACCATCTACTTGCTTGAACTATGTTATTAAAGTTTTAATTATTTTATCTTGATGTTTTTATGAATGATGTACATCACTCAGAGCCCTGCATTACAGGGACTGGGCAATTAACAAATTAAATAAATAAATCTTTGGGTACTTAAGTCCAGTGACTGAAGCTGTGAATGGGCAAGACAGATCTTTCTACAAACCTGAATAGGGCTCCAGGTTTGCAGAAAAATCTGAAAAAAACCCCAACACATTGAGATTTTTAAAAAACTGAAAACTGATAAAAGGAGAGCCTGTAGCTTTAAGCAATGGATTCCCTCAGTGGCTGTTGCTAGGCAATCACAGATTCCAGGCTGGGTTTTTGTGAGTAAAAAGGCAGGGGAAGGGAACAGGGCTTTTTCCAGGCCTATTTTGGCTTTTCAGGGAGGATTCATTGGAGTCAGGCCTGGTTATGGTTGCAAACTTCAGGCTGAGACATTCCTGGATATTTTGTGATGGGGGGGGGGAAGCAGTTTCAGCCAAATATAATGCTATATAGTCCACCCTCCAAAGCAGTTATGTTCTCTAGGGGGCAGATTACTGATATCTCTGACATTTCTTCACTCTTCTTTTGCGAGAGAAATGGCACTCAACATGGCAAAAACAACACATGATGGGGGAAAGGAGTTGCAGCCTAGGATCAGCATAGGGGTAGTACATAAACACCTAGTTTCTTTGAATGAAACTAAGTCCTCAGGGCCAGATGAACTGCATTCAAGGGTACTAAAAGAACTCGTGGATGTAATTTCTGAGAATTCTTGGAGAACAGCTGAGGTGCCAGAAGATTGGAGGAAGGCAAATGTTGTCCCCATGTTCAAGAAGGGGAAAAAGGAGGATCCAGGTAACTACTGACTTGTCAGCTTGACGTCTATATCTGGAAAAGTTTTAGAACAAATAATCAAACAGTCAGTCCTTGAACACATAGAGAGGATGGCTCTTAGTAACCAGCATGGGTTTCTCAAGAACAAGTCATGTCAGACTAACCTTATCTCTTTTTTCGAGAAAGTGACTAACTTGCTGGATCAGGGGAGTCCTGTAGACATAGTTTATCTTGATTTTAGTAATGCTTTTGATAAGGTTCCACATAATATTCTTGTTGACAGATTGGTAAAATGTGGTTTGGATCCTATTACTGTTTGGTGGATCTGTAACTACTTGACAGATTGCACCCAGGGAATGCTTGTGAATGGTTCCTCATCTACTTGGAGAGGAGTGACAAGTGAAGTACCTCAAGGATCTGTCCTGGGACCTGTTTTATCCAACATTTTTATAAATTATTTGGATTAAGGAATAGAGAGAAAGCTTAATAAATTGGGAGGGGTAGTAAATATGGTAGAAGACAGAGTCAAAATACAGGATGATCTTGACAGGCTGGAAAACTGGGCTAAAACAAATAAAATGAATTTTAATGGGGATAAATGTAAAGTTCTGCATTTAGGTAGGAAAAATCAAATGCATAATTATAGGATAGGGCAGACTTTTCTTGGCAATAGTAAGTACAAAAAGGATCTAGGGGTCTTAGTGGACCATACACTGACCATGAGTCAGCAGTGTGATACAGTAGCTAAAAAGGCAAATATGATTTTGGGCTGTATCGACAGAAATACAGTGTCCAGATCACACAAAGTGATGTTATTGCTTTACTCTGCTCTGGTTAGGTCTCACCTAGAGTATTGTGTTCCGTTTTGGGCACAACAATTTAAGAAGGATATAGACAAGCTGGACCGTGTCCAGAGGAGGGCAACAAAGATGGAGAGGGGTCTGGAGACCAAGTCCTATGACGAAAGGTTGAAGGTTGTTGTAGATTTTCCAGGCTGTATGGCTACGGTCTTGGCATTGTAGTACCTGACGTTTCACCAGCAGCTGTGACTGGCATCCATCTTTGTGTACTCTCTGTGTCAAGGTGAAAAGAAAAATGGTAGGCAGGTAATTTATATCTACTCAGGAAGGTGGGGTAGGGCTGAGTCATTATCTTGTAGGAGTTCTCCAGGCTGTGACATGCTAATAGAGGAGCTTTCCTGATGAGGTTCTTTTGGATATGGATTGGCTGTTGAAATTCTAATTTGATCTGTAGTGCTATTATAAGATGATTTTGTTTTTCAGGACAGGAAACCATGCCCTAAAACTCTCTTCTTTCCTGTTGAAATTGTGTTTATGTTTATGAATTTCAATGGTTTCCCTGTGTAATCTGACATGGTAATTGGATGTGTTGTCAAGCCTTTCAGTGTCTTGGAATAAGATACTGTGTCCTGTTTGAGTAAGGCTATGTTCAGCCACTGCTGATTTTTCAGGTTGGCCTAGTCTGCAGTGTCTTTCATGTTCTATTATTCTTGCCTGAATGCTACACTGTGTGGTCCCGATATAAACCTGCCCACAACTGCATGGTATGTGGTATACTCCTGCAGAAGTGTGGGGGTCTCTTCTGTCTTTTGCCGATTGTAGCATCTGTTGTATTTTTCTGGTGGGTCTGAATACTGTTTGTAGGTTGTGTTTTTTCATAAGTTTTCCCATCTGAAGTTTGAAGTAGCTGGGTATGTTTAGCCTGGAGAAGAGACAGCTGAGAGGTGATATGATAACCGAGCGGTTCCTCAGTGGAACAGGCTTCCTCGGGAGGTGGTGGGGTCTCCTTCTTTGGAGGTTTTTAAGCAGAGGCTAGATGACCA
Organism: Gekko japonicus; assembly: GCF_001447785.1. Classification (NCBI taxonomy): domain Eukaryota; kingdom Metazoa; phylum Chordata; class Lepidosauria; order Squamata; family Gekkonidae; genus Gekko; species Gekko japonicus. The sequence continues at coordinate 1,602,398 of NW_015170276.1, forward strand.
TCTGAAAGCAATGTTGATTCTGTGAACTTAGGCAGAACATGAGAGTAAGGAAGGGCTGCATCAGTGCTTAAAATTTTCTAATGTAAGTTTTTGTGAATCAAAACTCACTTTGTCTGATACGGAGATATGACAAAGTGAGTTTTGACTCATGGAAGTTTATACCCAGGAAAATGTTATTAGTCTTTATGATGCTACTGGACTTGAGTTTTATTCCACTACTACAGACTAACACAGCTACACAGCTGAAACTGTCTAGGAAGGATGGCACTGTTAACTAGGTATAGCACTAAATTACATAAAACTCACCCCATCTTTGGGTCTTGTGGTCCCTGTTCCTCCCCAATGATTTACTTTTTCACTCTCAATAGCACATTGTCCTTCCTTGCATCTAGATCCCATGACAGTTTCCCCCCAGCCTTCTTTCTCCATTTTTGAGCAACATGGTAGTATATAGCATGTGACACTGCTTTTAGTATTTTATGTAGACACACAAAAAAATGAAATTATTGGAAATGAATCAAAGAGACTGAATCTAATGAAGAACAAAAATTTTAAAAACTATTCATTTTATAGATTATGAAGATGGTATTTTCCAAGAGAAATGGATCATTGCTGCTAATCCTGTTAGGCAGAAGAGGAATTTATTACATTGTCCAGAAAAAAGAGTGCTTAAGGTAACAGATGTACTGACTACATGTTTGTTTGCAAAATGATAAGCGAAGTAAATAAGCTACTCAATCCTCCTGCCAATAAAAATAGAAGTGAAGTCTATTTGTCCTGTTAATGTATTTTTAGCATCTATCAGCTAATATCATCTGGGAACTCTCTCTCTCTCTCTCTCTCTCTCTCTCTTACAAACTGTCGTGGCAGCTTGCTTTCCATTTTTTACTTTGACCTTGTGTAAGATTAATCAATGGCAAATGAAAGATATCCATACATATAATTTGGACAGACATCTTACAGTACTATGTTTCCTAGTAAACTTTTTTTTTTAATGACACATTTTGAAAGCTAGTATGTTGCATCTGTAATAGATTTAGTATTAAGACTGGACAGATGCTAGAAATATAAAACATTAGGTCTGTCAGTCATCCATACATGAAACAACTATCAACACCTAATTTGCTAAGTCTTAATGTCTATGTGTTTTACAGTTATATTTCTTATTTTTCAAAAAAAAAAATTTTTTTTTGAATACTTGTTTATCCTATCTGATTGATGTACATATTAAGATGTTAATGATACTTAAAAAATTTCTGTCAATACTGAAGTGATTATTTTTGGTATTAATATCTGTTTGTACTATTAAAACTTCAATAAAAATTGTTAATTAAAAAAAAAAAACATTAGGTCTTAGATCTGTTCCCATGAAATCATTGACAATACTCTTGAAGTGCACATTTCAGAATGCTAATACAAAATCTTAGCAAAATCAGGGAAATTTAGCCCATTTTAAATATTTGTAATACATGTTGCAGTTTCTCCCACTTCAGGTGATTATCTTAGTGTCTACTAGAGTCTGTTCTTTCTCTGTAGTACCTCCCACTTTGGTATATAGGTGTCCTGAGGAGGTGAAGGGGCACCATCCTTAGATGTTTTTTTAAGAAGCCTAGGGTTCCCTCTAAGCTAAGTTAGTTAGCTCACACTAACTCACAGTTTTTTAGTCTCTGGTTCACACATTTTTGTCTCAGCTCAGAAAGGATGGCTCCAGAGCAAACTAATTTATGCAGTAGCCAAATCGCTTGCTTACAATTTTAATGCCAGTAGCTCACAAAGTGGAATTTTTGTTCACAAGACTACACAGAGGGAGTCTAAGACCATTTAATTTGGGAGTGGATTTTAATATGGTTTAAGATGAAGGCATTTTCTTGGGGAGGAAAGTTAATAGGATTTTATAGTATTTGCATGTTTATCTTCTTGGAATTTCCCTTGAGCCACAAGGGAAAGGCAGGGTATAAATATTTTGATAATAAAATAAACTACAAGAACAGTAAAAATGCTTTCTCAACTAAAATGGCTAACCATACCATATACCTAGGTTTACCTTGTAACAGGGAGCTGCGGTGGCTCAAGTGGTTAAGATGCTGAACTGCAGGCTGTGGAAGGTCAGTAGTTCAGCAGTTCGAGACCCGAGTTGCCACATGACAAAGTGAGCTCCCGTCTCTAGTTCCAGCTCCTGCCAACCTAGCAGTTCGAAAGCAAGAAATTGCAAGTAGTAGATAAATAGGTACCACTTCGGTGGGAAGGTAACAGCGTTCCGTGCACCTTGGTGTTTAGTCATGCCGGCCACATGACCACGGAAACGTCTTCGGACAGTGCTGGCTCTTCGGCTCTGAAACGGAGATGAGCACCGCAACCCTAGAGTCGGACTCGACTGGCTTTCGAGCAAGGGAACTGTTACGATATGAGCCTATGTTTGTATTTCTGTATAGTGGTGATGCTGTTTGTGTGTGTGTCTCTAGCATAAATACCTCTGCATTGTGTGTTCAGGGATTGCTGTTTGGTTGTGTTGCTTTGTTCTGCATCTCATGCTTGCCTAGAAATAGGCTGGCCTAGGGCTGCTGCTGCACATACGGACCATGTGCTTCCCTGGAATGTATCCCGTGATGCTCTGGGATAGAGAAGACACTGCGCCATTGCACCCACTCTGAGAGCTATGGAAAATCCCCAGCAAACCCCAGCATTTCTGGAATGGGAAAGAGCACGTAACCCTACTCTCCTAATCTGGCTTGGGATCTAAAGACAATAGCATCGAGGGCTTTGGAGCAAGCACCAGATCTGCAAATCAAGAGGTGTCCATGGGAACGGAAGATTCACACCTCACCACAAGGCACCTTTGATGTAGGAGTAGGATCTGCATATTGCCCACACCCCTCAGGAGAACGTCACCCCCTCGTCACCCCCTCTTCAGCCAGTAGTGATAGCTTAGAGGACGGGTTTGATAGTTTATGGCTAGAAAAGACAGCCCCAAAAAGGAGTTTATTTAAGGAGAAACTCTTCTTTGTTTCTCTGGTTAACCCACCTTCCCCATAGCGTGCACTAAGGTACTACAAGTGACTCTCTACCTAAGTTCCCCGGGAGTCGCGACCCAGGGAGCGCACACGTGGCTTTGGCTGGCCCAGCCTGTGTGTTTTCAGAGTTCACAAGTTGCTGCTTTAGCTGCCCATCCTTCCAAGGAGGAGATTTCTTCTTCAGCTTGGACCTCAGATAAGTATAGCCGTGCCCCATTGTGTCATCCCCTTATTTGATGCTTTTGTTATTTTCTATGCTGTAATTGTTCTGATGTACTATTGTAACTAAGGAGCTTGTTGTGAATCTTGTATGTTTCCGATTTTGTATGTCTGATGATACCATTTAGTAAAGGCAATATTTATTTAACAAATAGTGTGTTGTCTGACTCCCTCACAAATAGCGAGCGTTCCCCCTTTGACCATCTGACCTCTGTATAAACTGGTTAGAACTTACGCACAGCCACAACCCCCTTTCCCGAGGTAGATAACTCGGATTGGGTCTCCAGGAATTTCCGGGAGGAGTTGGCATAACAGAACCTTTACCTTTACCTTGTAACAAGGAGTCCTTCACTGTAAAATCACAGTAGAAAAGAGCAAGAGCCCAGTAGCACATTAAAGACTAACAAAATTTGTGGCAAGGTATGAGCTTCCATGAGTCACTGCTCACTTTTTTTAAAATTTATTTTCAGTTTCCATTTCACAAAAATATGTACGGATATCTATTTAATACTTATACATTTCTTAATATGAAATTCATCTTTCTCTTTTGTCATCCATTATCTTTTACTAGCATAATCTCAATTCTGCTGTATCTTCTTCAGGTTCAGCCATGTATAAATTATTTCCCATCTGTCCCAAAAAAGGTCATCTGGTTTGTTCCTTAATGCTATGCTCAGTTTGTCCATTTCAGCTATTTCCAGAATTTTGTGTTTAAGTTCTTTTATAGATGGTATGGCTTTAGACTTCCAACACTTAGCTATCAGAATTCTTGCTGCTGTTAATAAATAAACTATTATATGTTTGTGATCCTTTGTCGTATCCGGAAGTAAATTTAGCAAATACATTTCTGGTGTTAATGGCATATTGATTTTAAGTATATCTGTAAAGATTTTATAGATTTTTTCCCAAAAGGTTTGTATTTTGTCACACCTCCACCAAATGTGGAGGTATGATCCTATATTCCTGCCGCATCTCCAACAGATATTTGATGCTTTCACTGCTCACTTCTTCAGATAATCAAAGACATTGCATTCAAAACTAAGGGGAAAATACAGAAAAGAAACAAGCCAGGGTTTTTCCTATTGTAACCCACTAAGGTCCTAATATCTGCAGGGAGAGTGGGCAGGTTCAGTTGGTTTTGACAGCGGAACTCCCACCTATGGTTATTAAGAATGTGTAACTGCTATAACTATACATATACTTTAACACAGACATAAGAGAGGCAATACAACCAATGCACTTTTAACATTTAAAATAAACTCTTTATATAAACAAAGCATGGAGGTTTTCATATAAATCCTCATTCATTCCTGGTTGGTTGCTATTACTTCATAGCAATGAATCTTTAAGATATTACTGAGTACAGATATCTTCAGCATCCACAAGGATGCACAGAACAGAAAAATACTAAGCACATAGATAATGCATATATTGTAGGTCCATATGTTGTAAGCTCACAGATACTGGAACAGCATATGAGGTTTCCAGGCTGTACTTGGGAGGCTGCAGCTCTTCTCAGTTGAATCCAGGATTTACCTGCAATAATTCAAGGCAGGCCTTAACACAGCAAAGTCTATATAGGCCTCTCCCCAACCATCTGATGATGTTGCCTCTTTCTGGGCCAGGCTGAACTGCTGGCTACTGGGAATACCCAGCCTCCTTTAGGGAAGGCTACAAACACTGAGCATGCTCATTAACTAAGTATAGAGGGGGGGGGGAGTTAATTGCTACACCACCTATTGGCAAAAGCAGGCATGCCTGATCCCTGTATGCTGTCAACAGCTACAAAACTGCATGGGTTACACCAGGGGTCCTCAAACTACGGCCCGCGGGCCACATGCGGCCCACCGAAAACATTTTTCCGGCCCGCCGGCACGGCTGGCTCGCTCGCACGTGGCCCGGGGTCACCTCACGGACTGCGTGGCTCCCCCCACTCCATGCCCCGTCCTGCAGGAGCGCCGCGTGTGGGCTGAGCAGCGCCGCGCCTCTCGGAGCTGCAGCCCTGGGCGGGGAAGCTGGAGCGGCCCAGTCGGCTCCACGGAGGAGACGCCACAGTGCCGCCAGTTCCAGGGCTCGCCTGCCGGGCATGCAAGGTGCGTGGTGGGGGAGCCAGTGGCCGGACCACCGTGTCGGGCTTTCGAGGGCTGCTGCTGCTGCCCGCAGCTCCATCTGGGACCCCGCTGGAGTGCGGGCGCCGCCAGCCCGCTGGGTCCCGAAGGGGTTGCCCGCCAGAAGTGCCGGCAGCGGCAGCACAAGGGAAGGGGCTGGGCCTCTCCCTCCGGCGGGTCCTTCTGTCTGTCCCTGGGAAGAGAAGCGCTGTGCGCAGGGCAGGCACGTGGGCGCTGGGAACCGCTACCAAGAGGAGGGCAGCGGGGCCACGGGGAGGCGGAAGACTTGGATTTGCCGCTGGCCGCGCTCGGAGCCTGTGTGTCTGCACACGCACGAACGCAGCAGAGCATCTCGGACGGTGTGAGCCACCCACCCACCGCCCCCACTGCTTGAGGCCTGCAGAGTGAGAGAAAGCGGGAAACCCCCCCCCCCGGCAAAGTTCCCTCTAAAGCAGTGGAGTCTTGTGAGCAAAAATTCTACTGGCATTAAAGTTGTGAGCCAGTAATTTGGCTCCGGCATCGATTAGTTTGCTCTGGAGCCCTCCTTCCTGAGCTAAGACAAACATCGCTTCACCTCGAGCCCTGCAATAAGGCACTCCGGGGCTAAATTAGCAGTTTGCTGGAGTGGAGCAGCAGAAAGAGAGACCCTCGCTGGAGGGAAGTGTGTCTGTATTGCGGGGCTTTCCCTTTTGAAATCAAGCCGTGGCGGGGCTTCACTCCCACGTGGCGCTTCTCCCCGCCTGGCCACACGCTGGGCCCTGGAGGCCTGGCTTCACACTGCGGTGGTGAGGAGGGACATTTTTGAAGGGATCCCTCGCTCACAGTTTTAATGCCAGGAGCTCACAAGACTCCACAGGGAGCATTGGTCAGGAGCCTGTCTCAGGATTTAGGTGGGGAAACTCTCTTGCCATGTGCCCTCCCCTTCAAGTTAAAGCCATCTATATCACCAAAAGGGCATTGTACTGGAAACTGAGGCAACATGGAAGTGCATTTGACTTGAGCCAATGAGTCAATGCAAAAAGAGGCGTGAGCGGCTGCGGCAACTAGCAGTGACAAATATGGAACCGGACACTGACCATCTCATTAGCCAAAAGCAGGCCCATAGTTCCCATTGAAATACTGGTAAGTTTGTTGATTTAACTTTACTTGTTCTTCATTTTAAATATTGTATTTGTTCCCGTTTTGTTTTTTTCCTTCAAAATAAGATATTGTCAGTGTGCATAGGAATTTGTTCATAGTTGTTTGTTTGTTTTTTAAACTATAGTCCGGCCCTCCAACGGTCTGAGGGACAGTGAACTGGCCCCCTGTTTAAAAATTTTGAGGACCCCTGGGTTACACTATGTTACAGGAAAGCCATCATTGGATTGTAGTGTGCCCCAAGGGGGGGAGGAATGATTATTAATACATATGATGAAGCCTTTCAGCCTTATCCTATCCAAACTGTGGACTATTATTTGTGGCACAGTTTCCCAGTCAAATATAAAGAATCATTGCTTGTGTAAAGTGCTTGATTTAGACCATTTTATTCCATTATAGGAATGACACTGACATGTTTTAGTACAAAATAAATATAGGAGGGGGAGTAGAACTTGGCATGGAATCCCTGGCTTGCAATGAAAGTGATATATTGATGGAACTGTGTTTGGAAGGGTGGATTAATAATTTAAGGTAAAAGAATGGAGACACTACAAGGAGTTTATACAAAGTTTTGGATTCATAGTCAGACACTAATATGGTAACACAAGAATAAATTGCAATATATTACATTACAGCCTTCCCTTCATTCTCAAGTTGCTTTACAAATTATGCCAAATAACATATAATTAAATATGGTCTTTCCCAGTCCAGTTCTTTATATTTGCAAGACAAAGAAAGCTGAGCTCAAGGCACACACAGAGAGAGGGTACTTTTCAGGGATAGATCCAGAGCCAGTAAAGGACCTAGAGAAGTGAGGGGCTGTGGGGGGAGGGGCTGTGGTATCTTGTGTGTCTTTACACCACTTCTGGGCAAAACCCAGAAGAGACATAGGGTAGATTTAGGGTTTCCAGGTCCCCCCCCCCGCAGCCACTGGTGGGGGATAGGTAGCGTTGCCAGACCCAGGTTGGAAAACTCCTGAAGATTTCAGGATGGAGCCTGAAGACCACAGGGACCTCAGTGGAGTACAATGCCTTAGAGGCCACCCTCCAAAGCATCCATTTTTTCCAGAGGAACTGAACTCTGTAGTGTGGAGATAAGCTGCAACTCCAGGGACCCCCAGGTCCCACCTGGAGGCTGACACCCCTGGGTAGGTCTAAGAATTTCGCTTCTGGGTTTTCCCTGGAAGAGATGTAGAGATACACAGGATGCTGACTGCTTTTTTATTTTTCTTCTGCTGCCACGGAGTGGCAGTGGGCAAGGCTATGTTGGAGTGTTTATAAGTTCTCTCCCTGATGTCATAAAAGAGTTAACCTGCTTGTTTGTCTAATTGTTAGATAGGTGGGACCTATGGAGTGTCGAGTAGAAGTTCCTGTGCTAGAAGTTCACCTTGCATAGTGAACTGATCTCTAGCCTGGTCATCGGTCAGTGTCACGACAGGGCCAGTGGGGCAAGGCAGAGAGGGAGAGTTTACAGTCCAGTCTAAGAGACAAGCCAGAGAGAACAAAAGAGTCCAAGCAAAAATCCCAATCACACAAAGCCAAGCCGTAGTCAAGCGTTACCGATAGTAAGAGTCCAAACAAGCCAGTATCATAGTCAGGAAGCGTAGCCGAGGATCAAGAGCCAGAGGGGTCGTCAAAACGCGGACTGGAGTCAGGAACCAGGAAATCAGTCAGGAGCCAAACAGAGTCAGAGGTGCAGAACTTCTGGTCCAATGGACAAGTTTGCCAGCACAGTTTGCTAGCAGCCAGCGGTCTGTTCAAATAGCATGCTGGGTCGTTATCTCAGCACGGCTTCGCGAAGTCCTTGATTCTGTTAGTAATCTGGGCTTAATGATCGCCAACCGCGCAAGCGTGCCTCCTTCCGCCTAGTTGCCAAATCCTGGCATCTCTGATTCCTCAGCCGGTCAACAGGTGGGGGAGAATTAGGTGCCGTGTTGCTGGGGCCAGGCATTGCCCGATCGGCTTCAAGTGCAAACTGTCCTGGGGTTTGGCGTTCATCCTCCCCGGCACTTGGGTTTGGTGAGGACTCTCGTGCTTCTGATGATGTTAAAGGCACGGAGTCCTCAGTTTCAGAGCTCCCAGGCGCCGGGTCGGGTACAGGCATGACAGTTTGTAATTGGGAGATGTTGCGTGAGTTTTGTCACATAGGCATTTTGAGTTTCCTTTTCCCTTCCTTCATTCTAAGATCAGATGAGAGCATCCATCTTGGTGCTATCAGTAACTAGCAAGCTGTAGCTAGATAGATAGTTTTCTTGTTTTATTCTTCCATGTAACCGTCCCTAATACCTTAGTAAACCTTTCTTTTAGCTAATTCATATACATGTGCTATGTTATTATTTTTATGTTCCAGCAGGCTGATTGCCAATGAGATGCTTTCCACCATATCAGGAGACCTAACAGTGCTACCAGCACCACAAATGGCAAAGTACGCACTGCCCGCCGCAGCTTCAGCACTACATATGAAGCAGCCAAGGAGGAGAGAAGCCACATGAGAAAATTCTATATCTGTACTACATGGCCTGCTTCTTCAAGATTAAGGAGGCAGTTTGAGGTGCTGAGCCAGAGGCCTCATAAAACTGATGATGTGGCACCAGCATTCACATAAATATTCTCCCTTCAATAAAAACTTAGAGCATCTTCAAAGGTCACCTTCAGCTTTTGTTTTTAAATTCATGTGAGTGATCTACTCATAAGTACAGAATAATGTCTAAGCTGGCAGATCATAGAATTCTTTTTGTTTAAAAAAGTGAACATGGAGTCTCAAAAATGTATCTCTGTGACTTTTTCAAACAGTGCATTCTTTCTTGAGGCATGACTTTCCTAATTGGTATGCTCTACTGATACCAGTCCAGAGTGATACATCCATCTCAGATAATAAGAGTGACCAGTGATAGCTGACCTGAAATAGTTCCATGATGATGTCCAGAGTTTTCATTCTCATTTTTACTGTCTATCTGGTTTTCCTGAACAACAATTGCCTGACTTTGGTGTACAAAAGGCTATGTAAACACCTTGCTGAATGCCAAGATCATCAGGGTGGGAGTTAACAATGGTTTATCCATCCTTCAGCTCTGATCAAAAAGCTCCAGAGGGTGACAGATAAGGAAAGCTGAGTGCTGCCGTTAAATATAGCAAGCCCACTTGAGGCAGAGTAATTGGTTTTTTCTATCTTTGCTTAAGATTACATTAAGTTTACCATGGGCTGAAAGAGGAATGCAGCTGAACATGAGCATCCATCTGCCTAATGGAACGATTAATTTAAATAAGCTGAAATGTAACACCCAACAATGCTCTGGGAATGTTATGGACCTCCATTGGCATTGCAAGCTGAAGAAATAAATGGCTAGTAGAGAATTGTGGGCTACTATGAGAGCTAGTGTGAGCAGAGTAGGAAATGAGGGGAAGACCTAGGTTTATATCCCCATTTAGCCATGCAACTAACTTTGGACTAATTGCTATCATCATAGATGGGGGGACGACATGATAACATCATTAGATGCTTGAAGGAAGGGCAAGATATTTATTTATTCAATTTATATACTGCCCTCCCCGTGGATGGGCTCAGGGCGGTTCACAACAGTCTCAATACAATACCATTAAAACAATAATTAAAATAACAATTAAAACAGTAAAACTGTGCAACGACTAATAGGCGTCTCTTAAAACTTGAAAGGCATGACCTACCAATGGGCTGGCATGCCTCCATATGGTACAATTTAGACCTGAAACATTTTAACCAGTACATCATATGCAGAACTCTTTTAAAAATATGGAAAGAAGTAAAGCATTTTTATTTGAAAGTTCCCAGATGGGTTTCACCGGTGGAGGCATATACGAACCCAATATTATATAATTTAAAACAAAGATGTTCTTACAAGAACTTATTAGATTCGAATAACAAATTAAAATCAATAGAAAGTTTACAAGAGCAAGGTTTTGTACTATCCTGGCTAGAAAGATGGCAATTGTCAGCTAGATTCAAAGAGGACGAAAAAGTAGGTTTTTATAAAACCCCAACAGAGATTGATAAGATATGGTTGAATGCGGGGGAGAAACTTATTAAAAAACTTTATATAATCTTACTGGATGATAAAATGCAAGACGAGCCCTCTAAAATGGTTATGAAATTATGGATCAAGGATTTAGGACATGAATTAGATTGGGAGGAATGGATTAAGATTTGGAAAACTAATATTAAAGTTACCAGATCTATGACTTTTAAAGAAAATATATATATAAAGTAATAAATATGTGGTACTTATACCCAGTAAAGATAGCTAAATTTAACAGGTCATGGACAAATATTTGTTGGAAGTGTAAACAAAATATTGGATCTTACTACTACATGTGGTGGTCCTGCGATAAAGCCCAATCCTTTTGGAAAATGATTCAAAAAATTATTCAAGACATCGTATCAACCCCGATACCTTTTAAACCAGAACTGTTTCTCCTGAATTTAATCCCAGAGGTTTTTGTGAAAATTGATAAAATAATTATATTACACTGTGTGACCACTGCTAGAATAGTGTTCGGAAATATTGGAAATTAGACTCTATACCGGGTAAAGATGAGTTTGTGTATAAACTGTTAAATGTAGTAGAAATGAATAGATTAACAAATATTTTAAAAGGTAAAGAAGAAAAAGAGTTCGAAGATACTTGGTCAAAACTGAATAACTGGCTGAAAAGATTAGCTAAAGGTTAAACATGTATATTATATATTTATATTGTTTAAAAAGAAGAACTGTGGTTGATTCTGTATTCAGATTTATGTTACAAGCGCTGAATGAGTTATTATTGAAAATAAAAAATATCAAAAAAAAAAAAGTATGTGACTAGTCCAAGATCACCCAGTGAGAGTTCACAGCAATATGGGGATCCGAACCTGGGTCTCCCAGACTCTGTTCTGAAGCTCTAGTTGCCACAACACATGGCTTTCACTGAACAGTAGCAAGCAGCCAGGCCTAGTTGAGTCATGCAAGTCAGGTGGTATCAAGTCACCAAAGTGGCCTGGAGAAAAATTGCTTCCTGACCCCAAAGTAGTGATCAACATTTTCCTGGGCATGTAAGAAAGGGTCACAAGAACTGCAACCCTTCCTGCCCTCCTTCTCATGAACTGCCCAAGTTCACATAATCAGTATTGCTGTCAGATGGCCATCTAGCCTCTGCTTAAAAACCTCCAAAGAAGGAGAGCCCACTAGAATACTAGGTGTCCTCTCCTTCATTTGAGTAGGAACCCAGATGTGTGATTTGCATTGGAGCTGGGGGGACTGAAGAAAGCAAGGAGATGACTAGATGAAGACTGGCAGAAAACTCATGCCAAAACTGATAGGCCATGCTATGGAACACAATGGGAGGCCTATGAGTGAGAGCAGCAAAGAAGCACTACTGAGCTACTGTTGTGTCAAACTGAATCTTGTTCAGCGCAGTTAGCTACATAATTCAGCAAATTTTAACTTCATGGTTTGGATCCAGAGTTATAATAATTTGTCCATTGTCTGTGAGAGTTTTACTCAATGGTTTGCTATAAACTGTCCCAAATTCAGTTTGACTTGCATATGAGTCTGGTAAATGATACAGTAGAAGTGTCCCAAAAGTACAGTTGTCTTTTCATGGACATTTTCAGCTTCATATGAACAGGATCCTGGGTGATGTGAAAGTCACAATATGCTGCTTGGATCCCTGCCCATCTTCACTAGCAGAGCCATTATTCTTCCCCTACAAGATGTTGGTACATCTTTTAGATGTTAGTACATCTTGTAGGGAGGAAGTAAAGAGTGTGAGAGAGGTAGGGGGAGACAGGAGGAAGCAAAGGCATGAGAAATAGGATAACCATCCCGCAAGTTTCTTGCGGGTCTCCACTTGTATTATATATTTATATTGTTTAAAAAGAAGAACTGTGGTTGATTCTGTATTCAAATTTATGTTACAAGCGCTGAATGAGTTATTATTGAAAATAAAAAATATCAAAAAAAAAAAAAGTATGTGACTAGTCCAAGATCACCCAGTGAGAGTTCACAGCAATATGGGGATCCGAACCTGGGTCTCCCAGACTCTGTTCTGAAGCTCTAGTTGCCACAACACATGGCTTTCACTGAACAGTAGCAAGCAGCCAGGCCTAGTTGAGTCATGCAAGTCAGGTGGTATCAAGTCACCAAAGTGGCCTGGAGAAAAATTGCTTCCTGACCCCAAAGTAGTGATCAACATTTTCCTGGGCATGTAAGAAAGGGTCACAAGAACTGCAACCCTTCCTGCCCTCCTTCTCATGAACTGCCCAAGTTCACATAATCAGTATTGCTGTCAGATGGCCATCTAGCCTCTGCTTAAAAACCTCCAAAGAAGGAGAGCCCACTAGAATACTAGGTGTCCTCTCCTTCATTTGAGTAGGAACCCAGATGTGTGATTTGCATTGGAGCTGGGGGGACTGAAGAAAGCAAGGAGATGACTAGATGAAGACTGGCAGAAAACTCATGCCAAAACTGATAGGCCATGCTATGGAACACAATGGGAGGCCTATGAGTGAGAGCAGCAAAGAAGCACTACTGAGCTACTGTTGTGTCAAACTGAATCTTGTTCAGCGCAGTTAGCTACATAATTCAGCAAATTTTAACTTCATGGTTTGGATCCAGAGTTATAATAATTTGTCCATTGTCTGTGAGAGTTTTACTCAATGGTTTGCTATAAACTGTCCCAAATTCAGTTTGACTTGCATATGAGTCTGGTAAATGATACAGTAGAAGTGTCCCAAAAGTACAGTTGTCTTTTCATGGACATTTTCAGCTTCATATGAACAGGATCCTGGGTGATGTGAAAGTCACAATATGCTGCTTGGATCCCTGCCCATCTTCACTAGCAGAGCCATTATTCTTCCCCTACAAGATGTTGGTACATCTTTTAGATGTTAGTACATCTTGTAGGGAGGAAGTTGTTATTCCACTAGATTATCAATGCTTCTCTATCAAAGAAGGTCTATCTTAAGACTCTTAAAGGATGAATATTTGTTGTTGAAGAAGCCAGGGCCACCAAGAAGGGGGACTCAGGGGGCAACATTTCTGGGGCCCAAATCAGTTGGAGGGCCCATGAAGCCAGTGTCATGTTCCATGCAGAATCATCTCAGATTTAGTTCTAATACAGTTTTGCACTGCAGCCAGTAGGGAGCAGGGAAGGCAGAGTGCAGTAAACAGCAGTAGCTCTGCTTTCTGCTCCCAGGCCTTTCTGCAAAGTTCACTACAAGAAGGCAAATGCTTGTATATCCTGCTACTAATCTACCAAGGTAGCATAGGAGCAAGGCAACACCAGTCTGCTTGTGTCTAGTACAGCAGTGCCAGGCTGCTGCTTCCTAAGATGGTGGTTGTTTCCAGGGGTCATTTCCTGTGGGAGCGCACAGGAGCGGAGCTCCAGCAGTAAGGGGCCGAGGGGGTGTGGCACATGCAGCAAGCCCCACCCCCTGCTCCCAGCAGCCCTCAGTTAGGCCACAAGGAACAAGAAGCAACCAGGGAAGTTGCAGAGCCCCCCCCCCGCCTTCAGGTACAAGCTCCCCCTCCTCTGTGAGGACAGATCCGCCCCCCCCCCCCAATAGCTAGCAATCCAAAACAGTCCAGTGGAGCCTGAGCGGTGGGTGTGGCCTTCTGACACATTTCCGGTGATGTCAGGGGGTGTGGCATATGCAAACAAGTTATGCTAATGAGCTCCTGCACCTCTTTTTCTACGAAATGACCCCTGGTTGTTTCTAGCAATCTGATTCTTTCTTGCTTTCCTTCTGCCCAGCTCCACAGTTTTGTCTGCTCATCCAGATTTTCCCTGCTAGTGTGTTGTAGAAAATGAAACAACCTTTTCTCTTTTCTTAATTTATCTTCCTCTTTTCCACACTTTTCTGCTTCTTCATTTTCTTCTGTTCCTTTCATGATCTGTCTTATTTCTTTCTTCTAGAGTTGCCATGTCTGGGTTGGAAAATACCTGGAGACTTTGGGGGTGGATCCAGGAGAGGGTGGGGCTTGGGGAGGGGAGGGGCCTCCACATGGTACAATGCCATAGAGTCCACCCTTCAAAGCAGCCTTTTTCTCCAGGGGAGCTGATCTCTGTCAGCTGGAGGTCAGGTGTAAAAGTCCTGGAGACTGGCAACCCTACTCTCTTTCCACTTCTGACCCCCACCCCCTTATTTGTCAGTCTTGGTCTCAACTCCTCAGCCATATCCTCGTTGGCAACTTTGAAGTATTTAACAATAGTATTCACACAAACCCTTCTTAATGTTATGAACAGAAGTGTGGGGGGGAGTTAATATTTACCCATGATCTATCAAAGTAGTAAAAGGATGCTCTCCACTCCTTTACCTAATGGAATGTTAATCTGACTTAGAGGGTACAAATGTGGAATGGAAGCTATATAAAGGAAGAGACCCCTCCCATTAGATTTAACTACATTTTAAACACTGTTCAGACAGTGGGTTTATGTTGTATTAGTGAGACACCTATTATCCCTTTGTTAATTCTACTTTGCTACTATAGACATTAAGCTTCATGTTACATGGCACATGAAACAATCTTTTTAGAAAATATTTCAGCAATATTAGTTCTAATGATCCCAGTACTTCACATCCAGCACCACTATATAATGATTTGCCCCTAATTTTGTTCCCACATTATGGAATGGCTTGCTTCTATAATTTTGATCAGTGTGCAAAGCAATGATGGTCAGGAGGGCACTCTTGTAAAGGGATCAGTACTAATATAAGAATAGTATTGTAGTCTATTGCAATGTTCACCCCTTTTTTCTGCAATGCAATTTCGTCTACCTTTGTAATTCTTCCTGCATTGTGGTATGTCAAGCCTTAAGACATTTTGGTTGCCTTGGATAGTTCTTTTCTTGCACTATTTTCTGTTCTTGTCTCAGAGAGAAAGGCAGGCTATATAATACATGAACAACAGCAGCAACAATGCCAACTATTTGTCCTGCCCATCTCATCTCACAAGCTCCTAAGAGTGCCATTCTCAAGGTTCTGAAGAATGCAGCCATCTTCCTGGCTTTTGGGAAGCTGGGACCTGGAGTCAGGTCCCTGGTGGTATAGGACAATGAGACTGAGAATGGCCAGGTGCATTGGGGGAGGAGGGAAGTACAAGTAGAGGGTAGCAAGGTCATTCCCTATCCAAACTTGGGAACATGAGAAATCTGAATGTAAATTTTACCCTTAAATATAGAAGATAAACAACTAAAAACATCCTTTAAAAGTGAGAAAACAGGAGTACTTACCATGCGGCTTCTGTTTAAAAACTGCACCATGTTTTTTTTAAAAAAACTCAGGGGCTAGTTGTCTCAAGCTAGTCAGTGAGTCAGGTGATACCAAGCCCCCTGTTTCTTACAGGTGAGTTTTAGCTGACCACATAACCAAAGCCTAAGCCAGAAAAGGAAACACACTCCTCATTATTGACGAAAACAAAAAACAACGGGGAAATCACCCTAAAGCTAAAATAGACCAAATATAAACTGTGGCCTGAAAATGTAGCATGTGTTATGTTTATATATTCTTTAGTGATTTAATAAAGTATAAGAACAATCCAGAGTGAATTCTTCAATAGGGTTTACAAAAAGTCACAGTATATACACCTTACAATCAAATTGGTTCGGCTGTGTGCCAGAATACAGCAGTGGTCTATCCACCTATGGTCGCTTCTGATCAAGATACAGTGGCCATCTGAATGTCTTCAGCACACTGGCTCGGCTCTTTGTTGTGACTTACCAGCAAGCATGGTCCTGATTCGATTGTACAATGTATATGCTGTGACTTTTTGTAAATCTTATGAAAGAATTCACTCTGGATTGTCTTATACTTTATTAAATCACTAAAGAATATATAAACATAACACAACGGTATGTTTTCAGGTCATGGTTTATATTTTGTCCATTATTGAAGACAGCCATTAAAACAAGTGTTACATAGTTTGTCTATATAATCCATACTGTTTGAGAAACCATCATGCATTTTAGATTACTTATTTGATCTTGTCAATTCCAGTACTGTCATTTAGAGTGAAAAGGAAGGTAACATTTATAGAGCAGCCTAGGCAATTCGGAAGTATTCTTGTCTGACCTACCTCTTCTCTCCAGTGTCAAGCTCCAAAGAAAGTGGAAATACAGGCTGACTGTACAGAGGTGATTGGCTGGAATGTTTCAACAAAGGCCTCCCAATTCCCAGAACAGTTTTGAAAAAGTAGGTCACTGACTCAGTTAAATTATAGTGAAATGTCTGGCTTCCAACTGAATGTGGCCATGTGAAGGGCAGGATAATTATGAGGAAGGAGGGATCCCTGTGGATGCCCATGCTCAATTGGGAACTGTTTGTACCAAGTCTGTGATCCTTGGGTAACCAGTGTTCAATTTACTGTGATGTAGATCTGTTATTTAAATTGTGAAGTGTGCATGTGTGTATGAAAGAGAAAGAATCCACTATGACTTGTGCTGTAACAATGCATGCAGAGTTAATTCCCAAGTCAGTATGAACAAAGCATCACCAAAATAAAGCCATAGAAGAAATGACAGCTAAAAAGCCATGGAAGAAATGACAGCTAAGCCAAGGCAGTCCATGACTGCCCACGACAGCTATTCTGCCCTGACCTGGATAGCCCAGGCTGGCCCAATCAAATCAGCTCTTCCAGTGTTATGCACCACTAGGTGGTGACCTAGGCTTGTTTTTAAGGCAAGAGACTTTCAGAGGTGGTTTGCCATTGCCTGCCTCTGCGTCATGCCCCTGGTATTCCTTGGAGGTTGCCCATCTAAATGCTAGCCAGGGCTGACCCATATTAGCTTCCAGGATCTGACAGGATCTGGCAAGCCTGGACTATCCAGGTCTGGGCCACTAAATTGAGTAGCCACATGGAACTCACAGCTGTCAAATGGCTAAAAGTCCCTCTGGAAATCACATATAATATGTTACGCATAATTTGAAACTGAGAGGCAGCGGAAGGAGAGTCTTTTTCCTTATGTTCAAGCTAATTTACTGTGATTCAGAATTAATTGAAAAGTGGACCACAGTCACACTGACATGTGCCTTGGGTACATGTATCTTCCTGACTGCACATGGTACCAACACACAATGTGTAGCCTGACCCTTAAACTGATACCTAACTTTAACTTGGAGCTCTATGCTGACATTTCTTACCAACAGTTGTTTTCAGCTGAGCATCAGGTTTCTCTGCCTTGGCTGTTACCTCACCTTTATCTTTGTCAAGCTGACTGTCATCATGTACCACTTTGTTGACTTTGAAGATCTTGCCGTAATTATTTTATGCTCTCCCATGTATTTAATATCAGGATGAAGTCATCAGCACACAAGCAGATCATAAACAATTGATTGGCAGGCTTTTGTGCAGGGTTTTCAGGTTAGTTTCCCACAGGACCAAAAACATGCTTACTTGTATCTACATTCTGTTTTGATCCTTATAGCTCTGCAGTAGAAAAGACATTGAACACATTTGTACCTGTTATGCTGTTCTACTTCATTAATGGTTGGACATTAATGGTAGAAGACTGCTGTCTACACTGAAACATCCATTCATTCCATCACAAAATAATCTCAGAATGCAAGGAAGCGTCTTTGAACAGCTCAGCCTTTTGCAGCGGTTGGCAGATTTCAGATCCACAAAGGCTATAAAACATTATTGTATGGTAGAAAAAGAAAAGATAAAAGATCTAATGCTGTTCTGTGTTTCTTTCATTTTGGTATAGAATCAAATCGGTCAGGCCTTTCCCCCCTGTCTGTGATGGAAACATGTAGAACTTCAGAGATAATCTCTTTCTCCAGTTTTCCCATTCACAATCTGACTTATTAATTAAGTGGGATAGTACTAAGGACCTGTCTGCTGTTGAAATGTTCCTTTGTAAAACCAGGGGATTATCTCTCCATTGACAAATTATAGGCTTGCACCCAGTATTGTGCATCTCTTCCCAAAGAAGTATAGCGCATAAAAGTTCCATCATTCAGGTTATCTTTCCTTGGGTCCAGTTATAGGCAATGTAGCATTACTAAAGCAAGGTAACGACCTAGGAACCTGCACAGTTCTCTGCCACTGGCTGCCCCATGGCTGTGGAACATCCGCCCTGAAAACCCCTGTAGGGCTTCTACCCTCCTGGCTTTCCAGTGAGTAACTATTCCTCAGAGCTTTTGAAGCAGCCTGAGTCTGGGCCAAAGGAAATACGTGCAAAGGGTACTTTTAAAGTGCTGAATGTTTAATGTTGCTTTATCTTATTTATACTTTTAAATTTTTAAATGATGTAATTAGATATAGTTTATTTTACTATTACCCTCATGGGTTCTAACTTGGTCAGGAGAAAGGAAGTTGTATTTTAAGTAAATAAATAAATAAAGTTAAATCCATGTTTTTGGGTTGCAACAATTAGAATGAGGTCTATTCAGTCATTCACAGATTTTGCAGAGCAGGACTTACCCATTTCCTCCTGCTGCCACAGCTAACTTATATGCCTGAAAAATTGTTTCTGAGAGACCCTGGATTCTAACAAACAGCAAAAGGGGCAAAGAAGGAAGGTCCTGGCAGAAATTGCTGCCCCCACTCCTGCAGAAGGAAATGTAGTTCTGTTGAAAGAGCTGATGGATGTATATACTTGAGTGTCTGCTATAATCAGTCTGCTCTGAACAGAGTTAGATCAGGCATCTCCAAAGTGGTGCCCATGGGTACAATGGTACTCACTGGTACATTTCCTGCACCTGGCAGGTGTTTTTAAAAAGTGGGGCCAGGTAAAGTTTTTTGAGTTTTTGATGTTTATGACAGTGGCTTTATGTAACATACTTTACCCATGCAAATAGATATTCTAAAAACACATTGGAACTTGATTCTGACTAAACATGATTTGGATTCATGGCTAAAATCCTTAATGTATCTAACTGGATCTTCCGTTGAAGTAATCAGATCTTCCCAGTTTTGATGTATTTTTATAATTTAGGTGGAAGTTGCTAATAGCATCACTACTTCAAATTTTGTTCATTTTTCAAAAATAATTTATGTTTCTATCAAAATCATGCAAGAATTTCTCATATTGTACTTGTGCAAGGAGCTCTCATGAGAACATCAACACCAACTGTCATTGTTATAACAAGTGGGTGTAGGTGGCATTGCTTATCCGTGAATCTTATTCCTTCAGGTCACTCCCTGCCCCAACGATCTCCAGCACTGAATGTGTTGGTTTAGCGTGTGATATCAAGGAGAATTTGGCTATCTATCTGGCTGGTGTACCAACCACCTAACACACAAGCAGATACCCTGTTCGACCTGTTAGATGCAGTATCAGCTTGGGCATTGGAGCACCCAGGGGTCATTTCCTGCAGGAGCGCACAGGAGCGGAGCTCCGGCAATAAAGAGCCCAGGGGGCGGGCACATGCAACAAACCCCACCCCCTGCTCCCAGCAGCCTTCAGTCAGAGCAAGAAGCAGCCAGGTAAATTGCAGAGCCCCCCCGTCCCCCAGTCCAAAACAGTCCATTGGCACCTTTAAGACCAAGTTTTATTCAGGTACAAGGTCTCCCTCCTCTGCAAGGACAGATCTGCGCATTCCCCCCCCCCCAATAGCTAGCAATCCAAAACAGTCCAGTAGAGCCTGAGTGGTGGGTGTTGCCTTCTGACACACTTCCGGTAATGTCAGGGGATGTGGCATATGCAAATAAGTTATGCTAATGAGTTATGCTAATGAGCTCCTGTACCTCTTTTTCTACGAAATGATCCCTGGGAGCACCCCAGGCTTTTAGTCCTGAGGGATTTTAATGTCCATGCTGACAATGCGGTGTCTTCTCAGGCCAGAAACCTACTGTCATCCATGGAGGCACTGGGACTCTCCCAGTTTATATCGACTCCCATGCACCAAGCAGGCCACACGCTAGATCTGATTTTTGGGATGGGGATAAATGGATCAGATGGCTATAGATGTAGTCCCATGGTCTGACCACTTTGCCCTGAAGGTCTGGCTGAGCATACCATACCCTCCCTGTTTAGGTGGCGAGTGCATTTATGCTCGCCTGCAGAGACAAATGGACCCTGGTCGGCTTCAGGAAGCTCTGCAGGATCCAATGCCCCCAGCAGCTCACTAGATGAGCTGGTGGAGGACTGGGAACACCGGCTTTCTGAAGCCATCAATGAGATTGCCCCCCAGTACCCTCTACACCCTCGTACCAAAGCAGCACCTTGGTATACTTCAGAACTGCGGAAGATGAAGTGGGAGCTAAGACGGCTAGAACGAAGGTAGTGGCGGGCTCATGACAAAGTGTCACGAACATCCTATAGGATGCTTATGAACACCTATGAGATGGTGGTGAAGACTGTGAAGAAAGATTACTACGCAGCCTCCATTGCATCTGCAAGCTTGCACCCAGCACAATTATTTAGAATTATTTGGTCTATTACAACTCTGCTACAGGGCAGATCAAATAGTAGGGAATTGGCTATTAGCGGTGAGGCATTTGTGAGCTATTTCGCATACAAAATCATGACACTCTGCCATGACCTCCCAACCATACTTGAGACAGTAATGGAACTGGAAGCCCCTTATCTGTCCAATATTGGACCACTTCAGCTGACTCTCCCAGGAGGAAGTTGACAGGATCTTGGCAGCTGTGAGACCCACTACCTGCCTCCTTGACCCTTGCCCTTCCTAGCTAGTGAAGGCCTGCGAGGAGAGCATTTGGGTCCCTCTGGGAGAAATTACCAACTTGTTCCTGTCTACTGCGACTTTCCCAGGGGCTCTAAAGGAGGCAGTAGTCTGTCCGCTCTTAAAAAAAACCACCTGGATCCTATGGTCCTGGCCAACTACCACCCAGTGTTGAATATACCGTTCCTGGGTAAGGTGGTTGAGAGAGCAGTGGCTGAACAACTCCAAGCTTTCCTGGATGACACTTCCATCCTTGATCCTTTCCAGGCTTCTGCCCTGGCCATGGGATGGAGACAGCTCTGGTCATCCTTATGGATGACCTCCATAGACATCTGGATCGGGGCGGGGCAGCGCTGTTGTTATTGCTATGATCTACTGACCCACCTCCTTGCTGACGTAGGAGTTCAGGGGACTGCCTTGCAATGATTTTCCTCCTTTCTCCATGGTTAGGGACAGAGGGTGGCTCTGGGTGAGAGGACCCCCCTGCGATACCCACTGGAATGTGGAGTGCCGCAGGGGGCGATCCTCTCGCCAATGTTACTTAACATCTATATGTGCCCCCTTGCCCAGTTGGTCCAGAGGTATGGGCTGGGTTGCCATTAATACACAGATGACACCCAGTTCTATCTGTTATTGGAAGGCCATCCACCCTCCACTCCTGATAATTTGGCTGAGGCTCTGGAGGCTGTAGCAGTCGGTTGAAGCTAAATCCATTGAAGACAGAGGTCCTATACCTGAGTCAGAAGGGAGGGGATATGGGTATCAGGCTCTCCACACTGGAAGGGCACCTTTGGTGCTGGCCCAGAAGGTGAGGAGTCTAGGAGTGACACCGGATGCCTCTCTTTCCATGGAGGCCCAGGTTACTGTAGCCGCCCAATCTGCTTTTTGCTGTCTTTGGCAGATTAGGTTGCTGAAACCCTATCTTTCCCCCCAAGACTTGGCTACAGTGACCCATGCAATGGTCACTTCCAGGCTTGACTACTGTAATTCGGTCTATGCATGCTTACCCTTAAGGAAATTACATCTGGTGCAAAATGCAGCGGTGCACCTGCTAAAGGTGATGCCTCTGAGGGCTCACACTTGGCAGGTACTCCACCAATTGCATTGGTTACCAGTAGAGTTCTGGATCCACTTCAAGGTGTTGATAATAACCTTTAAAGCCTTACACGGCCTGGGACCAACATATCTGAAGGACCGCCTCTTCCTGAATATGCCCCGAAGAGCACTACGCTCTATGGATCAACAGCTCCTGGTAGTTCCTGGCCCGAAAGATGTCCATCTTGCCTTGACCAGGGCCAGGGCTTTTTCTGCCCTGGCCCCTGCCTGATGGAACATGCTCCCCATTGAGATCAGGGCCCTGTGGGATCTACTTCAATTCCGCAGGGCCTGTAAGACGGAGCTGTTCTGCCAGGCCTTTGGCTGAGGCAGCGTACGTCCATATATGGCCTCCCTGAGGTGTCTGTCACTCTGTTAACAACTACTGGCTATGGCCAGGAAACCTCCCACAATCAGAATTTTTTTTGTTATTAGCTGTGACCACCATTTTAATATTTATGATGATGTTTTAAATTTTAATGTTATTACATTAACTAACATATTTTGTACAAATGATATGTTGTTACCCACCCTGAGCCAGCTTCTGGGAAGGGTGGGCTATAAATGTGAATGAATGAATGAATGAATAAATAGTGGCTATGTTCATGAGAGAAGGGTTTATGGAAAGGGTGCCAGGTGAAGAAGCATTTTTTTGTTTTCCATTTGCATGTCTGTGTTAGATGCCTGCAAAATGAAGACAGATATTGCCAAATGAAGGCTTCTTAGCTAATTCAGTATGTATATTTATTTTGTGTGTATGCAAGAAAATATTTTAAATTATGTGAATTTTAAAAGGCAGCCCATTAACAGAGCTTCTGCCTGAAATGTTGAAGACCTGTGATCAGAATTATGCATAACCTTGCTCCCTGGCATTTTGTTGTTGGCTCTGCTTCTATGGCAGCCATTTTGTGGTTGGCTCTACTTCCTGTGACAGCCATTTTGTGGTTGCCACCACCATCCTGTGACAGAATTCCAAAGGTATTTTGCTGAATTCAATTCTTTATGACTATCTAGAGTATAAAAGCAGGGGAAACCACTCACAAAATTGGGGGGGGGAATATATAGATTTTAATGGTAGTGATACCTCTGACCTATGAAGAAATTAGCAATTCAGATAAAAATTAAAAAATAAACATTTATTAAATATCTTTTCATTTGAAATGTAGTTTTCATACAGTGTTTTAAATAACATCATTACTACCAGTCCATGCTGTGTAATCCTTAGATCCAAGAGTTGAATGTAGTAGTGATGACTGATGCTGCTTTTGACTGGACTATCACATGTGCTACAGTTTTAGAAATGGATGTTCAGCAAATTACTTCAAATGTTGTAGAACACAGAGCATTTGTAGGTATTTAGTGTATAACAGTAATTGGCGAGCCTGCCATGTGCCAACTATATTATTGCATGTGCAGCATTGCAGCAGGACTCTTGTACAGTACAGCCTCTAATGATGCTTGCTCCTTCTGGCCTAAAAACATGTTTGACGGACTATCAAGGATTAATAGCTCACAAAGTCAGAGAACCTTTAAGTGACAGACTGTTCAAACAGAATTCTGTGGAGAGTGTCTGTTAAGAAATGACAATTAGGAACTGACAGTTGAAGAAGAGAGAGTTTAGCACTGACTGAAGACTGGGAAGGAGGCAAAGAGGAGTGAGAGGATCAGTGAGGATCCCCATTCAAGCTGAAAAGGGAAACTGCTTCTAGGGAAGAGAAGTAATCCTTCCCCAGTGAAAGGGAGATAACTCTTTAAAAAGGAGTGATCCCTGACCTGTATATATAGAAGGATTTTAGGAACTTCGTTGTACATTCTGAATGTGAAGTATCAGTGAAACTCAGAAACCTAGGCTTGAAAGTTAAAGCAGAAACTGAAAAGAAAGCCTCTCTCAATGTTTCAAAGACCTTGAGAAAAGCAAGAATACATACTTGTTGGCAACATATTAACTGGATTTAGTGTGATTAAAAAGTTACATCAATTTTTATTACCGGTTCACCTCATACATCCTAGCCTTGATTCCACCTGACCTTTTCTCCTCAAAGGCTGTGGTCACATGTGCCAGTTGAACTGGAAGGGAAGCGAGGCTATTTCCTCTGTAGGAATTTGCCATGCAATTGCGAGATCACACGTCCCTTTGAAGCTGCAGGCTCAGCCCATCACTGCGTGATCAGAAGCAATTGTGGGTCAGTCTTTTTTTCACCATTTGTTTCCCATGCACTTAAACAAGGAATCACACTTCTGCACTGAGGGCTCCCTATGGTGTTTGTGATGATGCACTACACCAAACTAGCTCTCTGGCAAACTGGTTCTGTGACATTTTCTTGCTTACAGACAGCCTGCTAACCTAAAACAACCTCTCACCTGTAATGATAAACTATTTAACACTCACATGGACTCTGGTACCAAGGCCTGCAACAAACCAAGATGCCAACTTTCCTCTCATATAGATCCTAGCAACACCATCATTGGACCAAGCAACATCGGCCATACCATCTCAGGTTCCTACTCCTGCTCATCCTGTAATGTGATTTATGCCATCACGTGTCAGCAATGCCCTTCCACCCTCTACATTGGACAAATAGGCCAGTCCCTTTGACAAAGAATTAAGTCTGACATCAGAAACCACAACATTCAAAAGCCAGTGGGGGAACATTGTAACCTTCCAGAACATTCAGTTGCTGACCTAAAAGTAGCAGTTATCTTACAATGGAATTCCAATGGGAGATGAGAAAGAGACTGCTGAGTTGAAACTGATAACAAGGCTCAAGACGATGCATCCACCTGGACTTAATCGAGACCTAGGTTTCCTGTCTCATTATCAATCCTAATTTCTCTATGTCTACTACCTGTCTGCATATGACACCTAATCCAATCACACCTGCTATTGTCATTTGCCTGCAAATGTCATTTAGCATCTAAAATAACTCCACTTTCCAATATATAGGACAGATGGACTCCCATTCCAGCTGTCTCTGAAGAAGAGAGCACTGACACACAAAAGCTCATACCTACCACAAATGTTGTTATACTTTAAGGTGCTACTGGACTCTTGCTCTTTTCTACTGCTACAAAGCTGCAGTCAGTGCTTCACTATTCTCTGTGATGCTGAGCAGTTAACAAGGCTAAATCAGTTTCCAAGAGACAGTTTTCCATCCGGTGGCTGTAAACCTGGCATTTCAAGTGACATATGTCTGCTGATTTGACTTAAGCCTTAAAACCAAACTGAGTTTAACAGTGCAGCGTACAAGAAAGCTTGCTGCTGTTATAAAAGATAATGAAATGAAATGACTACACTTTAAAAAGATAGCTCAGGCTGCTGAACATGTGTAAGGAATGGTCATGGTTTATATGGAATGATAAAAGGGTAAATAAAGATACAGCCAACGTTACCAGTTTGCTGGTAACACTTGAAGCCAGTGGAATTATAGTAGGGCATGCATTTTACTGTTTGATGTTGAAATGGTCATACATTTTCATTTAAGATGAGCCTCCACCAGATTAAAGCCATTTACGTTAATACCAGCTAGTCAGCTTCTTATAGTTTTATCCTAGAGTTAAAAGAGGAAAAAAGACCTCTTGAATATCCTGTAATTCAAAGTTTGACTGAGATTTAGTTCAACAGTAAAAAGAGATAAAATATATCATTTGGTGTCTTCATGATTTGCTACACAGCTAAGAAGATAAATGACTAATTTAAAAAGATGATGAAAATGTACTGGTTCATTTGCTATTATATGAATTGTTACAAAAAAATAAAATCTCGCATGGATAATATCCATTGGTTCCAAGTGGATATCTACTGTCAACAAAATCTTAAGAGTCAGGATATATATTTGCTTTAAACAAAATCAATTTTTCTTGCTTTTATCATTAAGTGTTCAGGTGGCACAGTGATAGCCATAAAACAGAGTCTGAACTTAGATAAAAAGACAAAAGATTTGTAGCAAACCTTTCACATGTGCAAAAAGAAAAAGAAAAAAGAAAAGCAGAATGGGCGACTAGTGGATCAAATCCAGGCACCGTAAAGCAAAAGCGCTGTGATTTAGAACATGATCATATAAGTTCTTACATAGACCAGAACTTCTATACATTCTTCAGCAGCATAAATCATAGTCTGGGACCCAAAGGGAGATACGTGTGTAAACTCATGTCACCAACTCTGTACTACCAAACATCTTGCTCTTCAACTGTGGCTATCCCTGATGCCCCAGAACAAAGAATTTATATCACAAAGAAGGAATATCAATGCAGGAGAAAACAACCTTTCCTGAACTTCTTGGACCATGGCAAAGGAATCATAATTCACATTTTCCTCAGCATAATGTACTAACAGTGCAATCCTGTCTACCATTTGTACTGGCTGACCAATACCAATAAAGTCAACTTGTGCTAATATCAAAGATGGAATCGGGCAGTTATATCAGTGTAACATTTAGATGATACTGGTGTGACCCTTCCACTTGTGTAACTCCGATAAGGTAGGGGTCAGGAATGGGCACTGTTGGGGATTTGGCAGGGAAAATATTTATCCAATATCCTACTTCCTGTTCTTGGTTATGACATAACATTATGCCAGCGAAAGAGGTAATGTATATTAAAATACTCTCTTGTAACTTAATCAAGAGCCAAAGACCACTATTCCCCATTTCCACCCGGTGCCACCTAATCTGTTTAAGACTGCTTGGCACACTACACATGATGCAGAAAAGAAGCATCAAGATCAGGAAGGACCTGGAATATACCTACACACACAAACACACACACACACTTCCTTTCTTAAAATGTCTATTAATTTACAGAATTTATACCGTACTTTTCTTCTGTCATAAGGGCCATCAAAGCAGCTACCATATTAAAAATATCTCTCCTTATATATAATTCTGTTTTGGGGTGACTCTTTCATGAAAGTTCCACACGCTCCCAAATCAATTGGGTCCCTGATCTGTCACTCAGGAGGTGTGCCAACCCTCTGTCTGCATTGCCTCACTGTGTTGCTTCAGTCCCGCCCACAGAGCCAGCGGCCAGCGTCTCAGGCTCAGTCTGGAGGGAGCCAGCGAACGGGATGGATCCTCTCAGTTCCCGGCCACAAACAGCTCCCATAGCAATGGAAAGCCAGCAGCATTAGCCAATTAAGGCTTGTGCTTTTAGTGAGGGAGAGCAGCCAGGGAGGGAGGGAGACGGATGTCTGGCCACGGAGATGCTTCAATGTCACAGGGAGTCAAGTCTGAAAATCGAGCCTGCTGGAGACATGGCAGACCAATGCAGGAGGGTCGGCTTTCACGCACTGCCACTTCCCCGGCCACAGAGAGTTCCATGCTGGCACCTCTAGCAAGGGCTGTCCTCTGATGCTCCGGTGGGTGGAGGCTTCGGAGGCCAAGTGCAAACATGGTGGCGCCACAACGGTCATCATCGGCTGTGCCAGGGTGCAGGGAGCCAGCTGGGGGGTGAGCCCATGGAAGTGGCACCCAGCCTCTCACCCTCAGTGTGCTGTAAGGCGATGGACAGGCCCAACGCTCTGGTGGCTGCAGGGTAAGGAGGCTGAGGCCAACCATGCCGCCGCCACATCGTCATCACCTGCAGATGGCTGCAGGTGGCAGGGTGGACTGGGTGCGGACAAGGGCCGGTGCCATAGATGAGCACGCAGCCAAGGAGAAGGGCGATGCTGAGATCTCGCTAGCACTCGTTGGATTCCTTTTACAATGGGCTTTGCTACTAGTCTTATATATATAAAAGGCTTACTAATTTATTCACCATTCCAGGCTCTCCCATTGGCCACATCACCCGTTGGCAGATGAACTGCCACTCAAGAGTAATCAGTTGGCATTGAATGTGTGCTGGGTCCACTCTTCTCTCCCACCCATTGCAGCCTAGGCCACTCTTCTCTGATTGGGCCAGCATTTCAAGGTTGTTTGCATATGGAAGCTGATTGGACCTCACTCCATTCCGCACCTCAAACTCCCCCCCCCCAAGACAGTTGGAACTGTCAGTTGCATATGCAACCTGGTGTATCCCGAGGTAAAATATGTCCTCACTCAGAATGCATCACTTCCCCTTCAAAAGAAACAAACCCAATAACACAACCATGCCACACCACAAAAAAGACAGATCATACCACAAGCAGAATACCACAAGGCAAAAAATGATAGGAAAAGGTGCTAGCAGTCACCTTATTACTTCCACTGATATGTACCTGATAGCGCTTCAGAGGATGGTGTGCTGGTCCCAGGTTCATGTTATAAAAGCTGCCTGGGGGATTATGGACCATTCACAGACTTTCAACCTAACATATCTCACAGGGTTATTGTGCAGATTATACGGGGGAGAGGAGAATGATGTCAGCTGCTTTGATTCCCGTTGCAGGGAAAGACTGCCTTTCCCCTAGGTAGAGAGTTTGGGGAAAGGGGAGGAGATGTAAACCTGAAGCCAGACAGCTAGATAAAGGTAGGCAGTTGTCTGGAAAGGACATAGGGTTGCCAACTCCAGGTTGGAAACTTCCAGGATATTTTAGGGATGAAGCCTGCTGAGGGTGGGGTCTGAGGAGGAGGAAGGGGGGACCTC
>NW_015170276.1:1631801-1663418 GCF_001447785.1 Gekko japonicus
AGTAGTTCCTATGAGGGGAATTAGTTCCTTCATTCCTCCTCCTTCTCCTAAATCAATCAGATATAATTTAGTTCTTTTACAATAATCTGAGATTCTACTCCCTCCTCTTTTCACTCCTTCAATCATCTGCTTTCCACCCAAACCCTCTTCCACAACCCAGCACAGTTGCCCTCCAGGTCTTTCTGTTGTCTCACTTTAAAACTGCTGCTCATATTCACTTCACCCATCTCTTGCACTATCCCACTGTCCTGAAAAACATACCCATGGGCCCATATTGGGCCCCTGTGAACCACCACTTGTGCTGTGTTCACCACCTGACACATTGGTTTCCCATCACAAGCAACTTCCAGGCCAGAGACTAAAACTTAAAACTGTTTTCGCATATGGACAACTTTATGTGGCTTTCTCAAGGGTACACCACTTCCAGGATTTCAGAGTTCACAACGTTGATGGGCCCCAGCAAGGAAGACTACTACCCTATTCTGACAAAGTCTTCACCAGAAATGTTGTCTACAAAGAGGTTCTTTAGTCATCATGATATTTTCTAATGTGATTTCACTGTTTCTCTGTAGATCTGCCTACAGGGACTAATGCTCTTCTGTGTAACGACTCTTCACCAAAACATGCTACTTTGTTCACAATGACAACTGTCCTTCTAATTGCAGCCAGTATGTTCTGAATGCATGTACCCTATCCAGCCACTACCCACTGGTTAGGCATGCCTTTTACTGCCTCTACCTCTTGGCCCACAACAAACGCCAATTAACAACTCTCACTGTTTTTAGCACAAATACTCATATGGCCACATTCCTCTTCTACCTTCACGTCATTTCTGTCCTGACCTGTATGACTACCTCTGACCTTGCTCCCCCATTTCCCTCGACACCTGTTCTCTCACAGGGCACATGCGAAGACCACTTGCTCAGATGTGCAAAAGAGACACCAGATGACTTTGCAAAATGCACAGATGCAGAACTTACTGAATGCTGAACCCTGTCATGGCTTTTCCAGCCCTACGCATCCCAAAATCCATTCACCAACACTGTGATTATGGGTGCTGCAACCTTACATTGTATGACCACGGACAACAATTACTTGGAAAGCAAAATGAAGCAGGGCAAAGGTTAACAGAGTTTTGTCAAGAGAACACACTGGTCATAGCGAACACCCTTTTCCAACAACCTAAGAGGCGACTCTACACATGGACATCACCAGATGGGCAACACCGAAATCAGATTGACTATATAATTTGCAGTCAAAGATGGAGAAGCTCTATCCAGTCAGTAAAAACAAGACCTGG
The DNA here is from genome assembly GCF_001447785.1 of Gekko japonicus. NCBI lineage: Eukaryota > Metazoa > Chordata > Lepidosauria > Squamata > Gekkonidae > Gekko > Gekko japonicus. Next base: position 1,633,102 of record NW_015170276.1, read on the forward strand.
AGCTGACTGTGGTTCAGATCATGAGCTACTCATTGCAAAATTCAGACTTAAACTGAAGAAAATCGGGAAAACCACGAGACCATTCAGGTTTGACCTAGATCGCATCCCAGATGAATATACAGTAGAGGTGAAGAATAGATTCAAGGGTCTGGATTTGATAGATAGAGTGCCTGAAGAACTATGGACGGAGGTTCGTGACATTGTACAGGAGGCAGCAATCACCACCATCCCAAAGAAAAAGAAATGCAAGATAGCAAAGTGGCTGTCTGATGAGGCTTTACAAATAGCAGAGGAAAGAAGGAAAGTGAAAGGCAAAGGCGAAAAGGAAAGATTTACCCAACTGAATGCAGATTTCCAGAGAACAGCAAGGAGAGATAAGGAGGCCTTCCTGAATGAACAGTGCAAAGTAATAGAAGAAAACAATAGAATGGGAAGGACTAGAGATCTCTTCAAGAAAATTGGAGAAATCAAGGGAACGTTCCATGCAAAGCTGGCCATGATAAAGGACAAAAATGGTAGGGACCTAACAGAAGCAGAAGAGATTAGGAAAAGATGGCAAGAATACACAGAAGAACTATACAAGAAAGACCTCAATGTCCTTGACAAACACGACGGTATAATCACTGACCTTGAGCCAGACATCCTGGAATGTGAAGTTAAATGGGCCTTAGAAAGCATTGCTAACAACAAAGCTAGTGGAGGTGATGGTATTCCAGCTGAGCTATTCAAAGTCTTAGAAGATGATGCTGTTAAAGTTCTGCACTCCATTTGCCAGCAAATTTGGAAAACGCAACAGTGGCCACAGGATTGGAAAAGATCAGTATACATTCCAATCCCAAAGAAGGGCAATGCCAAGGAATGTTCAAACTATCGCACAATTGCACTCATATCACACGCTAGCAAGGTCATGCTCAAGATCCTACAAGCTAGGCTTCAACAGTACGTGGATAGAGAACTGCCAGAAGTACAAGCTGGGTTTCGAAGAGGTAGAGGAACTAGAGATCAAATTGCCAACATTCGCTGGATTATGGAGAAAGCAAGAGAGTACCAGAAAAATATCTACTTCTGCTTCATTGACTATGCTAAAGCTTTTGACTGTGTGGATCACAACAAACTATGGCAGGTCCTTAAAGAGATGGGAGTACCAGACCACCTCACATGTCTCTTGAGAAACCTGTATAAGGGCCAAGAAGCGACAGTTAGAACCGGATACGGAACAACTGATTGGTTCAGCATAGGAAAAGGAGTACGACAAGGATGTATACTGTCACCTTGCTTATTTAATATATATGCAGAGTACATCATGCGAAATGCTGGCCTGGATGAATCACAAGCGGGAATTAAGATTGCTGGGGAAAAGATCAACAACCTCAGATATGCAGATGATACCACTCTAATGGCTGAAAGTGAAAAGGATCTAAAGAGCCTCTTGCTCAGAGTAAAAGAGGAGAGCGCAAAAGTGGGCTTGAAGCTCAACATCAAAAAAACTAAGATCATGGCATCCGGCCCCATCACTCCTTGGCAAATAGAAGGGGAAGTCGTGGAAGTAGTGACAGACTTCACGTTCCTGGGATCCCAGATCACCGCAGACTGTGACTGCAGCCATGAAATTAAAAGACGCCTGCTCCTTGGGAGGAAAGCGATGGCGAACCTAAACAGCATGATAAAAAGTAGAGACATCACTCTGCCAACAAAAGTCCGCATGGTCAAAGCACTGGTATTCCCAGTAGTCATGTACGGCTGTGAGAGTTGGACTATAAGGAAGGCCGAGCGCCGAAGAATAGATTCTTTTGAACTATGGTGCTGGAGAAGACTCTTGAGAGTCCCTTGGGCTGCAAGAAGATCAAATTAGTCAATCCTAAAAGAAATCAACCCTGACTGTTCCCTGGAAGGCCAGATAATTAAACTGAAGCTCAAATACTTTGGCCACCAAATGAGAAGGGAGCACTCACTGGAGAAGACCCTGATGCTGGGAAAGATTGAAGGTCAAAGAAGACGGGGACGGCAAAGGATGAGATGGTTAGAGAGTGTCATCGACGCAACGAACATGAAATTGAGCCAACTTCAGAGGACAGCGGAAGACAGGAGGGCCTGGCGGGAGCTGGTCCATGGGGTCGCGAAGAGTCGGACTCGACTGTGCGACTGAACAACAACAACAACCATAAGGTATGCTGTTCTTCACTCCCACATTAGTTCTTTACACAGCAAAACACTACTCTGTGTTTACTCTGCCTGTAAGATACAAAATCATTGACCCCACCCTCTTTCTAGAGCTCGTTGTATTTCCCCCCCACAACGAGCCTTATTCCTAGTACATAATAAAATCACATCTTAAAAACCATTAAAACCAATAAAAAGCACATTACTCTCAACAATTAAAACTAGGGCTAAAATACATACATACAAAACATAAAAAACAACAATTAAAATATTGGTCTAATCTGTTGAAGAGCCCTGAAGAACTCAGTATCTTGTAGCTTCCAATGCCTGAATCAATGAATTGGTAGAATTTCTATGTATCCCATTGGTAATGGATATATTTTAGCCCCAGGCCTACAAGGTTTTGCCTACACCAGTGATCTTTACTGTCTGCAGCCTCCCCTTCTTGAGACTAAACCTTGTTGGGAAGAAGGCACTGTCAGGAAGGCTAACTAGACCTGAATCTTTTATCAGCTGGCCTTGAATTTTAGCAGAGCCCCCTGCCTCACTCCAGACTTCAGATACTTATGATTCATACTATAGAGTTTCACAAGTTGGGATTGCATTGCCTTCTGGCCAACACATTTGTTTGGGAATGGCCCAGTAGTTACAGGCATAATCATTTGTACCTAGGGGAACACTTATATCTACAACAAATTTTTAGATTAGCATGGCACAGAAGGATTGAGCTGTAATTTGTAGTGATGCTTGCCAGTTTAGATGATTTGTAAGAAAGGGATTATACATATTCATGGACGATGAATCCATCAACCATTAGTTAAAGGGAACCTTCATGTTCACATGCCACATTCTTCTGAGTATTGGATGCTTGTGGCTTAGAACAAAGACGGCTATCAGGTTCAAGCCCTGCTTGGACTAGCTGCTATTGGAAACAAATTGCTGGACTAGATTGATGTTGGTCTAATCCCACAAGAAAATTCTCATGAAGCATGCTGACTGAAAATATGTCTGAAAAATGTAAAGCATGAATAATACATGGAGGCATTTGACAACGTGAGAAAGTAGGTAATAGGCACAAATCATACATAGCATACAGGTCCTCCTGTCACTAATATTAACAAAGCTGATGGGTGGAGATAAACAATGGAGATGCATTTCTGAATCTATCCCCTCCCCCTTAGCTCTTCTGTCTGATCTAGTAAATACTGCTAACTCAGTTTAGTCTTTCTGTTGATGTAAAGTAATCTTGCCACTGGAAGAGGTCTAATTTAGATGCACACTAATTTAATTTGTTCTGTTTGGACATGCTGCGTAATGTGGTGCTGGAAAACAAGTCTTGAGGCAGCTTTTCCTTGTGCAGGCTGACAATTACAGAAGTGAAGTTGTCATGCCTTTTGGGAACCAATGTCCATATCTGTATGGCAGATTTAAAGTCTCTCCCCCTTTTATTTAGTGCTATTTTAAATCAGATTTGATTAGATATCGGCTTGGGAAGACAAGTCTGCTATTTGTTGTCTAATTAAATACCCAATAGAATTGGTTTTAAGTTTGCAGCAACTGACCTACGAGATTCCACACGTCTCACTCATAAATAAATTCTAATTCTTTTACCTTAGGAACAGTTTATTGATTCAGAAAATACAATCTGACACTTTCAGGAAATTGGGGTTAGTATAAAGCATATTTATTTGCTACATTAGGAATATCATTGCTACCAAAATACAAGCTGTCAATGTTTAGAAACCAAACGTTCAACCAAATCTTGTTAGTATCTTTCAACAATTAAATAGGCACAAGGCTATAACTGATATTTGATTACTTTTCTGCCTAAATTTAAATAGAGTGATTTGTGCTTGCTTTTTATAATGTAATCATTGAATTATGGAGGTGGGGAAGCAATCAAATGTCTGCATTGCTGGCAGGCTTGTACTTAATTTTGCAGCCTTCTTAAAGTATTGACAAAAGAGCTCAATGGATCACATGGTTAGGTTGCAACTTATTTTAACACTTCATTTAAATAAATGCTTTGCTTTTAATGGCTGCGGTCACACGCGCCAGTTGAAACGGAGGGGAAGCAAGGCTATTTCCTCTGGAAGAATTTGACACACAGTTGCGAGATCACGCATCCCTTTGAAGCTGCGGGCTCAACCCATCACTGTGTGATCAGACACAACCACGGGTGAGTCTTTTTTTGCCATTTGTTTCCCATGCGCTTAAACAAGGAATCTGCACTGAGGGTTCCTTATGGAGTTTGCGATGATGCGCATACTGTGAAGGGGGAAAACACCAATGGCACAGAGTCAGGATGGAATGATCAGACCATCCCAACGCCATGAGAGTGTGCTTGAGCGGTCAGGCAGGGGAAAGTCCATCCATGGCCTGTCGTATCCGGGTTAACATTGGACTTTCCCTGCTGTCTTTTAACTCTGCTTCTGTGGTGGAGCAGCATGGGTTGCTGATGACTTTGGGACGCTTCCCAGATGTTGCTGTCTGATTGCTCCCTTTAGATATGTCAGGCATTTGCACCTGTCGGATCTAAAGGCATGTGTGATTGCAGCCAATATGGAACTAGTCCATCTGAAAGCAGCAATGCATCTTCCACAAGGAGTTCCTTCATATCCTATTGATACTGCTGTTCCTGAATTTGAGAACTCCATGTAGGACAGTTGTGATGTCTTATTGGTTGTGGAGACACTGGGGGGGTGTTGTTTCTTGAATATATTTTTATTAATTTTAACAATAACTTTAACAATAACAAATGGAATGTGCAGTATCATGTAGTATCCAAAAATTGTTACATTATCAAGTTTTTTTTGTATCTCCCCTTATATTATCCCCCCCCCCTTTCCTCCTTTTTTAACATTCTGGTTGTAACTAAAAGACACAACTTTATGGAAACAAGGAGATTCTTTACAAATGATTATACTCATTCACATTAAGTGGATACACTGTTTTCACAACTATGGTTTACATTGTTTTTGCCTTTGCAGTTCTTTCATATACCCCTGAAATAACTAACACAACAGATCAATTAGCACAATCTTTGTTGATAAAAATCTGTGAATAACTGCTGATTGGTAAACTTCTCGATCAGTTAAATATCTGGCATATCACTCTCTCTTCACTCATGCTACTCCATCGGACCTTCTTGAACTCTGAGCCAGACATTCAGGTACCAGTATAATGTTGGAAATATTACTAGCTATTGATAGTTTCCAAATGTAATTGGATTAGGGTTTTTTAACATTAAAAAGTTTGTCTCTTGTCCTTTTCCTTGACACTGCAAGGAAAGGGGTGAAAGACTTACTTTAAAAATGAAATCTGGGAATTCTTCAATTGTGGCTATGATCATTAAAATGTTACACATTTCCACAATGACAATTACTGATTTAAAAAAGAAGACTTCCAGGGGCTTGGTGGAGGGGATGGTAGCTCACTGTCATGGATGCTTTCATGATCTGGGCTGTGCAAGCACAGCCTAGCAGGCCCAGGGAGCCTGGCTAGCAGTAGGGAAGGCTGGCCCTACAAATCCCAGAAGGCCTTGGGAAGTTTTGGCGCTGATTTTGACCAATAGGGAAGTAGAGGGCTGGGAAATAAGAGAACTGGTACAACAGGGAAAGCTGTTCTTCTTCCCAGGGTACAGAGCCAGAAGGGACTGAGGCTGCTGTGGGGAAGAAACCCTCATCCTGAGGAAAGGGTGAGTAGTCTAAGGCCACTTGAGATAGTGAGCTAGGGACGGTATATATTTAGATGCATTAGGGCATTTGATTTCTTTTCTTTTCACCCACTTACTGTACCTTTTCCTTGTTGTACAATGCCTGGTCCTCACGCCTATTATTCGGCCAAAAGGGAGGTCTGAAGGTCTTGGAAGGGGACTCTGGGCCTTCTCAAGGGATCCTAAATCCAGAGTGATGGCAGCGTCAGGTGACACCCCACCTGAGTCGTGACAGATGCAGATAAACCAGTCAAAAATCTTATAAATCAGTCAGAAATAAATGCTGTGTTTGTTGTTGTTGTTTTAAAATCAGACCACTCGATGTTCATCTAAGTAGTTCTTAGCAATGATAATGGCTGCTGATCCGTTTGGATTGACATTTTTAAAGTGGATTTTTTTTAAAGTGAGGCAAATTCATTGGGCAGTTGTGTGTGAGTTGCTTGGTTTGAACTGAACAGACTGGGTGATCAGCTCATGTCTGATAGCTGCAATCAAACAAGGTAACTTCAGCTGTCAGACTCATTTGGTGTGAAATTTATGGCATCCCTAAATTATTTAAGATGTTTAACTTGGGAGTTTGGTAAGTCAGAATCTGAGATCTGACCGAAAGAGTCACAAATACACAAAAACTCTTGTGAGGCTTTTTTTTTTTTTTTTTTTGCATCATCTCCTGAATGTAAGGGTTGAGAAACCTCATCTCTCTAGCTGTGTAATCAGTGCAAAAGTAAAGTTGTTTTAACCCCCTCCCAAGCCAGCCCTTCCAGTTGCCACTTAGCTGCACTACAGGCTTTTCTTTTAGCTCAGGAGAAAGGCCAATTTAATTGAAGCTCCCCCCAGTTATTGATATCTAAAATCTACATTAAATGATCATTAGAAAGAGGAAAAGCTTTTATTGAGTTAGTCATTTAATAGGTAATAAACTTATGACACTAATTGATGCCATTATACTCAATATAAACAGTATCAAAGCAATGTCAAGTAAATAAAGCCATCCCAGCTGCCAAGAAATTCTGATTTTTAAGTGGCACATGCACTCAAATCAAATTATTCTAAGAACTTTGTAATATAACATAAATAATCTTCAAAGCCTTTGGATTTACTAGCAGGGGTTTAAGTTCAGCTGTCTTTTATTGTCAACAGGGGCTGGCATGCTGAGAGAGCGAGCATTAAAATGAGGCTGTTCTTAAAGTGGTGTGGGTTAAGTGTCCACAACTGAAGTATTTATGCTACTGAGAGTTGCGTGTAAGCGTATCTTCAAGGATGCAATTTGGCACAATGGCAGTTAATTGAAATATAAAGCACTTCAGCGATAAAAGGAGGTGTGACAGAGCCAAATGTTGAGAGGCTAGCGCAACAGGAAAGGGGCATCTGCCAAGCACTAGGAAGAGAGAGCCAAAAAATGAGAGGCCCAGAGACTTAGGCTGAGAAAAAATGATGACCTCATATCCCTATGCCCTCTTTTTAGCAGCAAAGTTAGTAGCCAAGGGGGGGGGGAGAGAGAATGATAATTGGTGTGAGGCATATAAGGAAACATATTTGTGTGTGTGTGCATGCATGCAGAATGGGAGGTTTAATACTTTATGTATGTTGTACTGCTTAGGATGGCCACGTCCAGGTTGAGACAGAGCTGGGGAATGTGGAGTTTGTGGAGGGGAGGAACCTTAGTGGGGTAGAATGCCATAGAGTAACCATGTTCTCCAGGAGGACTGCTCTCTGTAGTCTGGAAATTGGTTGTAATTATGGAAGATTTCCAGGCACTTGTAGGAGGTAGGCAACCCTAGACATATTAGTAAGGTGTGTTGCCAGCTCCAGGTTGGAAAGTACCTGAAGTAGGCTTGCCAAGTCCCCCTGGGGGGCAGGGAAACCCCTGCCCGAGAGGCCCATTACCCACCGCCGGTGGATTGGGCCCTGAGGGGAACCCCACCCCCAAAGCACGCAACATGCCCGGCGTCAGCATGTCACCCGGAGGTGATGTGATTGCGTCGGGCACGTTGGGGGCGGGGCCACAATAATCCGAGGGAAAACTCTATGTGTCACTTCCGGGTGATGTAATTGGACTCCCGGACCAGTGCTGGACTCCCCCGCTCTTCATAACGTAAGGACTTGGCAACCCTAACCTGGAGTTTTTGTGGGTGGAGCCCGAGGAAGGTGGGGTTTGGGGAGGGGAGGAACATCAATGGATCATAATGCCATAGCATCCACATTCCAGAGCAGCCATTTTCTCCAGGTGGACTAATTTCTGTCACCTGGAGATCAGCTGTAATAGTGGGGAGGTCTCCAGCCATCACATGGAGGTTGGCAACCCTACATATTAAGTTTTCTAAACTTCCCTAGTTCTGCAACTTAAACCTCTAGAAAGGCATTACACTGGCCCAAGGAAGAATTTCATAGTGTTCCATACTGTAATGTAGATTCTGAATTGGGCAACTAGCAATGGATACGATATCGACATGACCCCACAATGTTCTTCGTGCTTTCTTCCCACTCATGTTTACATATTTACTTTTATCTACTTTATTTTTTAAAAGTATATGACACCTCTCTAGAGACCTTTATGAGGCAGCTTACAAATAAGCTAACAAAATCAAACTATTAAAACACAACCATTAAGAAAACGGCCATTAAACAAGCCTCTAAAAACAACCCAACATCATTAAAACAAGTCAGTAATAACAAGCTGAAATGTAGGGGCACCAGGCAAGCCTTACATCAGAGGGCATTCCAAAGGCAAATGAAAAAACCCTGAAAAACCAATCACTAATATTTTAAAACTCCAGTTACTATTTCAATTGTGTTTGATTAGAAATAGACTACATTCTCAAAGGAGAACACAGAAGAATTGTGTGCATAAGATGATGGTATGGTAGTAATTATGCTGGAGGGGACACACAGAAATTCATGTATCACAAGTCTTGAAGGTTTTTTTTTTTTTTTTTTAAGGGACTGAAAGATGAAGGAAAAAACAAAAGGAAAAAATATAGTTTTAACTAAGTTAATATTACATAACAAAAAGATTCTAATTTATTTATAATTACAGTAAAAAAAAACTGGAACACACAACCGGCTATGTTGTCATACCAAAAAGAAGAGTCACAAGAGTACAGAGATGAAATTCAAAAACAGTGCAGTAGGACACCAGTAACTTGAAGTCTTGTTGTCAGATAGTACAGAACGTGGCTCAGTGGCAGAGTACATGCTTTGCATGCTGAAGAGTCCCGTCATCATATCTCCACTTTTAAAAACCGTCAACAAATCCTAAAGTATCAGGTAGTATGGAAGTCCTTCCTGTATTTTAAGATACTGGCTAGCATTCCAAGAGACACTGCTGAGCTTTATGGAGCTACGATCTGAATTGGTAAGCCTTCATGTATCACAAATGCCAAGTCTGCCACTGAGAAGAAGAAATTCACACAGATTTGGGGCTGATCTCCCTCTTTTTCATTTCCAAATTCCAGATTTGTCATCCCATTCTTAACCTAGTTCAGGGGTCATTTCGTAGAAAAAGAGCTAGGGGAACTCATTAGCATAACTCATTAGCATATGCCACACCCCCTGACATCAGGGGCCCGGCGGTGGACCTGCAAGGCCAGCGGGAGTGCGAGGAAGCCCCGCCAAGGCCCTCCCTGGCCCCAGGCAGGCAGGGGTGGGGAGAGGTGGGGAGGAAGCAACTTACCCTCCCTCTTCTCCTGCCTCCTCCTGGCTGAATGAGGGCTGGAAGTGGGGCGGCTGGAAGCAGGGAGCGGGGCTTCGTCATGTGCCCCGCCCCCCTGCACCTCACCCGGGGGAACTGCGTTCCCCGTGTTCCCCCCCGAAATGACCTCTGACCTAGTTCATGATCCTCCTGATGGAGGAGCATGTGCTTTGCCCACCATTCCACCATACAGATTATGTTCCAGATCATGCAGGTTTTCTATGCAGAAAATGGATTGTTCAGATGCTCATTTGGGACAAACTCTTACCTCAAAAAAGGGGTGGGGGAGATCATGCAAAGCTGTACCTACAAGGAACACTCACAGAATCCTGGTAATTGTATCAATAAAGACTCCTTTTTGTGCCACTTCTCCTGGGTTTCCTAATAATGTTATTATCAATTAATTTCTCCTGGGTTTCCTAAATAATATTATAAGCAATTAACTTAGGTTTGCAAACCTCCAGGTGGGGCTTGGAGATCTCCCTGAATTATAAGCAATCTCTGAACTACAGAGATCAGTTCCTCTGGCAGAAACTGCTGCTTTGAAGGGTGGGCATTATAGCTGGGCTCCCATTGCTGCCCAAACCCCACCCTCCCCAGGCTCCCTCCCCAAAACCTCCAGGAATTTTCCAGCCCAGAGTTGGCAACCCTAGATTAACTTAAACTCTTGAAAGAACTGCACTTCCTACATTAAAGCAAAGTGCTCTGTGATATAGGTATGAGTCAAGTCACAGTAACATAAAGTACATTAAAAAAAATTGAATTCCATTCAGTTATCATTTGGCATCCTGGCATTATTTCTTTTTAATTGCCACTTTTAGACATATTTTTATTTATCACGTATTTCTTTAGAGAATTTGTATGTCAGGTCTCCAGAACCTGCTCAAGGAGGTGCATAAACATTTTAAAAATGTCAATAAGTAAAACCAATCAAAACAAGTCAAGCCGATAACCCCCCCCCCCAAAAAAAGCACATCAAGTCAATAAAAATAGGCCACTAAAAACATGCCAGGGCATAAAAGCAGCAAATAAAATTAAAAGAACATGACATTGATAAAATGGGCCTCAGGCTCAGAGCAGATAAATAATAAATAATTTATATACATAGATAAAAATAATCTATATAATAATTCATCTAAACAAATAAATAAATAATATAAGATAAAATAATAGACAATAAGTTGTCGTTCTGAAAATATTTTTTTAGCAAAAAAAAGCATGAGCAAGACCTAAGGAAATATAGACCATGCCTCTGAAGAGCTACAGAAATTTATATCCTCTGAGGCTCTGGCCCATTAATAGTGGGACTGAAGAGAACAACTGCTAGCAAGACATCCATTTGCTTTTTAAAAAACCGTTTGTTTCTAGGGTGGATGTTTGAGTTGATGAATACATGCGAAATGAATAGATAAATCTTGTCTTGAAATCTTCTTTCTATTTATTATATTCCCTGATGTATGTTGGCATTGCTCTCTTCTTTGTACCTATGTAAACCATGACAAGGAGACATTTATTCAGGTCATTCATACAGTGCTTGAACATAATTAGTTTTCCTTCTCTAAAATGACAGACAATGAATATTACACTGAGAAGTGATAAACTCAATAAACATTTTTTTAAAAAATGTATAGAAGTACAACTGAGAAAGAGCTGAAATTACTGTGGCTCACAAACTGTGTGTGAATCAGTAATACCAAATAAATTCCTTAGCTTAAGTTAAAAGGCATTAAAAGACAAAAGCAGCCATGAAGGTAGAAAGCCAGCAGAGGAGACAGGGCTATCCAGGGTATTGTACTGACGCACATATGACTATTTTGCCTGCTGGTCAGAATTTGTGGGTATATGCCTGGTACAACGAGCTCCTGGCTCTCAGGGAAGTTCAGGCTCTTAATACCTAGGCTGATCACAGGGTGACCTGTCTGCCTGGGGTAATGGTTGAGGACGTTCTAGATAGGCTGGGAAGTACCACAGGGAAAGAACTGGCAAGGTGGTTGTGTCAAGTGCACCTATTCAGTCCTAGAGGAGAGATATAGGTTGCTAAGTAGGAGGCTAAACTCCAAGGTATTCATTGCCAGAAATTCTGCTTGTTCGACGTGCAGTGCCAGGAAGGCAGGGGGAGATCAAGGAACTCAATGCATAGATGAAACAATGGTACTGGGAAGAAGAATTTAAACATATTTGGTGCTGGTGAATGTTTTGAGACAAGTCCACAGGTACAAAAGGAACCAAAAGTTCATGCAACATGTCTTAATTACTACCTGGAAACGCAACCCCCCCCCCCAACCCACCCCCCCCGGTTCTGCACTGTTACAAAAATTATTTTTACACATACCCATTTGTATCCTGCTTTTCCATATAAAAATCACAAAAGTAGCTATGTTATCTCTCTAGGATATATAAAGGGATTGAATACAGGAAGAATAGTGATAATAATAACAAAAAATGCTTAGGATTCCTGTGGCCCTATACACTTTATGTATATTATCTAGGGCATTTTTCAACAATTGTATATGTCTAGCCCACTGTGGCAAGGCTGAAAACATTGTACTGCAAAAGGCTAACTTGGCTAAACTGAGAATAGAACTAGAAACTTACAGTGCTTACACTATCAGTCACTACTAATTTATACTAGTAGCACAGGTAAAAATATGGGTAGAATTAGTAATGAACAGGCAATCTGACATCAAAATATAATTTCACAGCCTGATACAGAAAATCTGTAGGGTCATATCTGCTTGCAACAGAGGAGTAATACCTCTGTAAATAGTGCTGCACCAAATTTTACAATGTTTAAGTTTCAAATGAAAAATAGTATTTCACATGTTTTTTATGACATCTGTTCGCAGACCTGCTATGCTGTTCCTATGGCACTACTTAGGGTTTCTGTTTTCTTCACTACATGATCAGGGATTACATAAGGAACTAGGAACACCCACCCCTTCAGCTCACATTCTGTTTTCTGGTTGCAACCAACTTTTCAGCATGCTGCTTGTTGACCCCTTCATGGCTGGTTGACTCAATGCTTTCCTTCCTGAAAGTACAGTACAGTACATTTAGCTTTTTGTGCATGTGTATTAAGAATATAAGAACATAAGAAATGCCAGTGTTGGATCAGGCCCAATGGCCCATCCAGTCCAACACTCTGTCATACAGTAGCCAAAAATACCAGGTGCCATCAGGAGGTCCATCAGTGGAGCCAGGACACTAGAAGTCCTCCCACTGTTCCCCCCCCCCCCAGCACCAAGAATACAGAGCATCACTTGCCTCAGACTGAGAGTTCCTATCTATACCTTGTGGCTAATAGCCACTGATGGACCTCTGCTCCATATGTTTATCTAATTCCCTCTTGAAGTCATCCATGCTTGTAGCCACCACCACCTCCTGTGGCAGTGAGTTCCATGTGTTAATCACTCTTTGGGTGAAGAAGTACTTCCTTTTATCTGTTCTAACCTGACTTCTCAGCAATTTCATTGAGTGCCCATGAGTATCTCACACAGGCCAATGAAGTTCTACTTCCTTTATCCCCTGCTGCATTCCACTCCGCTTGGCAGACAATTGGTTAAATAGACAGTGAAATCAGCCAAAGATCATATTATTTATTTATTTAAAACATTTCCATGACCCCTTTCCACCCAAAGTGGTTCCCAAAATGGTAAACATCAAAACATTACAACATGAAAACATCAAGACATTTAAACAGATTTTAAAATATAAGCATATATAAAATATATAAATAATTCAATAAACTATATAAATGCATAAACACATATAACACAACCAGAAAGTGTGCAGTAGAAGAGCTAGATCTGAGTCCAGCAGTTTGGTGTAGTGGTTAAGTGCGCGGACTCTAATCTGGGAGAACCGGGTTTGATTCCCCACTCCTCCGCTTGCACCTGCTGATGTGACCTTGGGTCAGTCACAAGCTCTGGCACAGCTGTCCTTGAAAAAGAGCAGTTTGTGTCAGAGTTCTCTCAGCCCCACCCACCTCACAGGGTGTCTGTTGTGGGGAGGAGAAGGGAAAGGAGTTTGTAAGCCGCTCTGAGACACCTTTGGGTAGTGAAGGGCAGGGTATAAATCCCTTCTCTTCTCTTCTCTTCTCTTCTCTTCTCTTCTCTTCTCTTCTCTTCTCTTCTCTTCTCTTCTCTTCTCTTCTCTTCTCTTCTCTTCTCCTCTCCTCTCCTCTCCTCTCCTCTCCTCTCCTCTCTTCTCTTCTCCTCTCTTCTCCTCTCCTCTCCTCTCCTCTCCTCTCCTCTTCTCTTCTCTTCTCTTCTCTACATTAGAGACCAACAAGATTTTTCAGGGTATAAGCTATCAAGAGGCAAAGCTCCATTAGTCAGATACCTGAAGTCAGATGGTATCTGACGAAGGGACCTTTGACTTTTGAAAGCTGATACCCTGAAGATCTTGTTGTTGTATAAGGTGCTCTTGGACATGAATCTAGCTGCACATCCAGGGAAAAGGGGCAATACCAAGTTAGTGAAGGAATGCCGAACAAAACAAAAAAGTCTTCATCTGCTGGCAGAAGACAATGGTTGACGGAGAGAGATGAACCTCCTGGGGAGGGAGTTCCGAAGTTTCAGCACCATGACTGAGAAGGCCCTTTCTTGGGTTGCCACCCATCTAGCCTCAGATGGTGGGGGCAGCTGATTCAGGGCCTCTGAAGATGACTGGAGTGGACAGGTAGGTTCAATCAGTCATAAATAAATAATGTTTGTTGTTGTTGTTTTTAAAAAAGCCGTTTGGTGTTCTTCTGAGTAGACTTCAGTGACACTAAGAGGTTTAAACCTGTTTGGATCGGCAGTATTTTCATGCATGTGCAGTTTTGTAAAACCCAATCCAATCCTGCATAGCAGGCATTTGAGTTAGTTAGTATGGAACACAACAGACCCAGTGATCAGCTCACATCTGAATATAATGAATGAAAACAGCACATTCAGCTGCCGAACGTGCGCACAGCAAAATTCATGGCATCGCTCTAAGGAACATACAAGCACCAACGTGTCATGTGGGCAGTCAGTTTTGGAGAGGAAAGAGCCCAACAAAGGAGCCGAGCCAAAGATCCCCCAGCCCAGACCACCTGATCACTTCTGAATAACTAAAACCATGCTCATGGTAATGCAGTAGAAGTAGACAAGGCTAGGTGGCTATGCCTAAGTTTCCCCTTTTGTCCAAAAGAGTCCATTTCTTACCAGCCTCTGTTTTATGTTATTATTTTTAATGTTTGTGCCCTGCCTTTCTGCTACCATCATCAAGACAATTTCTGTTGCTTGCCTCTCACTGTTTGCAGTTTGACCAGGACATGAATACCGATTATATGGTTGCTTTTGATCACTGAACTTGCTATATCCCTGTGAATCAGTTGTCTAGATTTTGGTCTCCTTGAGGGATCATATTGCTGTATAAAGCAATGAATCTTTATAACTGCCTCTATATGTTCTTTTCTTAGCAGCTCCACTGGCAGTGGAATATTTATAGCTATTAAGCAAAGAGAGGTCAATGGCAGGAAGAACCCACACCAAACCTTGCACGGTGCAACAAAGGGGTTTGTCAGCATGGTTCCAGCTAATGGCAGCAAAGGCTACAGAGAAAATCCTTCTTTCCATACCATGATCCTTTCTTTTGTAAAGGGTCCTTGTATTAATACAAAATGTATAAAGAGAGCCTAACTTCAGTCACAGCAAAGTCTGTGCTGGTGCTGCATGATTCCATGCTGCTCCTCTGTGAATGAATGGTGATCTGGTATGCAGCAGACAAGCACACATGGCCCTGAAAAATCTTTTGCCTGTATGAGAAAAATTATTACAGCTTTGAAGCTGGAGTATGCTATGTTTTAATCTGTAGTATAAAGAAGGGGATTCTATGTAGTGTGATTTTCTGCAGGCATCAAAGGATAGAATTTGGGGCCTCCAGAATGACTGAGATCCAATCTGTTAAGTGCCTTCCTGCATTCTTATCTTTGACAACACTTCCTGTCTGATAAATAACTTCATGTTAATTATATTCAAACATGTTTGCCCTTTATGGGAAGATTTCTCTTCAAAACAGTGATCAACAAAGTGTGTGAAAATGTGATCTGATCCTTGACAGTCTGGTATTTCAGGAATAGAATTATATCCCTGAAAACTGCCATGATAGTAAACTTTAGAAAGTGGCTTGCCCTCTAGGTTTGTATTTACATTCACATATTTCCGACAATTCAGACCAGCCTGGAAGTACATCTGGTATGCTTTTACCCAGCAAGCCTTCTCAGGCAACAAGTTGTGCAGTACTACACTGAACCAGAAACACACACCATCCATATCTGCCCTTTATGGAAATGTATGACACACCATCATAATCAGTATTATATGCAGAGGTCATTTCGGGGGGGAACGCGGGGGAACACAGTTCCCCCGGGTGAGGTACAGGGGGGCGGGGCACATGATGAAGCCCCGCCCCCTGCTTCTGGCCGCCCTGCTTCCAGCCCTCATTCAGCCAGGAGGAGGCAGGAGAAGAGGGAGGGTAAGTTGCTTCCTCCCCGCCTCTCCCCACCCCTGCCTGCCTGGGGCCAGGGAGGGCGTTGGCAGGGCTTCCTCGCACTCCCGCTGGCCTTGCAGGTCCACCGCCGGGCCCCTGATGTCAGGGGGTGTGGCATATGCTAATGAGTTATGCTAATGAGTTCCCCTAGCTCTTTTTCTACGAAATGACCCCTGATTATATGCAACCATCAGTAGTTGTCAAACTTACTGACGTGAGACCCATTTTTAATTTACTCTGCTTTTGAGATTTCACTTGTAAAATAATTCCATGTTGGGTGTCCAGATGAGGTGCTGGGACTGTAGGAAACACAGTATGTATTGTGACATGGGTTTGGATCATATGGTACCATATGTGGTCAAGAAGACCTACTTGTCCTAGATATGTGTGTGTGTTAATAAATAATGCACACTTCTAATCTGGTCCACATTTACCATGCAGAAGCTGAGAATAAGGAAGAAATTAATAAGGACACATAAGAACATGTCCTAGGAAGATTTCTAAACAAAAAAAGGAAGGGAAGTCTTGGGGTATGTTAGAAAAGAAAGCCTTTATATTACAACAATAATAAACACCTTTAGACAGGTAGAATATAATTGAGAATAGAACAATTCTGTAGTGTTCACTGTTAACTGAAGACGTTTTTCAGGAACTGAAACTTTCAAACTTTGATTTCATATTAGCATATGTCAGCTATGAATTCGGTCTTTGATATTAAATTTCCTATATATCATTGAATCCTCTGTGAATGAATACATTGTGGCATAAACATTCATTCAGCCAGCTCACGTGTGTGTACTTATTTGAGCCAATGGAACCAAGGAGTGAGGTGACTTATTTATTATGAGCTGTAATATGGTAAAGAAATTACTATGGAATGATAGACAGCCTTATTTAGAATTCCTCTTGCTAACTCCAAACAATGTTCATTTATTGGTATTAGACATTTCCAAAGTGCTTCTGGCACAAGCCTGACATACTCCAATAACAGATATTTAATCCAAATTTATTGTCGAAGACACATCCTTGTAGGAATGGCAGACTGTCCACCCATTTCCTGAACTGTTACGCAGCTGGCCTTGCAGGGCCACTGAATGGCTTTGGCAAGTGTCCAGGGAAAACATTATACATGCATTACAAAGATATAATACATTTATAAAGCACTATTTTTACCTACTGTTCTGTTTTTTAAAAAGTTTCTTTAACCCCTTAAAAGAAACATATGCAAGTTCCATGATTTTAGGTCTTCATATGCAAGATTACCTTAACATCAGTCTATAATGGTAGTTTAAGCTGTGACATGGATAGGCCCATTTCAGATACATGAATTGAGTTCTCAAGTCCATTCTAAAATAGCAAAATATGAATATCCCTTTAGCAATACCCTGAGATTCAGGCTTGGGAATTGTCAGGTCCTTGGGGTAGTGTGGATCCCATTCCACTGAGCAAAGTCTGAAGCCTTCAGCCAGTCTAAAAAGTTTTCCTCCAACTCTTCTGTTGTAGGAAGAGCCAATTAAGTTGGAAGAAGACATCATCATAAAGTTGCCAGCCCTCCACTGACAACCCCCAGGGAGTATGGGGGTATGGAGATTGAGGGAACTGATGTCACATGACACTGTGATGGCACTTTCTGTTGTATACCTGGAAGTGATATTACAGTGTCACGGTGTCAATGATGCTCTAGGAAATCCTAGAACACCACGTGATGCCGTGACATTGCTCTGGGTATGCAACTGGAAGTGTACAATGTTAGTTCCTCACAATTTTTACTCCTGTTGCTTCATCAAGCAGCGGGGGCAGGGTGGGAGAGAGAGCTGGCACATAAGAACATAAGAAGAACCCTGCTGAATCAGACCAGTGATCCATCTAATCCAGTATCCTGTCTCACACAGTAGCCAACAACACTGCCAATGCCAACAGGACACAGAAGTTGAGGCCTTCCCCTGATGTTGCCTCCTGGCTCTGGGATTCAGAGGCTTAGTGCTTCTGAATGTGGAGGTTCCCCTCAGTCACCATGGCTAGTAGCCATTGATAGACTTATCCTCCATGAATCTATCTAATACCCTTTTAAATCTGTTTTTTCCTTTGGCCATCACTACATCCTCCAGCAGCGAATCACTCTGTGAAAAGTAGTATTTCCTTTTGTCAGTCCTGAACCTACTGCCCATCTTTCATTGGGAGAGGAAGAAACATTTCACTTTGTCAGATCTCTCCACCCCATGCATAATTTTATAAACCTCTATCCTGGCCCCCCCTTAGTCATCTCTTTTCTAAATTGAAAAGTTCTAGACTCTTCAGCCTTTCCTCTTCAGCCCTAATCATCTTAGTTTACCTCCTCTGTACTTTTTTCAGCTCTGCAATGTCCTTTTTGAGATACAATGACCAGAACTGTGCACAGTATTCCAAATGAGGCTGCACCATAGATAGGGTTGCCAAATCGACTTACCTCTGCCGGCGGTGGACTTGTGCTGGCTCCCAGCAGGCGCGCGCCGCATGCACATCACAGGGAAGTGACGTCATGACGCTGGGGACGCTGGGGATGGGGCACAGTCATTTGAGGGGAAAACAATGGCTATGCCCCGCCCCCAGTGTGCCCGGCGTCACGACGTCACTTTCCTGTGACGTGCACGCGGGGGTGGGGTTTCTCCCGGGGCCGATTCCGCAGGGGCGGAAATTGGACCTCCAAAGCGGGGGGAAATCCGCCCCCCGGGGGGATTTGGCAGCCCTAACCATAGATCTATACAGGGGCATTACAATAACAGCTGTTTTATTCTCAATCCCTTTCCTAATAATCCCTAACATAGACTTTGCCTTTCTCACCATTGCAGCATACTGGGGTGAACACTTTCATAGCGCTATCCACTATGACCCCAAGATCGTTTTCGCTCTCAGTCTCAAGAAGGTCATTAGCCTATATTTTGAATATTTTTTCCCCAATATGCTTCACTTTACTTGTACCAACATTGAACTTAATTTGCCACATTGTCATCCACTCACCTAGTTTGTGGAAGTCCTCTTGGAGCTCTTCACAGTCAGCCTTGGTTTCCATCATCCTGAATAATTTTGTATCATCTGCAAACTTGGCCACAACACTACTCACCCCTACTCCCAGATTATTTATGAATAAATTAATTATTACCGGCATGAATACAAATCCTTGTGGAATCCCACTGATTGCTTCCCTCCATTGGGAGAACTGTCCATTGATTCCTACTCTTTGCTTCCTGTCATTTCACCAGTTTTTAACCCATAAGAGAACCTCTTCTCTTATCCCATGACTGTTAAGTTTACTCAGGAGACTTTGGTGAGATAACTTGTCCAAGGCCTTTTGAAAGTCCAGGTATATAATGTCTACCAAGCTGCCATTGTCTACATTCTTGTTCACATGGGGATGAGAGGTTGCCTGGCAGCTGTATATTAAGAGGTCCCACCCATGGTTTCATCCTATTGGCTTTGCATGCTGGGAATCTGGCAGTCCCCTTGCCTCCTTCTTAGTGTGTTCAAGCAAGTGAATTTTATAGTGCTCAGTTCAACGATAGCAGTGGTGAGAGCAGAAAAAGCAAGGAAACTGCCTCTTTCCATTTTATGTCTTCCCGCAATTTAATGCTCCTGGAGCCCTGTCCTCTGGAACTCCCACTGCTAACTCTTTCTTGGCCACTCACCTTTAACAGCTACCGAAGTCTACTCAGCCAGCAGCCAAGTAGTACCAAATAATAATGTCACTCTAGGTATTTTTAAATGAAGTAAAGCTCCTGGAACTCATCATCTGTGTGGCATCTGAGGACAGGTGAGTCTCGCTCACAGTCTGCAGGTCAATAGGAAATTTAAAATTGTGCATGAGTTGCTTAAATTGTCCTTAGGGCTCAGCCCACTTTCCAGAATTCAGTTTCAGAATGGGGAGTGGGTACCATCTGGTCTTTATGGCATATGCACATGATAGGGGAACTGTGAAGAACTGTTCAATTTTCATATTTTCAAAGGGAGAAGACTTGTTAGCCGTGGGCTGTTGGAGCTGTGCTGGATAAGATTGATATCACTACTGAGTGTAATAAGACAACCTGAGAACTGAATTTGGTTGATAAAGAGTTCTTCGAAACGAACAACCACTCGAGATGTTCGTACTTCTGGTTGATGTCATCTTCTGTTTATGAAGTTCTGAAAAACAAAGACATTAAACATCACAAAACGTCATCGTTATCAAGTTTACTATTGTCTATTCATTTTTGTATGTGAACCTGCAGCAATTTTCTATTTGTTCATGTATGTCCTTTGAATTGCTGGTCCCTTTATTACTTACTAATAAAAAAGTATTACATCATTATTGGGGGTTTTAAGAATTTTTCCATAGACCAGTATGGCTACCTACCTACAATTTTTCTCCTTAATTTATAAATTTGTTTGTTTGTTTGTTTGTTTTAATACAGAGAAATCTGGTAGATGTTAATTCAATAGAACTCTGTTCTTGTAAGAGTGATAGAACATAGATAATCAAATACATTAGCATCCACTGGGAAGATCATATTTGTTCATTTTATCTGTTGTTCTCATTATATTCTATGTAGCACATCGATTATTTTTTCTTCAAGGCTACAGTTTTCTTTGTTGAGAAAAAGAATCACTTAGTGTTCATTGTTGAGATGGATAGGAAATTGGTTTATGGAGTGCATCACTGCAAAGTCATGTCAATCATTTTTTTACAGTATGGAAAAGAATAAAATTATTAAAACGAGATTGCAATACAGATTAATGTTACAGTGAAATCCTGTGCAAGTTTACTCAGGGATAAGTCTTACTTTGTTCTTCCCCAGTAAGAGTGTTCAAGATCAGATACAGCCAAATGCACACTTACTTGGAATGAATTTCTACAGAAAACTCAGTGAAACAGGTGTGTGAGGAAACATTTATTTGTGTAAATACATGACCTGCCATCTTTATGAAGGTAGTTACAGTGACAATCATAAACCACAAACTCCAGTTGTCTTCAGGATCCCTTAAAAGACATTGACTGCTGAAGCTTAGGGTGTGGCATATAAACACACCTCTGGGAAATGTCATTTCATACTATGCATAGGATCAAGATTTCTGGTTCTGATAGTTAACAAACTATGTGATCAGGGGTCTTTTGGGGCCGGAGTGCGCCAGAGTGCTGCTCCGGCAGCCCGCATGGCAGCAAGCCCCGCCCTAGCTACCTGAGCCAAAAGCCTGTGGCCGGGGGAGGCCCGGAGAGCCCCACTGCTGGATCCCCCGGGTCCATGCAGAAGTGCTGCAGCTCAAGGGAGGCTCAGTGAGCCCCGCCCTGGGCCCGTGCAGAAGCGCTGTGGCTCGGGGGAGGCCTGGAAAGCCCCACCCCCGGGTCCCCTGGGCCCGTGCAGAAGCGCTGCGGCTAGGGGGAGGCCCAGAGAGCCCCGCCCCAGTCCCCCAGGCCCATGGAGAACTGCTGTGGCTCAGGGGAGGCCCAGAGAGCCCCGCCCCCGGTCCCCCGGGCGTGCGCAGAAGCGCTGTGGCTCAGGGGAGGGCCGGAGAGCTTCGCCCCTGGGTCCCCCGGGCCCATGCAGAAGCGCTCCGGCTCGGGGGAGGCCCGGAGAGCTTTGCCCCTGGGTCCCCCAAGCCCATGCGGAAGCGCTGCAGCTAGGGGGAGGCCCAGAGAGCCCCGGTCTCCCGGGCCCGTGCAGAAGCACTGAGGCTCAGGGGAGGCCCGGAGAGCTTCACCCCTGGGTCCCCCGGGCCTGCGCAGAAGCACTGTGGCTTTGGGGACACCCAGAGAGACCCCCCTCTGGCTTTCCAAACCCCCACCGGAGCAGTAAGTAAGGGATCCATGGGGGTGGGGGTGGCAAGGGCTTGATGGGGGTGGTTGGAGACCCTTCTCTTCCTTTCTTCCTCTCTTTTCCTCCTTTCCTTCTCTTTCATTCCCTCCTTTCCTTCTCTCCTTTTCCTCTTTTCCTCCTTATCTTTCCCTCTTTCCTTCTCTCTTTGTATCCCCTCTTTCCTTCCTTCTTTCCTTCTCTCTACTCTCTCTCTTTCCTTCCCTCTTTCCTCCTTTTGTGGCCCAACTTCGCTCCCCCCCCCCACAGGCCAGCTGGGGAAGGGGCGGGGAGGGTTTTGAAAATGCCTCCCCCCTTTTGCTTCCCCTTCTGACATCATTTCCGGTGATGTCAGGGGGCATAGCCTAGTAGCTCATTAGCATACCATATGCTAATGAGCTCCTGCAACTCTTTTTCTACAAAAAGACCCCTGTGAGATTATATATGTTGTTCCCTAGAAGTCTATATATAGTTTCTTTCTACCATTTTATGAAGCTGGCATGTTATATCTAAATATCTTTTTGTGTCATTATAGTTTTGTTACTACGCTGTCTATACTATCATTTTAAAAAATCACGAAGTCTTTAAAAGGTAATTAGGCCTTTTTTAAAACTTGAAGTGTAATCACAGTACATTTCTCTGAGGCTTGAATTTCAGTGCTAGTCTATAGGCATCATAGTCCATGATTAACAGTGCAATCCTATGCAAAGTTAAGCCCACTGAGGTCAATGAACTAAGAAAGGTGTTACTCTGTTTAGGATTGCACTGTAACAGTCCTTTTCCTAACTGAGCTATTAGACAATCATTAGGTTGATTACTACATATTGACTGCTGCATTTAGCTCCCTGATCAGAGTACAGGAGGAGGATGTCTTCCCCAGAAAGGAATAATTTCTGATGACAGCTTTGCCTGACAGTTCTTACAGCTGTTTTATTCTGGAAGATGTTTTGACTTTCAAAGTAAAATCTCACCATATTATTTGGAGATGTAAAGCCTTCTCAGACTGTTCCAGAGCATAACCCAAGATGGAGTCTGAGCAGTGGATAAAACAAAGCAATGTACCACTTTGGATCCCCACTGGCCATTTGCTTCTGTATCCCTAACAGTCATGGTCCACCCAAAGCCAGAATGAAATGCAGGTATCTACGATATGAGGAGGAGAAGAATTAAGATCTTCTTGCTTCACTGAAACTTAGCAAGTCCGACTGTGGCTTCTGCTTAGCTCTGGCACCTGTTTTCACCTTGAACTTTGGAACACAGGGAGTCATAACATAACAAGAAAATGTGTCATGAAGAGTGAGCAGAATGTATTTTACTCTGCAAGTATACTCATGTTCCAGAAAGAACCTGATGGAGGACTCAAGGGCATAGTTTCTTCTCATGTTTGCCCCCCAGTGTCAAGCATGCAATTTTTTCATGACCTATAACAAAAGTATCTACATACAAAGTGCAGAGTGGCCACATTATGCCTTTCCACAAAGCTTGGCTATATGATTGGAATATCTGGATTGAGCTATCTGAAGCAGTAACAGATGTACTAATGTACCCTCAAGGTGTGCCTTTGAGGTGGTCAGATCTGGATTGCATCATGTTAAAGAGTTAAAATGTAAAATCCCGCCCACCCAGCGGTCCAAAAGCAACTAGTTGCAAGTAGGTAAATGGGTACCCACCCTTAGTAGGGTGGGGGGCACCCTGCCTAACCTGGTGGTCGACGGCAGAGAATGGCGGAATGGCGGAAATAGCTGTGGTGGAGATGGTGGCAGCGGCGGCGGCGAGACATCAGCCCTGGAGATCGGAGGTGGCGGATGGCGGCGGCAGCAGCAAAGCTGCAGCGACCAATGGAGCGATCCCTGCTGGCCAGAAAAGGAGGAGAGATCCGGGCGGCCGCTGCCGAGATAGGCGCATGATGACGTCGGACGCTGGCGTAAAAGTAGAAGCCGAAAACAGGACGTCGCTGGGACCAGAGGAAGGTGGAGCTGTGCACCCAAAGAAAGAACTGCCGCCGGAATGGAGCCCGCCAGGGACGAGCGAAGTACCAAGCCGAGAAACGAGCATGCCATTCTACCACCAGAGGGGTGCCGGTAGGAAACCCCACCCCTACAAAATTCTGTGGCCCTAGCTAGGATGAAACTGTGTGATTAGCACCACATGTAAGCCGCTCAGAGACCCCCTGAGAAGGGGGTTCGAGCGGGATATAAAGCCTAAAGTTAAATAAATTAAATAAAATAAAAAATGTGTGCCACCCCCCTTTTCCATTACCTCCAGTCCAGAATCCAGTTGACTATCCCGTTTTCTCTGGTTGCTATGAATGTGAATCCTTCTGACGTACAATTTTCTGCTGTTTTCTATGAATTTTTTTGTAACCTGTTGATAAAATGAGGCAGCATCTTTGGAACAAACCAAGCTTTTTGATGAACAGGGTTCAACTGGAATTCTAGTAACATGGATACATGCCCCTCAGAATAGTCTTATTACACATTTGACTATGGACTCATAAGTGGGCACAGGCTATAACTTATAAAATACACTCAATTGGCATTGGACAATTCGTGGAAGAATTTGGGACACTGAAGCCCAAACAATCCAGGCAGGTGCCGGGGGCACTTGTTCCCCCCTTTCCCTTGGCCTCAGATATATACCAAACAATATGGCACAATACTTTTCTAATTTGGTGATCCCGCTGCAACACAGAGCCTTTATGCTAGCCAGATTTAATGTTTTTCCCTCATCTTGGGTTTCAGGTAGATATAGAGGCATCCCGAAATGTGACAGGATTTGCAATTGTCCACTCAGAGAATCTGATACTTTAGATCATATTCTGCTATTCTGCCCCCTTTACTCACATCTCCGACTACTTCTGATTAAGCCTTTACTGCCTAGGGCCAATTCTGCAATTAGGTTTCTTTTAGCTGATAAGTCACCAGAAGTTACTGTACAGACTGCTGATTTTTTTTGTCCAAGATTTTGGTAGCAAGGAACTATTCCTAATATTGATGTTTTAAGACTTACAGATGTAATTTTACCTTGACGAAGTTTTATCTTATTGATTTTATATGCCAATAAAGTTTGTGTTTGTATTGGTATTGGGTAGTGTCCATACTACCAGCAGAGGGCGCCATTGGCATAAAACTCCCAGGCCGTCTACTTTTTATCCATAGCCTTTGCAATTGCTGTTGTTAGTTCAGATTGAAGGGAGAATACAAAGGTGTTCGAAGAAGAAGAAGATGAAGAAGATGATGAAGAAGAAGAAGAAGAAGAGGAGGAGGAGGAGGAGGAGGAGATTGGATTTATACCCCACCCTTCACTACCAAAAGGTGTCTCAGAGCGGCTTACAAACTCCTTTCCCTTCCCCTCCCCACAACAGACACCCTGTGAGGTGGGTGGGGCTGAGAGAGCTCTGACAGAAACTGCTCTTTTTCAAGAACAGCTCCTTATCAGAGCTACGGCTTGCCCAAGGTCATCCAGCCAGGTGCAAGTGGAGGAGTGGGGAATCAAACCCGGTTCTCCCAGATTAGAGTCCACGCACTTAACCACTACACCAAACTGGAGGTCTCTTATATTCTTAAACTGGGGCACAGTGTAAGCTTTGTGCTCACAAAGCACTCAGACCTCCTTAACTTCAAAGTGCTAGATAGTGTTTTTGGACTTCAGCTGATTCCATTTATTTTTATTTTCTCTTGATTTTAGGTGGTTGACTCTTGGTATTCATCCAGGCTCCCCACCCCCAATCCAAGTGATTAATTTCGCTCAGGACTTAACTACATGGGATTCTATAGGGATTCCATACAGACGCTCTAGGCTGATCCTGCATTGGGCAGGGGGTTGAACTATATAGCCTGTATGGCCCCTTACAAATTTGTGATTCTATGATTGCCCAGTGTCTTCAACAATATCACTTTAAAGCCATCAGGAGCAATAGCTGCTCAGTGGTGTAGGGTGGGAAATCCTATGGGACAGAAAGGCAAACTGCTCTGTTCCAACGCCAGGGCCTTAATTCATACTGAAGAACTTGGCTTTTGAATAAATTTGAAGACACTGGATGATCCAAGGATGGCTTGTCTGGTTCAGTGGTTCCCAGTCTTTTTGGTATGGTGACTCACAAGTTCAAAGTTACTTGCTATGGTGACCCATCATAAGAACATGAGAACATAATGGCAGACATGTTGGATCAGGCCAGTGGCCCATCCAGTCCAACACTCTGTGTCACACAGTGGCCAAAACCCAGGAGGTCCACCAGCAGGGCCAGAACTCCAGAAGCCCTCCCACCATTGCCTTCCAAGCACCAAGAATACAGAGCATCACTGCCCCAGACATAGTGTTCCATCTATAGGTAAAGGTAAAAGTTTCCCTTGCTCGAAAGCCAGTCGAATCTGACTCTAGGGTTGTGGTGCTCATCTACGTTTCCAAGCCGAAGAGCCATTGCTGTCCAAAGAATCTCTGTGGTCATGTGGCTGGCATGACTAGACTCCGAGGCGCACGGTTCCATCTGTACCTTGTGGCTAATAGCTGCTGATGGACCTTTGCTCCATATGTTTATCCAATCCTCTCTTGAAGCTGTCTATGCTTGTAGCCACCTCCACTTCCTACAGCAGTGAATTCCATGTGTTAATTACTCTTTGTGTGAAGACGTTTTGTTGTTCAGTCGCACAATTGAGTCCGACTCTTCGCGACCCCATGGACCAGCTCCCGCCAGGCCCTCCTGTCTTCCGCCGTCCTCTGAAGTTTGCTCAGTTTCATGTTCGTTGCATCTATGACACTGTCTAACCATCTCATCCTTTGCCGTCCCCGTCTTCTTTGACCTTCAATCTTTCCCAGCATCAGGGTCTTTTCCAGTGAGTGCTCCCTTCTCATTTGGTGGCCAAAGTATTTGAGCTTCAGTTTCATTATCTGGCCTTCCAGGGAACAGTCAGGGTTGATTTCTTTTGGGATTGACTGATTTGATCTTCTTGCAGTCCAAGGGACTCTCAAGAGTCTTCTCCAGCACCATAGTTCAAAAGAATCTATTCTTCGCGCTCGGCCTTCCTTATAGTCCAACTCTCGCAGCCATACATGTGAAGAAGTACTTCCTTTTATCTGTTATAAGCCTACTGCTCATTAATTTCATTGAGTGTCCACGAGTTCTTGTATTGTGAGAAAGGGAGAAAAGTACTTCTTTCTCTGTCCCATGCATACATTTGTAAACCTCTATCATTTCACCTCTCAATTGTCATTTCACCAAACTAAATAGTCCTAATCTCTTTAACCTTCCTTCATAGGGAAAGTGTTCCATCACCTTAATAATTTTAGTTGTCCTTTTCTGCAATTTTTTGAATGCTAGAATAACTATTTTGAGGTGCGGTGATCAGAACTGTATACAATATTCCAAATGAAGCCACACCATAGATTTATGCAGGGGCATTATGATACTGGCTTATTTGTTTTCAATTCCCTTCCTAATAATCCCTGGCATAGCATCTGCCTTCTTTATTGCAGTTACACACTGAATTGACATCTTCAGTATCTACTGCAACTCCAAGATCTCTCTCCTGGTTAGTTACTTCCAGTTTGGACCCCATCAATGTATATTTATAGTTGGGATTTTTGCCTTTGATACGCATTACTTTGCACTTGCACATGTTGAACCTCATTTGCCACATTGATGCTCACATGCCCAGCCTCGACAAAAGTGGAAGGGAAATAGGTGGAGGCACAGTTTGTATTGGTATAACCAAAAACACTTGTTTTCTCTTTTCTTATCTGCATTACCCATAATATTGCATGCTACATTGCTTACTGGTGGGATGAGGTGCGGGAGGGCGGGGCCTGGAGCTCCCTGCTGGTGCCCGCTGGAGGTCGCCGCCGGCTGTGGGGAGGACACACTTCCGGTGATGTCAGGGGGTGTGGCATATGCTAATGAGTCCCCCTAGCTCTTTTTCTACGAAATGACCCCTGCACTTGCCCATGTTGGACCTCATTTGCCATGTTGAAGCCCACTCACTCAGCTTCGACAGATCCTTCTGAAGCTCTTCAAGGCTCACCAACTTACCCAGTATCGATATTAGCCTGTAATTCCTGAAATCTTCTCTGAAACCTTTTTTAAAGATTGGTGTTAAATTCACTACCTTCCAGTTCTTGGGAATGGAGGCAGAGTTTAGTGATAGACTGCATATTTTTGTCAGGAGACCAACAAGTTCACATTTGAGTTCTTTCAGAACTCTTGAATGTATGCCATCTGGGCTGGTGATCTGTTCATTTTCAATTTGTCCATCAGTCATAGGAGCTTCTCTCTCATCACCTCAATCTGATTCAGGCCTTTTGACACCCCTCCCAAAATCAGCGGTTCTGGAGTGGGCAAGCACCTCCCACCTTCCACAGTGAAGACAGAGGCAAAAAAATGCAGTCAGCTTCTCTGCCATTTTCCTATCATCCTTTAGTAATTGTATGTATTTATTTATTTATTTTTTCAAATTTATATTCCACCCTCCCCACAAGTGGACTCAGGGCAAATCACAACACAATATCAGAAACATATCTAAAATTTCAGACATGTAAAATATAGATATAAACAATTAAGACAATTTTAAAAAAACATAATTTAAACAGAGCACACTATGTATCCTGATACAGAGGTTTCCAGCTGGCACCATTGGTCTCTTAAACTTCTTAACCTGGGCCTTGTGAGATGGTAACTTCGGCTTCAGCAGGGGAGGCTGAGATTTTATTTATTTATTAATCCTTTTATCCTGTGATCATCCAAGGGCCCCACTGCCTCCTTGGCTGGTCTTCTGCTTCAAATGTATTTAAAGAAATTTTCATTGTTGGTCCTTTTTTTTTTTTTTTTTTTTTTTTGCAATATGTTCCTCATAGTCTCTTTTTGCCTGCCTGATCACTGATTTACATTATATTTGCCAAAGACTGTGCTCCTTTTATTTACCTCACTCGGACTAGCCTTCCACCGCTTAAAGGAATCCTTCTTACCTTTTACTGCCTCCATTACATTATTCGTTAACCATGTAGGTCTTTTTTATACCTATTTGTACCTTTCCTAACCTGTGGTTTACATTTTATCTGAGCTTCCAGCATTGTAGTTTTAAATAGACTCCAAGCTTCCTTAAATAGTCTCCAAGCTTCCACTCTGGCAGTTACCTTTCCTTTCCTTTCCTTTCCTTTCCTTTCCTTTCCTTTCCTTTCCTTTCCTTTCCTTTCCTTTCCTTTCCTTTCTGTTTATTCTCCACAAGCCCCCTCTTTTGAGAGAAGTTAACCTTTCTAAAGTTAAATGCAGTTGTGTTGGTCTTTTGGGGCAACTCCCTATTTATATAAATGCTAACCTTAATAGAGGAGCTGCGGTGGCTCAAGTGTTTAAGACGCTGAACTGCAGACTGTGGAAGGTCAGTAGTTCAGCAGTTCGAGACCCAAGTTGCCGCATGATGGAGTGAGCTACCATGTGTGAGCTACCGTCTTTAGTTCCAGCTCCTGCCAACCTAGCAGTTCGAAAGCAAGAAATTGCAAGTAGATAAATAGGTACCACTTTGGTGGGAAGGTAACAGCGTTCCGTGCGCCTTGGTTTTTAGTCATGCCAGCCACATGACCATGGAAACGTCTTCGGACAGCGCTGGCTCTTCTGCTTTGAAATGGAGATGAGCACTGCAACCCTAGAGTCGGACTTGACTGGCTTTCGAGCAAGGGAACCTTTACATTTAACCTTAATAGCATTATGGTCTCTGTTCCCAACTGTTGCTATCACATTTACATCTCTCACCAGGTCTTGAGCATTACTTATCATCAACTTTGTATGAGAGATTTATAAAAGCTATTATAAAAGCTAAAGTTATTAAACTGATTCTCAATAACTTTTAATGCAGCCTAATATTCAGGCCCTATATTTTAATTACACTGTGTACATTGTGCACACTGTATAATAAATATATTTCTTTTAATACTAATTTTATTTGCTGTAATTCAACTTTTGAGGTATCTCTGGCCCTGTTCATACGAGCCCATTTGGGCCGGGAGCGGGACGGAACGGGGGCGGAGCAAACCGGCGCGATCCCACCTCAACATCTGGGGAGCGTGCCGGATCCGTCCTGGTTCCGTCCCTTCCAGCGTTGCTCCGTGGCGAAAAAGAGCCACATCCCGAGGTGGTTCTTTCTGAAGGGCCGCAGCAACGCTGGCCGTGGAATCGCCGGCGCGTCCTTGCGCCGGCGCATCCCCGGCTCCTGGCCGAACTGCGCATGTGTGAGCATGCGCAGTTCACCAGGCTCCCCTTCCCTCCGTCGCGTTCTCCCCGGCATCTGATCGTGCCGGGGAGTGTTGCGACGCGGCTCGGGGGATCTGTGAGATCCCGCTGCGCCGTCCCAACTGTGCTGCGGCTCACTTTAGCCGCGGTACTAGCGTCTAATTCCCTGCCGTATGGCAGGGACCTCTATTATATATAATTGCCGAATGGTAGTGGCTT
>NW_015170276.1:1669633-1679929 GCF_001447785.1 Gekko japonicus
TGGAAGCCAGGGTTTGGGGAGGGGAGAAGCCTCAGCTGAACAGAATGCCATACACCCCACCTTCTAGAACAGTTATTTTCTCCGGGGGCAGGGGGATCTGTTGTCTGGAGTTCAGTTGTGATACCTGGTGATCCTCAGGCTCCACCTGGAGGTTGGCTGCCCTAGGCGTAGTGGTCAGTGCTTCAGAGCAGGGTCTGCTTGATCCAGGTTCTTGCTGTAGAGGCTGAGTGGGTGATTTTGAACTGGTCACAGACTTTCAGCCTAAACTACCTCACAGGGTTGTTGTGCAAGTCAAAAGCGGGAGAGGAGAATGATGTAAGCTGCTTTGGTCCCCATTGCAGAGAAAGACTACTTTTCCTCCTGGGGAACCATTGTTGCCAATCTCTAGAGGCTGGGGATCACTCAGAATTAAAACTGCTCTCCAGATGTCAGAGATCAGTTCCCCTGGAGAAAATGGTGGACTCTGTGGCAGTCAGGGCTTCAGATCATGGAAAATGGTGGACTCTGGCAGCCAGGGCTTCAGAGCACAGGAGAGGCTGCAGGTGTGTGTGTGTGGGGGGGAATAGAAAACTGAAGAGAGAGGGAGAAATAAAGGTATGTTGATGATTGGCTGGGAAGGAGATAGGGTTGACAACTCCAGGTAGGAAATTCCTGGAGATTTGAGGGATGGAACCTGGAGAGGGTGAAGTTTGAGGAGGGGTGGGACCTCATAAAGGTATAATGCCATAGACTCCACCCTCCCAACCAGCCATTCCCTTCCGGGGAACCACTGTTCCCAATCTCAGGAGAGGGGTGGAAATCACTCAGAATTACAACTGATCTCCAGGAGGGAGGGGAGAAGAGATACAAAGCTGAAATCAGAGGGGCAGATAATGGCAGGTTGATGCTTGGCTAGGAAGGAAATAGGGTTGCCAACTCCAGATTGGGAAATTCATGGAGATTTGGGGGTGGAGCCTGGAAAGGGTGAGGTTTGAGGAGGGGTGGGACCTCAGACAGGTACAATGCCATAGACTCCATCCTCCAAACCAGCCATTTCCTCCTGAGTAACAATTTTTGCCAATCTCCAGGTGAGGGCTGGAGATCACTGAAAATTACAACTGCTCTTCAAGTAGCAGAGATCAGTTCCTCTGGAGAAAATGGTGAACTCTGTGTACCCTGCTGAGGTCACCATGGCTCATTGATGCTGAGTGCCCAAGGCCTTGGCACTCTCCAAGAGCCTCTTTCTAAAGCTCGTTGTATTTATTTCCACAACGGGCCTTATTTCTAGTTCTCAGTATATTTCCAGATGAGTTTGTTTCCCCCTTCTTTTTTGCTTGTAGTCAGTTTCTAGTCAGTTTCTTGGGACTTGATGGTATCTCCTGCCAAAGATACTGTGACATGTTGAACGTCAAAATAATGTACGTCTTCTGTTCAGAAATCTTCTTCTAATATCATAAATGAGAAAATTTTGCTGTTATACAACATTCCATCTATCAAATGTAAACCTTTTCATAATTTCAGAAGTCAGTACACAGGAGCAGTGTTTTAGGTCCAAGCTGTTTCTGTGTGGTGAGGACCCTTCATATTGCTTTAATTGCTGCTGTGACTGCAGAGGCATGCGTGATGGCAATGGAGTTGCTACATGTGAGGATTTTCTGTGGACATGCCTTCACCCCCTCAAAAAAAAAACCTTTTCTCTTCCACATGTGCTTCACAATGATTCTTGGGGTTATGCTTGCCACAGCTGCCTTGGTAACTCACCACCCCTTTTCAGTTCCCTTGTAAAGCACACACTATAAAGCTAAAATGGGTCTATGAAAATGTCAAATGGAAATAGATAAGTGGCAATAGATCACTATAGTAATTGCTTTTTAAAAGCCCCCCTTTCCCACATCCCTCTGGTGGCAAGATAGGCAAAAATGCTCAAAAATGACACCTGCAAGGTGGGAAGATTGTGCCAATGGGGGTGCGATGTTAACAGGCAGAAAAATGCACACAGTTTCTTCCTCACAATATGCTAATGCCTTGGACTAAAGCAGGTTTGAAAATGAGCTTGTTGAGAATGGGGAAATCCTGGAAACAGGATGATTACACTATGATGTTCTGTGGAAGCGCTCTCCCCCCCCCCCCCCAAAAAAAGTGGTCCAGTTTAGAAGCCAAGGCAAAGAAAACCTCTTTGGGGAAGCACCCCCAGTTGTTTCATAATGCAATCAAGCTTGTGCAAACCAAAATCAGATTTTGTTATAGGTAACAGGCAACCTTGATATCAGTCTTGGTACTTACTCAGAACACAAGAGCAGCCAGAATACATAGTGTAAATCTACACATCCATGTTTTTTTACTTGATTGCAAATCAAGTGATGATTAGCCATCACAGACAAAGTTTTCAAGTACCTCAAATACAGAACCTTTTCATATGTGAATTGTCAGATGATCAGTCATAATGTGGTATTGAACAATGGATGCACATGTGTGTATCAGACAACTTGAAAGTAAATGTGGTACCTCTTAAATAGGTACAGTTGAAGGCTGTGAACCAAATCCAAGAAGACCAATTTGCCCATTAGCTCCCCCCTGATATTGTACTTTCATATAGCCCAATGACAATGGATTCACTGCTTCAAATGGCCCACAAGAACCTTACTATTAGAGCCTTCAGTTTGGTGTCACAAAGGAGAATCAACATCCATTAGTGAAGGATGTGGCTGTTTTTGTAATTAATCTGTCAGCATCTTCCATGCTGCCTTTAGTTTGTTCCTGCCTAGACTTTCCCTTAATACTAAGGCAGCGGAGTGGCATGGAATATAGCTATTTAAAGGACAGGAATCTGTAGCTGGATCAATCAGTTTTACAAATTAGCACACTGGAATATGAAAGAGAATAGTTCTGATCTTTCATAATGCTGCTTTGTGTGCTTTACAAATAATGTCCTTTTAAATTGAGAAATTAGTTACATCTCCGTGCTAGCTCACTTTCGTATTAGGTCACATTTAGCTTAATCATTCAAAGTAACTTCTAATTATTCCCATAATATCTTTCCACATGTGAGAATGGCCTATTTTCTCACTAATTTTGCAAAGCTTGTTTCTCTTCCTTTAAGGACATACACCCACAGCTACTGATGTAAGAGCTGGGGGGGGGGGGAGAGAGAGATGGAAGGAGCCAGGAGAGGGAAAAAAGGGGGAGAAAGGTGGTGGAGGGGCCATCTCTGCTGTGTGCCTGAAACCGGTAATTATGCTCTGCTAAGCACATCGCTACAGTCCAGCTGGCACAATTAAAGAAATAGCTGATCAGTTCCAGTTATTGATTCAGCTAACATGTTTGTTCACGGTTGCTTCTAGTCTAATTAGGGTTTTTTTCCATGCTTTCTCAGTCTGAGAGCATATCTTTTAGCTAGATCTATTTACAGTCATCAGACAGTAATACAGCCACTTATTTTCCTATAACAGAATTTTCAGAATCGCTCCTTTCTAATAATTCTAAAGATAGGTTGATAACTTAGCTGCTTTGTGTGGTTGTATGTGTGTGTGTGTGTGTGTGTGTGTGTGTGTGTGTGTGTGAGAGAGAGAGAGAGAGAGAGAGAGAGAGAGAGAGAGAGAGAGAGAGAGATCTTGTATAGAGACTGGAATTTTGTGGACTTTTTGGAAAAAAGAAACTTTAAATGTCACATTTTCCTCCCCTCCCCCCATGATGGTGATGGAAGCTACCAAGAAATAGACCTCATCCATTTGAGAAGGAACATCTGTTTAAGAAGATATTAAAAATTATAAAAGCAATGAATCTTCACATCTCCCTTCAGAAGAGCACAGTTTTCTGTGCAGGAAAGAAAAAGTAACATTTTTCTCTGAATGTACTTTAAATTATTTTTCTAAACAAACATCCCCCCCAATAAATACTTAGGAACAAAGTCTCTCTGAAATTGGACAGTGTGTCTCTGTGACAAGCTTTGAGACAATCAAAATGGCTACCTCCATAGTTAGCAGTGATTTTCTGTAATGTAGACCCACAGATTTAAAACCCACTGAGATACAGACTAACCTGTCAGTTAAAGACCTTCTCGTAATCATCCCACTCCTAGAAATAAAGTTCCCATGTGTAAGTTTCCCTTTTGAACTTTACAAAAAACATCATCAGCCAAATGTGGTCGTGGCTGTACATTTGGCTGGCAGCACTTCTTGAGTAAAAGAGAGGTGAGTAAGTGAATGAGGCTTAGGGCGATTTCTCACTAGTGCTGCCTCTCAGCGCAGCCGCCGTTTGCCCCGACACAAACATGTCGATTTCACACCCGAGGCTGCGGGGCTGCATTTTGACTTGCGGCTTGCCTGATTCCCTCCGCAGTTTCGTGATCCTGGTTTTTGAGGATCATGAAACTGCGGAGGGAATCGGGCGAAGCCGCGGGTCAAATGCAGCTCCGCAGCCTCGGGTGTGAAATTGACATGTTTGTGTTGGAGCAAACAGCGGCTGCACCGCGAGGCAGCTCTAGTGAGAAATCGCCCTTAGTTTATTCTGCAACTTCAGAATGGTGGAAAAGAGCAGTTCTGTAAGCATAAGGTGTTAACATCAAGACCACTGAGACTGTGTGGAGACATATATAAGCACCCCAAAATATAGGAGCTAGTCAGGAGGAAAAGATGAAAGATGGGAATGGAAATTTCAAACTATTTTGTAAGTGTCTGTTTTTAAAGCCCCCAAATAGCTCAGGATGCTGGTTAGAGTCCTGGACCAGGATCTGGGAGACCCAGCTTCAAATCCCCACTCTGCTGTGGAAACTTGCTAGGCGATCTTGGGCCAGTCATATGCTCTTAGCCTAACCGACCTCACAGGATTTTTGAGAGGAAAAAATGGAGGAACAGAGAATGTAAGCCACTTTGGGTCTCCATTGGGGAGAAAGGCAGGATATGAATGAAGTAAATAAAAATAAATAAATATTGGGGATTGTACACAAGTAAAATTACAAATCACCTTTACCCAGAGACTATTGTAATTGTTAAGTGTGCTGCTATAGGTCAAAGGGTTGACCTATACATACTATAATGACCTCATGGGCAAATATTTCTTTTTCCTTAATAGCTACTGCTAGATGGGCAAATACCCCTGCTCACATTTATCTGAACAGCTTGCCTTTTTGAGAGTGTCCTTGTAAAATACCAGAACATGTGCTACAACATGTGCAGCCATTTGATAGGGTACTTGCAAAATGCACACATGGGATCATCCCCATTCCTACCTCCATTCTGACTATTCTTCCCTTCCCCCAAATTACACTTAACCTTTTAAAATGGATGAACTGGCTGTGGGGTTGGCTCAGATGACAGACTGCAGCTGGTGTGGAGGGGGCTGAATTTTCTGTAAACGCTTCTTCCCAAGTCTTTCGCAGAATAACCTCCTGACAGGGTTGATGGGAATTGTCATTTCTGCAACCTCCTGAATTGAATTGGAAAGTGGAGAAAACAGCAGCAACCACCCCATCCATGCAGCAAGACTGCAAAAACAGCAGCCACTGGTTAGCTGCCTGTGCCATGATGAACGCTGCCAAGTTGATATTGTATCCTTGTTTGTTTCCTTTGCAAGTGTTAACTTTTATTTGTATCACTTTAGAGATATGGGCTTACTATATGTAATTTTGAAGCTTTTTTTAAAAAAAATAAAGTATCCTATACTACAGGCTACAAACTGAATGTATATCACAGTGATCCCCAGTGTAATACCCAACAGTGCAATGGTGCCCTCTCATGTAATTCCTGGTGCCCCTTTGCTTCCACCACAAAGCACTGCTTGCCCAAAGTGAAAAGGTCAGTTGTGCCTTTTCTCCATCTTACTGGAGCAGGAGGTATATCAGAAGACCCCAAGGGGCATTACTTTGTTCTGCAGGGAGCGCACATTCTGAAACAGCAGGATGCTTAGGAGGATACTTAGCTTGGAACATCCTGACGTTTTGTGATTGCTCTCCATGACATCCATTTTGTAGTTGGTCCCACCTCCCATGACAGCCATTTTGTGGTAGCACCTACTACCATTTCTCAAAATTCCAAAAAGAGCCCACAGGTTTACAGGTTTGGGGACTCTGACTTAGAGAAAGAAAATTTATTGGCCAGGTTGGGACAGATTCCATATGCAGTAGATTTTCTAGATAAGTAAGGAAAACATCACAGAACTAACCCAGAATTAGCTATCTTCAGACTAAATAAGAAGCAGCTCATGGGTGAACTTTCCTGTCTGAATGTACTTGCCCTTGTATAAAGGAAATTCTTCCCTTTCAAGGCAGCAGTAATAACATTTTGGTAACCAAGAAATTGTTTGCAAGGAAGGGATTGTAGCTCAGTGGTAGATTTCATGTTCTGCATGCATAAGATTTCAGAACAATCCCTTGTATTTCTAGTAAAAAGAAGCACATGTACCAGTTACTAACAAGCACATGTTTCTATTTGAACAGTTACTGCCAGTCTGAGTAGACAATAGACCAATAGTTAGTATAAGGCAGCCAAGCAGGCACCGTAGACATCTGAAGGATTGCTACTTAGCTTTTGTTGCTCTGTTTTAGCTCTGTAAATGAAGAATTCCACATTTGCATGTCTTTAAATGAAGTAACATATGCATACTTATTTATCATTCATACACCCACCTTTCTAAACCAAATGAACTCAAAGCATTCAAAATTAATAACAGATTTATTTTAGGACCACCTAATGTTTCTTTAAGGGGGGAAAATCCTATCTAGGGAATACTTATTTTCCTAACATAAAAAGTGCAAACTGACCATTTCCCACTCTATGCCACAAAGCTGCATGCATTTGTATTCCAAGTGCTGATGCCATGCCTCTTCCTATTCAAAGTCTGCGGCCTCCATTGTTGCCATAAGCTAGACTTGAAAGGGCAATTCTGCGTCACAAAACTGTATTTTCCCTACAGATTTCGGTAAACAAAACCTTCTGGTCATGGTACTGAAAAAGCTATCCAATAGAGTTAATAAAGAAAAGAGAAATGCACATGGTACCAAAATTTCATCTTTGTTGGAAGTGGAAGAAAGAAAAGCTCCAAAATATGGTAACAGATGCTTGTACAAAATGGAGGGCTTGCCTTTGTGGCACAACAGAACAGGATACCAATAAAGCTTTCTAGAGCTGTTATACTTGTGTTCAATGGCTATGACAGCTGTCAAGGAGCAGAGGGACTCTGCTATGCCTTGAACATTTTAATCAATCCAACAGGCACACAGAATAAAATATGTGTGCCTTAAATGCTGCTGTTTTCATACAGCTCTAACTGACACACTCAAAATAAGAATGAGACTTTAATCATGGCATCCTGTTTTCCACATCTGTAAACAGGGAGAGGGGGAGGCAGGTACATCCTAGCTGAAAGAAAAGGGAGCTGTCTCCACTATAAAACTCTTGTGCTATTGATAATGAAGCATATTTCCACTTTGCTAATGCAAGAACATTAACTGACATATTTTAATATTCATTAACTTTACCGTTTTACTCTTAATCGTGCATCTTGAGATTCAAGGGCCTTTTTCTAACCCCCCCCCCCCCAAAATTAATGTTCCCCTTTTTAAAAAATGTACTTCCAATAATTGCCTATTAAGAAAACTTTTTAAACTATTGATGACATGACTATAAGAATGTAAAACTGACAGATGAATTATGATTTTTTTTATGTCTGTAGGAGAAAGAAAGAAGAAGGGTAATTACAGCTCCCATACCATTGTATTCAAGTTAGAATTAAGGTGCTTTTCTGAAAGAGAAATAAAAAGGGAAGATGTAGCTGTCTGTGATTTGATAAGCCCTTGCTCTAGAACAGGGAAATATTGGCTATTCCTGCCAGTAAAAGACCACAAGGGAGGATTTGTATTGTGACTGGGTAGTTTACAAAGGATTACTTCAAAAAATCCTGCTGGGTTGCTTTAAAAGCCAGTGTGGTGGAGTGGTTAAGAGTGGTGGGCAGGCTCTAATCTGGAGAACCGGGCTTGCTTTCCCACTTCTCCACATGAAGCCTGCTGGGTGACCTTGGGCCAGTCACAGTTCTCTCAGAACTCTCTCAGCCCCACCTACCTCACAAGGTGCCTGTTGTGGAGAGAGGAAGGGAAGGTGATTGTAAGCTGTTTTGAGACTGCTTAAGGTAGAGAAAAATGGGGTATAAAAACCAACTCTTCATTTCCTTCTTCTAAAAAAACAGCAACTTTAGGGTCTGTATAGCTAGCTGGCATCCAGAAAACTCAGAACTAAAATTAAGCCAAACAAGACATTGGGAAGCCATGAATGAATCTCTCTAGTAAATAGCAACCATGGGACAGGATTCACTTTAGATTGTGTCTGCAGCACATGGTGTGTGTTTGGGGGGGAGGGTGCTCCCTTGAGCTGCTGATTTTCCCCAGGGAGGAACCATACCAAAACATATAGGCACCAAGAATCAGCACAGGGTATGTAATAGAGGACAGATAAGAGGCACCAGAGAAGGGTTAAAAACCCTTTCCTTCACACCAAATTGTGAAGCCCCATGCCTGTCATTTATCATTAATAACTCTGCAAAACACCTGCTCATGGATCTCCCAATGTCTCAAGTATTTAAGCCTTTTAGCATGCAAGGATCCCCCCATAACATCCCCCCACCCTTCTGATCTTAACATCTGGCTATCTTTATGGACTTTGTTTCTAATACTTCAGCTGGTAGCAGCCAAAGTACATCCAACTCAATCAGTTTAGTCTTTGGGCTGGTTTAGTTACAAGAGTGATTCTCATGCAGCTCTCGGGTACCTTTGGTCACAGGTAATAAAATGTTTCATCACCGTGGAGGAATGCTTGCAGCTTCTCTTTGCAGCTTTAGAAACTACTCTAAGAGATGACTACATAAAGACCATGTACTACATTGGCTGAACTCTCTATGATGGAACAAGCCCAAATATGGTCCATTTAAAAGTCAAATAACTCATCCGGTGGAGGGGAATGTGGCCTCTTCTCTTTACATGTAGCTAATCACCCCATTCCTCTAAGTCCCTGCACTGGTGAAAGATTACTCAAGTGGGCAGTAGCTCAGCTTTCATACAGTCAGTGCTGCGGCTTTATTCCCCAATGACTGAAATATGACTGTGCTCTTACTGGATACAATCTCCATAATCACAACAGGAGAACTGCCGCCATAATTGAGGCCTCAAATAAATTATGAACTCCACACATGCCCAGCCAAATGTGCTTGTAAATCTTGTGAGGCCTCTCCACTACAGCAACCTGTGGCTCTACGTTTTAAAGAACAGGAGAGTGGGAGTATACAATTCTCTTTGCACAGTTCACAAAGGAGCTTTCTCTGAACCAATTACCACACCAGGTAGCATTTGAAACATTTGTTAGCGACAGCGTACATAAGAAAAATCTGTCTTGTAGATATCACCAAACTTGGTCATTTATGTAGCATGCATCTCATTCCATTCTACATCATAAAGAGACAAACAATTAAAAAACTTACTGTTACTGTGTCTCTTGGTATGAGCCTGTGTACCAACTTAGAAATTATCTCAATGTGGATAATTCCCATCCAGGGCAAGGAATCAGGCACACTTTGTTATTGCTGTATTGTTATGGAACAATTTACTGGAGGACATAAATAGCCTCTGCCCTTGATGGCCTTTGGGGGCATGTGCAAAATGTTTTTGTTCCAAAAGGTTGATTGTAATGCTAGGTGGGGGGGGACACACTGATATGAGCTGTGATTATTTGCACTATTTCTATGGGGTTTACTGTCACCTGTTTTTAAGGTGCCGCTATTGTAAGCCATCGTGAGCTTTGGGAAAGACAAGTTTTACATTTCTGAAAAAATAAAACGATTGACAAGGCAATTTTATTTATTTATTTATTCATTTCCCTCTATTCTCCTCAGTGGGGCCCCAAAGCACAGTTGTTGGATCCCCAAGCATCGAGAATAAATCCACGTTTTCAAGAAAAGCAAAATTTATTTCAAAGCGTTGAAGGCATACTCAAACACGTTCTTTGTTAGAACTGGGGATACACAGGTAGGGCGAGCATAATGAAGGAAATTCAAACAGATACATATCCAATGAATAACATTCCCGCTGGCGGGCTAATGAAACGGTTGCGCGCCCAGTCCATGGGAACCAGGCAGAACATCAGACAAAACACAGGTGCAGTTCTCATGAGATAGCAATAGGCAAGCATTACGGCATCTTCTCCCCCACACATCCACCAGTAGTTATCTTATGCATTCCAGCAGAGAAACAGGATAATAGAAACAAGCCGGGTGCAACAGGGTAAGGATATGTACACAGAGGTCACAGAAAACAGAATGGCAGCTTGCTGACAGATA
>NW_015170276.1:1680458-1725803 GCF_001447785.1 Gekko japonicus
GTGGAGCTATGGACAGTGTTGTTATAACAATATTCAGCAAGAGGCAACAAGTCACACCAATCATTTTGTTGATAATTAGTAAAACAACGAAGATATTGTTCCAGGGTCTGATTCACTCTCTCCGTTTGTCCGTCAGTCTCAGGATGATAAGAACTGCTGAGCCCTTGTTCCACCCCTAAAATGGAAAGAAGTTCCCTCCAAAACTTAGAAACAAATTTAGCAGGCAATTGATGAATTTTCACCACATGAGACATAAACGATTTCGCCAACTTCTGTGCTGTAGGCAAGGAAGGAAAAGGCACAAAATGTTGTCTAACAATATGTTGGATCCCCAAGCATCGAGAATAAATCCACGTTTTCAAGAAAAGCAAAATTTATTTCAAAGCGTTGAAGGCATACTCAAACACGTTCTTTGTTAGAACTGGGGATACACAGGTAGGGCGAGCATAATGAAGGAAATTCAAACAGATACATATCCAATGAATAACATTCCCGCTGGCGGGCTAATGAAACGGTTGCGCGCCCAGTCCATGGGAACCAGGCAGAACATCAGACAAAACACAGGTGCAGTTCTCATGAGATAGCAATAGGCAAGCATTACGGCATCTTCTCCCCCACACATCCACCAGTAGTTATCTTATGCATTCCAGCAGAGAAACAGGATAATAGAAACAAGCCGGGTGCAACAGGGTAAGGATATGTACACAGAGGTCACAGAAAACAGAATGGCAGCTTGCTGACAACAGTACAAAAATACAATACAAATGAACAAAATAGGAGAAAGGAGGATAAGAGGCTTCAGAGAGTCAGTTCAGATGGCTCTTTAGATCTGCACCATGCACAAGTGCCTGGCGGATTTAAATGTAATTTCCAGACAGCAACATCTGGGAAACGTACCTCATCCATGAGCATCCCGTTTTGCCGTGCTTTGGAGCTGTATTAAAAAGGTAGTACTTTAAAACTGGAGTTTTCGGTTCCCAATGGACTTTCTCCCATCTGATTGTTACAGCGCGCAATTAAAACGGGCGCCATTTTAAAAAATCTCGATTCCGCGCTTGCTCAGAGAAACAAGGACACGATGTCAGACCTATGCGCTTGGGCAAACTTTCTTTTAAAAAACCAAAAAAACACCGTGCATGCCTCTTTCAGTCGATGCCGTCTGGACAATCCACAGCAGAGGCAGCACACAATTAGACGATTCATGGGGGGCTGTCTGGTCATGCAACGGTGGATTTAAATAATCAGGATCAAATTAGAGCCGGGCTAATGGCAGGATTGGCTGCCCGTCTGAACGCACCCAGAATGCAGAGTACATCAAACCAGGATAAAACCATCATTTTAGTCTTATCAAAAAAACTAGATATGCCAATGTCCTTTATTTTCCATTCCTTTGAATTTATCATAGAGCATGTCCATATTTTCAGCACGAGCATTCACTGCATGTTCAGTTCCATATTATTTCAGTCCTGTACACAAGACTTCGGCAGCTATGATTAAAAAAAAAAACACACCAAAATTATAAAGTGGGAGTACAGACTGCTGTACAGAACTATTCCAGTCCCAGGTGTCATTGACTTCAATGGCTTGAGACTGGAGTAACTCTGCATATAATTCTACCATTCCCTTTCAATTATAAAGTCAAACCTCAGGGATAATGTATCAGTGCTATTCCAGTACCACCAATAAACCTCATTCCAGTATTTCATGCATAAGCATGCTTGACCACTGAAAGCTACAAGCAGCGAGTCTGTACCTAAGGGCTCAGAAGGCCTATGTGGTAGATAGTGCAGTCACAGTGGCTTATATGATGCATTGAATTTGGGGGATGTGATAGAAATTATGGTTTTTACACAGAGAAATAGCTAAGGCAGTAGTCACTGACACACATCCTCCCTGGGATACACGGAAAGCATTCTCCTGTTTTTGCAACATCTGTTGCCATGGCAGAAAAAGGGATTATATGATGAGATCTGAGCATGTAATCCCACGCTATGTAGTTCAGCAAGAAATGGAAATACTAATATCCCTTTGCAGTCAGAGGAGACTAGGATCCAGGAATCGCCATAATGTAGTTATACCACATGCTGCAGCTCTACTGCCCTCCCATCACTTTATCCCTAATACGGTAGAAATGATATTCCTTAGCTCTCCTCAAATGATATATTAAAGAAGGCATGTAAGTGCCTTCTTTATGTGTGTAAGTGGATCTCTCTGCCTCTCTGTGTCCCCCCCCCCCCGAGGTGCATGCAATTAAGACATCTCTTGGACAATATGTCAGCAAAAACCAGTTTGGGTTTGTTGTATTCTTAACTTGTATGTTGGAGCCACTCCGGCGTGGCTCCTTCTATCATTCCATAGATGTTAGAATCTGAAGGTAGATGTCACCAGTTGGCTCAGTTCAGTCCCAGGATGCTACTGGAGCACAGTCTGGTCCTAGCCGAGTAGGTGAGTTTCTGCCGGTGAAGCCTGACAAAGTAGACAAACTGCTTAGAGATGTGTGGACCATGATGTCTAGGCAAGCCCTTTGTATTGGCCCTTATAATGATAGTGGTCACCAAGAAAAGTATTCAAACAATTACATTTTACTATCCAAAAATCATTTTGAATTTTGATTATGAATTTTGTTTTCTTCCTTTTTTCCTCATGGGATGGTAAAAACTTTCAAACTGCTGGAATTATCATGAAGAAAACATACATAAGTATGGTTTAGATGGTGGCTTTCTCACCCTTATCAAAAGTCTTAGTCCCTATAGTAGTCATTAATGGTATTTAGATATAGGCTTCTGGAGATCTAGATATAGACTTGTGGGGAGAGGGACTGTGAATATTATAAGACTATCCTGCTGATTCCAAAATAGCATTGGTCAGTAAAACTGGGTGAACACTCAGACTCAGTTCTGCACCCATTATACAGAATCTCAAGAGGGCACGGAGCATATTAGCACTAGTGTCCTTGCTTTGGATCTCTTAGAAGCTGGGGTGTTTTTAAAGAATTTTTTATTGCTTTTATACATGTACAGGTAAGGGGAATAGGAAATCACTATAACTAAAAAAGAAAAGAAAAAACCTACAGAATATAGACAAGGATCATTCTACAATAATAAGATTCTTAAATGACGTTCTTACCTTAATTCAGTATCAAAATATAGATACAATACTGTTAGTAACGTTTTCTTAACAAAATTAACTTGAGCCATTACGGCTAAAGTTTAGATAATTCCTAGACCATTCTTTTGTTTTGGTTTTTAAAACTTTCATAATTATTTTTCATGTTTATTTTTCTTGTATTTCAGTTTAACTTTAAGTAATTTGGGAACAGCCACTCCTTTGTCTGAGTCTGAGCCCTCAGAGGTGCTACCAGAACTGCTTGAACTGTCTTCTGATTCAGAATCACTTTTATCTTCTTCTTGGATGTTGTCTTCTTTCTTTTCTTCATCTCCTGTTGGATTTTGTTGTTGTTGTTCCAAAAAGTCTTTAGCTTTCTGGGCAGAATCGATCTTCATCTTCTTTTCGTTGTGTTTAAATATCAATCCTTCTGGGAATATCCATCTGTAAGGAATGGAATTTTTATGTAGAAAAGAGGTTAAGTCCTTATATTGTTGCCTTCATTTACGTATCTCAAATGGAATATCCTTTAAGATTCTCGCTTCTTCACCTTTGACTTTCAGGGTTTTCCCAGTTGTCACTTTCAGAACTGTGTCTGGTAGATCTTTTGGAGAA
This sequence comes from Gekko japonicus, assembly GCF_001447785.1. Lineage (NCBI taxonomy): Eukaryota > Metazoa > Chordata > Lepidosauria > Squamata > Gekkonidae > Gekko > Gekko japonicus. The sequence goes on from NW_015170276.1 coordinate 1,684,179, forward strand.
TTTGACAAATATTTCACCAGGTAGTTTGTTTTTCTTTATAAAATCTGGATAGGTTTGATAGATCAAGTCCATATAATTTTGCAGTAAATCCTGTTTGAGTTCTGTTACTGGTGCTAATACCTTGCTTAATAGTTCTTTTAAGTTTTCTCCTTTCTGCTCTGGGATACCCTGGAAGCGTAGGACATACATTGATCTTTTCATTTGAAGCTGTAAAAGTTGTTCTTTATCTGAAATTCGCTCTTTTCCCAATGCCTTCAGTTTCTGCTTAATATCAGTTGTTTTTGCATCCATTTTCTTTATGGCTTTATTAGCGCCATCTACCCTTTTGTCAATTCCCATCAATTGCTTTTGGAAACCATTGAGTTTATTGTTGATACTAGACATCTGATCCAGCAGGGGGCACAACGCTGTTGCCAACATGTTAGGAAAGTCAGTAGCTACTTCCGGAATATGAGTTGGAGTTGCTATCTGGGTAGTTCCGGCTGAGGGTTTCTTCTCCAGTGCCATCTTTTTCCCTCTGGCCAACATTGTTTATACAAGATATAGTTTATCTGAATCAAAATGAAAGTTTTCTGATTTGAACGCTCTTTGGACTATTTTAAACATTTTGGTCCTATTCAAAGTCTCTCATGGTTAGTATCTTTTTTCTCTTTGGGATTTTCGCTTGGGCACTGCTTAGTTTTGAGAGGGGGATCCCCAATTCCTCCCCACCGGCTGCTCTGTTCCATAGGTTAGTTCTGTTCTCTCGAGTGGCTCGTCAGGGGGATGCGCTTAGCTTACAGTTTGTAGTGATTGAAGTGCAGAACGATCATAAGTGCACTATATCTCTTGCCCGCTTCAACCGGCAGTCATCTCTGATTGCCATGATGGCTTCACGATGGCAGGACCTTTTGGGGTAAGGGGAGCCTCAATTCCTTGCCTGTTGCCTTGGAAGAGGCACCCCTCTGCACCCCAGGCAAAGAGCTCCCCACCAGAGCTCTGGAGGGGGGGCTCGGAATCATCCAAGTCCCCTCCTGTCCGCCATGCCTTGGAGCATCCACATTCTAATCAATGGGATGCATCCGATCCGTGAATCACCAAAACTGGAACCTGATCTCTTAGAAGCTGTTGATGGTATAAGGAAGCAGATCACATTTTCTTTACTTGTTCTTCCTCTAGGAAGTCTGATCCACATTTTGAGAACTCAGGGGTGGGAAATTGTCAGTAAAATCAGTAAAAGTCAGTTTTTTCATCTTGGTCAGTGATTTGTCAGGTTTTTTTTTTAAAAAAAAGGTCAGTAAAGTCAGTATTTCTTTGATTTTTGTGAATGCAGTTTGTTTTTTTTCCATTTTCCTAAGAGTAAAAGTGATTTGGTGAAATCTTCCACAAAGTATAGAAACATAATTAACCTCTTAAAACACGAGACAATGAAAATAGAGGTGATAGATACTGTGGGTTTCAACACAGCACAGCTCATGCTAGAAGGAGTTGAGAAAGCAATGGAAGAAGAGGACAAGGGGAAAATGCTTGTGGATGCAGTGCAGAAAACTGTTGAGAAACAAAAGAGTTTGTGAATAACTTTATTTATTTATTTGTTTGTTTATTCGATTTATACCCCACCCTCCCCACTGGAGCGGGCTCAGGGCGGCTTACAAAGAGATTAAACATATAGGTAACAAATTATATACAATCTTAAAACAGATAATAAAACTCTACATTATTATAAAGTGCTAGTAAGTGATCAAGTACAATGCTTACAGAAGGCAGAACCAATACTAGTGTTGTAATCAGATGATCTATATTGGTGGTTGGTCTTTATATTTAGGCAAGAGCACAGGCTGTTGGTGGTAAGCCAAGGACCAGGGCACTGTCACTTCTCAGTTATTTGATGTTATTTGGTGCGGCTCCTTAGCCAAAGGCCTGGTGGAAAAGCTCCATCTTGCAGGCCCTGCGGAACTGTAAAAGGTCCCAAGGGCCCTGATCTCTTCTGGGAGCTCATTCCACCAGTACGGAGCCACCACTAAAACCCTGGCCCTGGTTGTGGCCAGCCTGACATCTTTAGGACCTGGGAGGCCATTTGATTCTGTGACCCTGAGCGCAGTGCTCTCTGGGGAACGTGGGGAAAGGCATTCCCACAGGTATGTGGACCCCTGACCATAAAGAGCTTTAAAGGTAAGTACCAGCACCTTGAAGCAAATTTGGTATGCTATCAGCAGCCAGTGCAGTGCTTTTAGAACAGGCTGGATGTGCTCCCACATAGGGAGGCCTATCAGAAGCCTGGCTGCAGCATTTTGCGCTAGCTGTAGCTTCTGGATTTGGATCAAGGGCAGCCCTATGTAGAGAGCATTGCAGTAGTCCAATCTCGAGATAACCATCGCATGGATCACTGTCACCAAGTCATTGCATTTGAGGAAGGGAACCAACTGCCTAATCAGACAGAGGTGGTAAAAGGCTGATTTGGCAGTGGATGCTACTTGGGCCTCCATTGTTAGTGAAGCATCCAGGAGCACTCCCAAGCTCCTAACCTCTGGCACTGGCACCAATGGCACCTCATCAAAGGTTGGAAGTAGGATCCCTACCCTTGGGCCGCCCTGGCTCAGGTACAGGACCTCTGTCTTCATTGGATTCAATTTCACTTGGCTCAGTCTGAGCCAACCAGCCACAGCTTGAAACACCCGGTCCAAATCTTCCAGTGTAGAGTCAGACTGGCCACCCAACAACAGATAGAGTTGGGTGTCATCCACATACTGGTAACATCCCAGCCCATGCCTCCAGGCAATCTGGGCAAGGGGGTGCATGTTGGTGTTAAATAACATTGGGGTCAGCACTGCCCCTTGGGGCACACCACAAATCAGTGGGTGCCTTTGGAATAGCTGCTCTCCTAGCACTACCCTTTGTCCCTGACCCTGAAGGAAGGAAGCCAGCCATTGCAAGGCAGGCCCCGGACTCCAGTGTCGGCGAGGCGGTGCATCAGTAACTGATCAGTAACTGATGGTCGACCATGTCAAATGCCACTGACAGGTCCAGCAGCAACATCACTGCCAATCCGCCCCAATCCAGATGCCAGGCTATGGTGTTCCAATGCCCAGCCCAACACGGCCTCCACCAGGGATGGCAGATCTCGGGCCGGTTGTTTTTTTCATCAAAAAGCCAAAGATAAAGTAAAAGCAAAGACAAGTCTTACCTTACAGTAATTATGTTTTGTTGTCATAATTATTACTTTATGTTTGGTTTTTAATATGCTTTTACTATTTTATTATCTGCAGTATGTGATTATTTTTAAAGGGCAACTTTTTTGCCTTAAATTTTGTACAATAATGAAAATGTTGTCCTCTATTCATAAAAAAATCAATAAAAAGGTGTGCAGTCCATTTATCTGGGTCACATCTAACTATGGGGCTGGCTACGGGGATGGTGGAGGCCAGATAATAATATTTTTTAATGAAGTCCTAGTTTTTGGGGTTAAAACGCTAGCTTATCAGTAGGCCCACATTAAATTGTTCAGTAATTTGTCTGTTTTTTCAGTATTTGGTCAGGGTTTTTTGGAATTTTGGTCAGTAAAATCAGTATTTCTGACCCTCTGACTAGTTTTCACCCCTGGAACTGCAGCCTCATTATATTTAAACACACATGGGCTGTTGTTCCCAGACAATAATTTCTCATTCCTTTGAAATCCTTTATAGCTATGATATTTGGGTTGGTTTTTTTTAAATAAGGAGAGCCCACTAAAACCTTCCCTTAACACACATTGGTAGCAATTCGGCAGCTGAATGTCAGGGTTCCCACAAACAACTAATGGAAGACTCTATTTGATTGGTTACTATTTTATGACTCAGTAATAAAATTCAGGCTACCTTAGGACAATATTCCCTGTCCTCATATAAACATAGTTCCACAGTAGGCCAGTTTCAAATTTCTCAAGGAATAATTTCAGCCCAGCAAAGCGTTTCAAGCTAGACTTTATAGGTCAAAGTTTGTTTGAAGGCTTTGTAGAATTTAGAATGCACAGTCTCATGGCATGTACACATACAAGACTCTCTAGAAATTGCAGGTTTTGTGATTCTAATAACAGCCATGTGGCATAGTTTATGATATAAGCTGGTGTCTCTTGTGGGACATTGAAAATCCAAAAATGAGATCTTGCTCCTGAGCAGTGTAAAAAAATGTGTCCTTGCGGTAATCATTTCTCACTGGGATGTTTATTAAAATTGTTTCCCAAAGGTTTATAAAAGTTATTTACATGGTTTGGAAAAACATGTAACAAGTCAGTCAAGCTAAGTTATAGACAGTTCTTTCCAATCTTGTAGCTGGAATTCTGTGTTGATTTGTATAGCTCTTCCACCAACCCCTTTGATGTTACCATAGCGACCCATTTTTTGCCATGCACACTAGTGAATCCCATGTGCCTTTTTTTTTTAAGGGAAATCTGCTCTCACTGTGATGTTTCCTGTAATTTCTGTTTCCCCCCACCCCATCACCTTCACTTTCTAATATACTGTTAGAAGCACATATTCTTTTCAGCTGCCTTACTGGATTTTTTACATCAGCATATAATGTTCTGTTGCTCCTGTGCACAGGAAAACAACTCTTTAAAAAAAAATTCCCCTCCATTTGAACTCACCCAGATGCACCCTAATTGAAAAAAGCATTCTGTTGTTGTTCCATATGTGACAAGCTTGTATGCTGGTGGCATTTCATCGTTTTGTTTCCTTTTTGATGAAGGCTCAATGTCTTTCAAATGAAATGTCAGCCTATTAAAAAGGGGGGGGAGGGACAATAACAAGAAACAAGATCAAAGTCACAAATGGAACGAAATATGTACAAGAGGTCCCCCCAAGATCAAAGGTATGTTCATAATTATCATGAGTAAGTGATACAGTCTTCAGCCAGAACTAAGCCAAACATTCTGAGAGGAGAAGCAATTTTCCAAAACAAAAGTTCTCTGTAGTAACACAGATATTCCAGAAGCAGGTAGAAAAGAGCACCAGTGGAAGACTGATGTGGAAGATCTGTATTATTACTGACCAGCAAAATGCCTGTGGTTCCTATGGGTGGGTACATCTATGGAGAATGAGCTTATATAAAGCAAAGACATGTAACACTGTCATGCATGAAGTGTAAGTTTAGACCTCACTTTAATATTGTTACCTAAAGCAGCACTAATTTTTCCGTAGAAATGAATATTAGCTGTTTATTTACATGGGAGAGAATAAAAGGTTGTACCATCAGTGTGGGCTAAAGTGGTCCCCACCTCTGGTGCCAACAGCCATGAAGAATCCAACCTGATTATATAGCTTTGTTTATTTCAAAAAGAGAGAGTAAGTCTGTAACCCCTTCCTGCACAGACATATAAGGCAAGAGCACTTCGGTCGGGGACCCAGAACCGTCTGGTGATTCCAGGTCCCCGAGAGGTAAAGCTTGCTGCGACAAGGGCCAGATCTTTCTCAGTGGCGGCCCCTACCTGGTGGAATGAGCTCCCGGAGGAGATCAGGGCCCTGCGGGACCTTATGCAGTTCCGCAGGGCCTGTAAGACGGAGCTCTTCCACCAGGCTTTCACGTAGGGGCCGCCGCTGCCACCACCACCAATGGTGGCAATACCATTGAGATCGGGAATTGCCCTTGGTAGCCCATGTGGCTATGAGAACTATGTGGCAATGGGAACAGGGGATTGGCACGAACCATCTACTGGACAGTGGTACCCCAATGGGGCTGCTGGAAGATACCATCATAACCACTTAAGACCATCTTGATAATGAAAGCACTTTATTGTTGTTAGTAGTGTTATTGTTTACGATTTTATTGTTTTACTGGATTTTATGTATGGGCCTGCGCCCCTTGTAAGCCGCCCTGAGCCCACTTGCAGGGAGGACAGGGTAAAAATGCCTAAATAAAAAAATATTTTTAAAAAATTAAAAAAGGCATATCTCTGCAAGGGAAAGGGCTAGAACCTTTATTTTTGAAAAATTAACTCTGGGAGTTCAGAGAACCTGCTTGACCTACCACTGTTTACACTAAATGTATTAATCATATCATGGTTGTATGTAGTTTGATTGTTTGGCCTATCATTACAGCAGTATATTGATATATCTATATTTTTGTTGTTGTTGTTCAGTCGCACAGTTGAGTCCGACTCTTTGCAACCCCATGGACCAGATCACGCCAGGCCTTCCTGTCTTCCGCCATCCTCTGAAGTTTGCTCAATTTCATGTTCGTTGCATCTGTGACACTAACCATCTCATCCTTTGCCGTCCCCGTCTTCTTTGACCTTCAATCTTTCCCAGCATCAGGGTCTTCTCCAGTGAGTGCTCCCTTCTCATTTGGTGGCCAAAGTATTTGAGCTTCAGTTTCATTATCTGGCCTTCCAGGAAACAGTCAGGGTTGATTTCTTGTAGGATTGACTGATTTGATCTTCTTGCAGTCTGGTATCAATATAAATATGTGCAAAAAATAATAATGATGACAACAGCACCCTCCCTTGAAAATCCATATATTTTTATGGCACGTGTGAAGGAAAGAAAATAAATTGAATCCATGACTATGAAAATGCAGAGGGAGGGTAGACATGCAGAAGAACCATGTCCAAGCTGATTCAAGTGTTTGCGGATCGACTGCAAAGAAAATCAGGAATAAGTCGAGCATGCAGAAATGTCCTTGGAATGGATAAAACAACACTGTGATAAAGAAACCCATGGATACCCCATGGTGAAGAGCCTATAAAACCTATAGCTGCTCCAGCCCAAAATAATGTGTGAACATTTTCTCATAAGAACCCTGCCATGATATGGGATCACCCTAAATCAGTCACAACTTGACAACACTTGATATACACATGTAGTATGTACTGTCTGTTGATGATCCTACTATGATCCTACTATGTAATTTCTGCATTGCTTCACATATCATGGCTTATGTTTTGTTTCTGCTCTGTTTTCAGATTTCTGCAAGCCAGACCTTATTGCTTTGTTTCTTGGATGGCCCATCCTGTTGGTTGTATTTGACTTACACTGTGTAATCTGCCTTGAGTCTCAGTAAGAAAGACAGACTATAAATAATGTACATAAATAAATAACATGAATAAATAATTGTGCTAACACATTGGACGTTTCAATTACTGCTTCTTACAGAGAGAGGAGGGGAGCTTGAAATGGGATTATCCTTTTCAACAGCCATCCTGTGTTTGTCTTCATGTCTCATTCCAGCTCAGATTCCTGTGACCATCCCAAGGGTTCTATCGAGTTGAAAAATTTTAAAAAATCAAATAAAACGCAGCCTTGCAACAGAATTTTTCTATTTTTTTGCCTTTTGAGGGAAACCCCCCTCCCATATATATTTGAAGGCTGCCCAAGGACAACTTTCACTTTGTTTTGACCTACTTACATAAAATGCACCAGCAAGAATTATTGTGGAAAGAAACTCACCAGGCTTTCTAATCATCACTTTGCAGACAGAACTAGTCCCAGGGCCATTGATGCACAACTTGCATTCTCAATTATTCTGCACAGAAAATTAAATATACAAAAAGAAGATAAATGAACAAGACTGGAACTTCGAATGAAACACTATTTAAATCTTATAGGACATATACCATGCTTTGAAATGTAGTTCTGTTTTTTAATCAATGAAATACTTATGTGAGCTACTATTACTGGCCACCAGGAGGGTGGGAACATGGGGGGGCATTAGCATGGTGTAAAACCCACTGATGGACCTCCTGATGGCACCTGTTATTTTTGGCCACTGTGTGATACAGAGTGTTGGACTGGATGGGCCATTGGCCTGATCCAACATTGGCTCCTCTTATGTTCTTATGTTCATAGAATTTCCAGTGATTCCTAGAAAGAAATGACTTCACTTCCAGGTTTTCCCCAGAAGTGACATCATGCTGTTGAACTGATGGGTTGAACTGATGGGCATTTTTCAATTTTCTCCCATTGCCTCTTGGAGGGGCAATGAGAAATGGGAGCTGGGGTGGGGGATGCCCCACTCCAGCAGAGACCTGACAACCCTGCAATAAGCTCAGAGGGATACCTATGTTATTCTGGTGTAAAGCTTAGCAAAGAGTCCTGTTGCAACTTAAAAACTAACTACAACCACCTTTCCCCCCCTGTGGTCCTAAATATTCTTAAAGCAAAGTAGACGAGAAGCAAAGGCAAAAATACCTTTTCTTCAGGGACTGTTTGGGGGTTTCATGAGTGCCAGTAACAGGGCCTGCAGAGTCTTGCTCCAGCGCACAGACAGGCACACCCAAAGATATGTCCTCCCATGTGAAACTATTGTTGGTCAAAAGATGAACATAAGTAAGACTCCTATGAAGAGTAATAAAAACCATAAAGATTTTTAAAAGCAGCTAAAAATCCAAGTAAAATCTTGCATAAATCCAGAGAGCATGGGAACCTGCTTGGGCTCAGAGCCTCCTTGGGTCTCCATGGAGATCATCAGAACTATGGCAAAATCGACTCATTGATTTTATGTGAAAGGGCCTCAAGAAGCAGTCAGGAAATAAATCTGCTGGGCCAGGGGTCATTTGGGGGGGGATGCGGGGGGACGCCATCCCCCCGGGTGAGGTGCGGGAGGGCGGGGCCTGGAGCTCCCTGCTGGTGCCCGCTGGAGGTCGCCGCCGGCTGTGGGGAGGACACACTTCCGGTGATGTCAGGAGGTGTGGCATATGCTAATGAGTTATGCTAATGAGTCCCCCTAGCTCTTTTTCTACGAAATGACCCCTGTGCTGGGCTCTGTGCTGGTCAAGGAGTGGAGATCTGATTCTGTCACAGCCAGGCTTGGACTAGATCCATCTTCCTCATAGCTGCAGCAGTGTGTACAGACACAATTGCACACCCGTTTTTAAGTGGTAGCGATTGGGCGATCTGCTGTTGATGGAAGGTCCTGGCTAATGGCACAGTTAGGTAATTTTACATTCTGGAATTAATGGCCTAATTGTTGTCAATGTTGCCAAGTCTGGGATGGAAAATTCCTGGAGATTTGGGGGTGGAGCCTAAGGAGAGAGGGGTTTGGGTAGGTTAGGGACCTCAGCAGGGTATAATGCCATAGAGTCCATGCTCCAAAACAGCACCTTTCTCCAAGGGAATTGATACCTGTAGTCTGGAGATAACTTGTAATTCTCAGAGATCAGTTGTAATTCCTGGAGCTGTAATTCCTGCAGTTTGACAACCCTACACTCTGGAAACTACAATGCCTGATATTCTAGGAAGGAGAGGAATAAAGGTGGGGTTGAGCTGGGTGGATCTCACTGGTGTCTAGCTGCAGTCTACATTTGAAAGCACATCCCGCCCCACTGAACCAGTGTGGCTTGGACCTTAGACTTTTAACCCAATGTCCAGCCCTGGCAACACCACTGGCCCTGACAGTTGCTTGGCTTTGACAAAATTTGATTCCAGACCCATTTTTTTCAGAGAACTCGTCAGCACAAAGTCCCCCTGTTGTCCAAATCAGTGAGCAAGCCTAAACTGGAAACTGTATAGGAGTCAATAGATATCTTACTCTGGCCTATAAAATTTTTGTATGTCAAAGAAAAGAGATATATGCTCTGTTAGTTAAAATTATTAAGTAACACCAAGCTGCAAAACTGAATCTGTATAACTGTTTTACAAAAACATAATCTATGAGTAGGTCTGTGTATTCCCTATACCTCAGAGATAATGTGTGATTAGGGATTTACATGTACACAGCCATACTAAGGAATGGATCCACAAGAATGAACAATCTCGTGGTGTGTTAGCTAAGTAAAAGAGGAAAAGCCTGAAGGCCTGGCTACCTCCCTACATCCTCTCTCAAAAAGTATGAAGCACAGATTTTTCCTACAGCTGACATAATAAATGAACACATGATTTGTGTGAACATCCTGAAGGCAGGTCTTAGGCATCTTGAAGATTTACCTGGTGTGGAAAATACAGATAATTACCTTGTTTTCAAGCAAAATTATGGAAAAGGGGACTCGTGAAGTAGAAGTGCCAGAAGGCCCTTAACAGAGGAGGTGCAGCAGATGGTACCAAACCAGTCCCCCAGATTGCAATTTCTGTGGTAAAAATTGTTTCCATCTCAAAGACAAAGAAAGTGGATTTCCATTTCAAGGGGCAGGGGGGGAAAACCCTCCATAAATTAAGGTGGCAAAATATGCCAGTAAACTGATAGTTTAAATTTCCATTTGATAGCTATACTTAACCTTTGCATACTATGAGTTATGACAATGGCAAGTTGAATCTCGATGTTGAGAGCTCCTTTCCATAAAATATACCTCCTCTGCATATTGCAAGCAGAAATAACTTAGCATGAAGACAGCCATTGTGAGGTCAGCTTATTTTCCTGTGTAAAAAGTTGACACCTCGATTCTTAACCATTATTATGAAATCCTACTGAAATATCCAAGGAATGTTTTTTTTAGGTCTGAGGGGCAAGTCAGAATTACATTGGTGTCTACACAATACTGTTTTCTAACTGTGTACACACCTTGCTTGAATGTAATTTTTAAAAATTCTTTCTCTTATTTAGGTTTTTCTTGATATTACAACCTAAGGAAATTCTGAAAGGAACACAGTGGCAGAGGTTAAAGTGCCCCAAACCAGATTTTCCAGCCTTAATTGGATGCTAGGGGCTCAGCCATTTATAAGAATGGTGGTGTTCTCTGTGGGCTCCAAACAATAGAGATGTGTGGGTTGATGCCATCTGCAGCCTAGGGTTTGTGGAACAAAAAGATGTTTGAGGAAGGCAGAATTTCTCAGAGATATCATAGAATGGGAATGATTGGAAAGTCATCCATCACACCACTGACATAAATCACAGCTCACGACAGCCCACGGCCTTGGTGTCAGACACCGCCCGCAGCGTGTCAGTCTCACTGGCATCAGCACTTTTGTGCCTTCTGCCACCGTTTTTTTGTGGGCCGTTAATTTCATTGGATGGTGTTACCCAAGAATGCCGCTGTTATCGCCACTCGCTAATGCAAACATTATGATTGCGCACCCTAACGTACACTCATGGCGCATTCATCCTTTGACATGGGTGGACAATGGATTTTGAGCTGGGTACCGAATTTGCCAGATGTTGCTCTGTCTTATAATTAGGTTAGTGCTATTCCACCAACCTAATGAATGTGGGGCGAGAACAGTTGGTCAGGGGTACAAAAAGCCCCCAAACCACTTAGATGGTCACCTGGTCTACAGTTACTATTTGGGTCTGAGGCATTTAGCTCTCAAATGTATTCTGCTTCTTGATTCCAAGCCAGATTTTCTGAACATAAATTAAATGATAACCTGTTGTAAAACAGCAAAACTCATACAAATGGTTAAGAATGGTGACACACACACAAGCATATACTGTATTCTATTTATAGTAGGAATACTGTATTCTATTTATAGTAGGAAACATTAAATTTTCCAATATTAGCCATAAAACGTTCTATACTAAAGAAGATGGGAGGGAATTTATTAGCAAATCCAAGTTAAAATGGAAGAGTACATCCAACCTAGACAACCATAGGGTGAAATATAGTTTGCCCTTAATTCTAAAACATGGGATTTAAAACTGGGTTAGAAATTTTGATTTTCACCAAAGATCCAGATCCAAAAAATTCTTTTAAATTACTGAATCTTCTAATTAACTCTTGATTTCTGTATCAATTTTAGATTTTCTTCTTAAACTGGATTCCTTTTCCTGGAGTTAGAGAATCAGGCCATCACAACCAACCCTACACTGGAGCCACAGCACCATTTCAGAGAAGGAAAGATTTTAGAGCAGCTGTTGCATTCATCTAATGAGAGCTTATTCTGAGTTGGAACGATGCTTCAACATAACAGTTATCTATAGACAGTTTGAATGACAAGCCTTCCAATCTGAACAATAAAATAACTATATGTAAATTGCTGCTGCTACATTATTCTTTAGCTTGTCAAATTATCAAAAATTGAGTAGGCAAGAGCAGTTGCTGTAGTACAGAGAGGGAATTTAAATCCCATCTATCCATCCCTTAGGATACCAGCACTATTATCTGGTTTGGCATTTGCTTGTTTGTAACTGAAACCATGTCTTTGTGAACATTTCTGGTACAATAGTTCAGCCCAGCAATACTATATTGGTTCAAAAGTGTGCATTTTACAGTACAATCCTAAATAGAGTAAATGGACTGAGAAAGGTATCATTCTATTTAGGATTCTACTGTTCACCTGTCATTTCTCCTGTGTCTGTTCAGAGTGTCACTTTAGGCTTCAGTAGAGGGGGCAGGAAGAGATTTGTGCAGAAGAAGTGGAAAATTCACACTAGGCTTGCCAACAACCATGGCCCTCAGGACGAAGATTTCATCTGGACCTCTTTCATACCACCTGAACCCAGCACTGTTTACGAGGGACCCTCCCCTCCTACCTGAAATCTCAGAATCTTAATGGGACCCCCCCCACACACACACTATAGTACAATCATACATCCTTGCCTTTTCTGTCCAGGGTTGGATGTCTGCAGCAGGAGTAACACATTTCGTCTCTTTAAACTATCAGACTGCTCTTTAATTTGTTGACACACAAATAATGTTGAAAACGTGGTGCACAGAAATAGAAAACGTGGGAAACCCCCCCCAAAAAAGGTTTAATTTAGACAATGGAGAAGCAAAATCAAAATGGGGATTTGAGGAGTGAAACAGCAGAAGGATTCAGAATCATCCCTGTTTAAGACTTCCTCCATCAGATCTCATAGACTGCCAAGAATACTCCAAAAACAAAATCCACCTCATACATTTTATTAAGACCAAGCAAAATAACACAACATGTTGTGTTTGATCTGTCTTAATAAAAGGTATTACATGAATTTTGATTCTGGGTTTTGCCATGAACCAAGACAGCTACATTTTTTGTTGTTAGTAATACCATTGCTCCTTGATGCTGCAGTCATTAAATTTTGCACATGGGTGTGTGAATCAGCTCTTACTCAGCCCAGCCTGGTGGGTAGACATGATTTTGGAATTAATACTATTATTCTTCACCACTAAGCCAAAGGCTTTTCAAATAGAAAAGCAATAGTTGATTAACCAATTAAAATGCATCCATCTGCCAGCTTGGTAGCGAACTTGTTATTCACAGCATACTGCTCTAAAAAAAGTTGTTTTATTTATGAAGATCTTCTGACACTGAAAGGAATGTATTCATAAACACGTACAAAATAAATGTGGATGAAGATGGAAATGAGCATGCAGATAACTGATTTTTTTTTTTTAAAAAAGGCTTCAAATGTGGAAACAAATTTTATCTTGATTTACTGACATTTAAACTTAGCTTCTAAAAGGAACAGGTAGATATTTAACATGTTACAAATAAATTGATAATGCTTGTTATTTAAAAAGTGCAATTATTACTTTAGGGACACATGAAAAATGTTATGATACTTGATGTAATTGAGCATATAAACATTTCAGTGAGCTACAGAGGGGTTGCCAACTCCAGCATGGGGAATTTCTGGAGATTTGGGGATGTTGCCAGGAGAAGGCAAAGTTTGGGGAGGGAGCTCAGCAGGGATGTGTTGTCATTCAGTCCACCATCCAAAGCTGCCATTTCCTCCAGGGAAACTGATCTCCATAGCCTGGAACTCAGGGGGTTGGGCATGGGGAGGCAAGGGGGAGACATGGCACACAATGCAATGACATCACTTCCTGTGATGACATCACCACATTGAGCAATGCTCTAGTGATTTCTCCAATCTCTACAGCAGAGTACAGAGACTGGGGTTGTTCCTGGAGAGTCACTTGATGTGGTGACATCACTTCCCGGCAATCACCCAGAAGTAATGTCACCATGTTGCAAGATGTCATTGCCCCCTATCTCATGCTGCTGCACTGAGCAAGTGCAGGGGAAAGGAAGGAGAGGGCAGGACTTTCCCTGCCAAGGCCAAGCAAATGGTAAGGCTTTCTGAACATTAGCTGTAATTCTGGGAGAACTCCATCCCCCAACTGAAGGTTGGCAACCTTACATATGATATGTAAGGATTTAGATAGAACTTATAGTACTGCTTGATCCCATAGTTTGCTGCCCAAGAAAGAAGTAAACCGTTGTTGCACCAGCTGCTTCGCTCATTATTTATCAGAGGGTGTTCCCTTATTTCCCCCCCCCGGCTGCTAATCCAGGCCAGAGGTTTGCAGTAGGACCAGTGCAATTTGCTTATTCAGAGTGTTCAGTTTCCATGGAGAAGAAAATAAAACACTGCTAGAGATGCTACTTGGAGTGTGGCCATGGCTGCGGCTCAAAGCAACTGGTGCTGGTAGGGACTCACCCATAATTCTCTGCAGATTGGGCTTGCTCCCTTTTAGGTTTCTAACAGAGTCTGTCCCTACAGAGGGGGGGAAATGGCATAGCCTGCTGTGGAAGCAACAGCGAGAGGGTTGAAGGTGGATGGGGCCTGTTCTGCACATACCACCCCATGCTGCTTATTGTTGTCCCCACCCTTCACCCCACCCTTCACCCCTCTGTCACGCTAGCACAGAAGCGCCAATGCACTGACAAGCATGCTAGACCCAGTTGTGTTTCGGAAAGCCCCTTTTCTTACTTCACAGCTCAGCTGTCCTGCTGAAAAATGCTGAATGTGCCACAGCTCATCTATGAATTGAATAAAAAAGGCTACTTAAATGCTGAAAGGGGTGTGTGCAGAGCTGAACTCTGCCATTCGAAGGTGAATTTATTCGTTTGCTCCAGTTTAAAGGGGAAAGTTCCAGGAGCCTCATACTTGTGTAGTGCATGATGTCATGCAGAGTCTCCCAAAAATGGCAGGCACATCCTGCAGGGGCCAAAATTCCCACATTGAAGTGACCAGAGAGTCTGCATGACGGTTTGTGGTAACTGTGAAACAAGTTCCCCCCTCCCATCTCTGGTCTCCTCGGAGAGTACCACCTAGTGGTTCTAATGCTAATAAAGGTTACAACCACTGCCATTACCTTGGGAGTGGAACTGATTTCCCCTGTTGTAGTGGAGCAAACATAGCCACAAAGCATAAAGGAACAAAAACTATCTGCCGCAGAACTGCTTGGTGCTCAAATCAAACAGTGAACAGGGGGGTGAGATTAACTTGTGCCTTTGAATCTGATTGAGATGGAGTTTGCAGCATGCTTACTGGCCTGAATGTGGGGTAAGCATCCAGGTTAGATGGCGATGAAAACAGAAACAAGACAGTGCCTGGAAATGGAAACTGAAAGCAGAGTGCCCCCACAGGCATTGCACCACTGCCAGAATAATGGCCAGACTGACCTAGTTGCTTTGGATCTAAATGCTGGAGCAAATTTTATACCAATGGCCCTTAAGATATTAACAAACAAGGTGTTCTTGGTATGGCTTGTGGTAAGTTATGTCCTGCATACATGACCTTATTTATTTCCTGTTGACTTTTCACAGAGTGTTGCTCCTATGTCCTCTTTCCTGCTGCCAACACAAACTCTCGGCACTCTTGGTTAACAAAAGATTTAACCTAATCATGGCAACAGTAATACATTATTCTTTCTCTTCAGCTGTTGCTGAAGGGCAGTGGAATATTTTCCATGACACTAGTCTTCAAGGAGAATCCCTGAACCAGGGACTGCCCTGCAGCTTACCCAGAACCATTTTGGTTTTGTTCTTTTGCTGTTTGAAAGGGATAATTAAAATTACAGGACTTAGGTACTAGAGATACAGATGAATGTGAACTCAACCATCAAAAGTGAACCAGTGTCACTCCTGAAAAGATCTGCCCCAGAAGCAAGACTATTCTTTGTGGAGGGGATGAATAAAAGGAAATATGATATTCTGGGGGTTTTTTATACCACTTAATCACAGGAATAGTTAAATATAAATAACAAGGTGAAGGAAATACTAGTATGCTATATGAAGTGATGACAGTCTTTTATATGTAACTTGGATTGCTTTCTAAGGGGATGGGCTGTGGCTTAGTGATACAGTATCCACTTTGCATGCAGAAGGTTCCATGTTCAATCCCTGCCATCTCCAGTTAAAAAGCTTTGTTAGCAGGTCATAAGAACATAAGAGAAGCTCAGGCCAATGGCTCATCCAGTCCAACAATCTGCGTCACACAGTGGCCAAAACCCAGGTGCCATCAGGAGATCCACCAGCAGGGCCAGAACTCAGAAGCCCTCCCACAGTAGCCCTCCAAGCACCAAGAATACAGAGCACCACTGCTCCAGATATAGTGTTCCATCTATACCTTATGGCTAATAGCCACTGATGGACCTCTGATCCAATTCCCTCTTGAAGCTGTCTATGTTTGTATCCACAACCACTTCTTGCAGCAGTGAATTCCATGTGTTAATTACTCTTTGGGTGAAGAGCTACTTCCTTTTATCTGTTCTAAGCTTAATTTGATTGAGTGCCCAGAAGTACTGTGAAATTGCAAAAAAGGGAGAAAAGTACTTCTTTCTCTACCTTCTCTATCCCATGCATAATTTTGTAAATCTCTGTCATGTCAACCCTCAATTCTAATTTCTCCATGCCAAAGAGCCCTAACCTCTTTAAAGTTTCTTCATAGGGAAGGTGTTCCATCCCCTTAGTCATTTTAGGGTGCAGTCACATGTGGCAGTTGAAGTGGAGGGGAAGCGAGGCTATTTCCTCCAGAGGAATCTGACAAAGGGAGGTGCGAGATCACACCTCCCTTTGTAGCTGCGGGCTCAGCCCATCACTGATGAGACGCAAGTGTGATGAGACGCAAGTGCGGGTGAGTCAGGATGTTGGCTTTTTTGGCTGTTTGTTTCCCATGCACATAAATGGGGAATTGCACTTCTGCACTAAGGGCCCCCTATGGAGTATGCAATGATGTGCACACTGTGAAGAGGGGGGGAATGGCACCGAGCCACAATGGCATGATCAGACCATCCTGATGGCATGAGAGCATGCTTGAGCGATCAGACAGAGGAAAGTCTGTACACGGCCCATTGGAACCTGTTAGAGCCAGACTTTCCCCGGTGTCTTTTAACTCTGCTTCTGTGGCAGAGCAGCATGGGTTGATGACGGCTGCGGGATGCTTCCCAGATGTTGCTGTCTGATCGCGCCTTTTAGATCCATCAGGCATTCGCACCTATGTCGGATCTAAAGGTGTGTGTGATCGCAGCCTTAGTTGCCCTTTTTTGCACTTTCCCCATATAATGTATTTTTTGAGGAACGGTGATCAGAACTGTACACAATATTCCAAATGAGGCTGCAGTATAAATTTATGGAAGGGCATTATGATACTGGCTGATTTGTTTTCAATCCCTTTCCTAATAATCCCTGGCATAGCATTTGCCTTTTTTATTGCAGTCACACGCTGAGTCGACATCTTTAATGAGTTATCTACCACAACTCGAAGATCTCTCTCCTGGCCAGTTCGGACAACATCAACATATATTTATAGTTAGAATTTTTGGCTCCCATGTGCATTACTTTGCACTTGCCTATTTGCCACATTGACAGCCACTTGACCAGCCTTGACAGATCCCTTTGGAGCCCCTCACAGTCCTTCCTGGTTCTTACCACCCTGAACAACTTAGTGTCATCCGCAAACCTAGCCCCTTCACTGCTTACTCCCAACTCCAAATAATTAATGAACAAGTTAAAAAGCACCAAACCTAGTACCGAGCCCTGTGATACCCCAGTGCTTACCACCTTCCACTGTGAAAACTGCCCATTTTGACTCACTCTCTATTTCCTATTAATTAACCAGTTTTTAATCCACAAAACAACCTATCCTCTTATCCCATGACTGCTGAGTTTACTTAGGAGCCTTTGATGAGGAACTTTATCAAAAGCTTTCTGTAAGTCTAGGTAAACAACATCTACTGAGTCTCCCTATTCCACATGAAGGAACTCTGAAAGGTTAGTGAGACAAGATCTTCCCTTACAGAATCCATGCTGATTCTTCCTCAGTAGCTTTTGTTGAACAATGTGCCTATTAATTGTATCTTTAATAATGGATTCCACCAACTTACTCAGTATCAATGTTAGACAGAACAGCCTGTAATTTCCTGGATCTCCTCTGGAGCCTATTTTTAAAGATAAGGGTTACATTAGCTACCTTGCAGTCCTCGAAGATGGAGGCAGATTTGTGTGAAAGGCCTCTGCCTGAGACCATGGAGAGCCCCTACCAGTCAGAGTACACATACTGATCTTGATAGATCAGTTGTCTGACTCAGTATAAGGCAGCCTCATGTATTCACCAAGGCTGATAACATCCATTATTGGGCTCCCAAACAAGATATCATAAGTGATCTTCTTCAAACCTGCCTGGAAACCATAGTTATTAATTCAGACAGCACATTCCTTTAATACCCCAAACACTTGATCGGACATGGTTTGTTTGGAAAAGATACTCCAAATTTCCCTTCTGCCTCAATAGCTTGTATGTGTCAGGGTGGAGCCATTCCTTGATTCAAAGTAATCTCTGCAAAGAACAAGCCAGTGATTAGTTAATATTTGCTTAAATTTACACACAGTAATATATTTTACTTTTGCATTTACAGTTAAAAGACCAATATTTTTTCACCTCCTTGATTATAACATCTACCAAAAGCATACTTTTTCTCTCTCTGGAAACATAAAACTTACTACATTTTAAGAATCCAGTGAGTGCTTTGGGCTTGAAGGGCAAATAAATAATCTAAAACTGTTCTTATATTTCACTGCTGAGTTTCTCCAGACCTATATAACCAAGTTTCTAGCCTTTTAGAATTTTCTTATTTTCAAGCATTAGTACTTCTTTTATTTTGATGCACACTTGTGGAGAGACCACAAAACAATACGTGTTTGGTAGCAGGGGTGAAGACAATGCTGAATTTGCTATTTTGCAGCCTACAGTTTTGCAAAGAAAGAGTGCAAGAGATCATGTTCAGGAATGGGTGTTTTAAAAAAATACCACAAGCTTTATAAGAACAAATCACATGAATGATTTATGGATGAGCAGTTGTTATATACATAGGAGAAAACAGAATAATCACTAACTGGGTAAAGTTATTCAGTTTATCGTTTATGAAGAAAAATTTATAAAGAAATGCAGACCTTCCCATACCACATAAAAATCTCCTTACTTCTCTAAAGATGGATTGCAAAGGGATGCAAACATTACCAAAGGAGAATTCAGCATTTTCCATTTACATACTTTTTAAAAGGAAGACTTTTTTATTTCCAAGAATCCATGGACAATTAATTTTGTTCCACCCTTTTAAAACAGTTCATGCAAATCAAAAGGATGATTCTGAATTCCCCATTTGGAAAAAAAAGTACCAGTTTGTAGAGACAAACAATATTGTTTAATTTCCACAAGTTATTGCTGGGTATCAGTGGACATTTCCTTTGAATAAGGTCTGAAGGTGTTGGTAGGCATCTTTATCCTAGCTGCCTCTGAATGAACATCCTGAACAGATGGCGGGTGCTTTCTGGGCTACCAGCCATTGCCACTGCCCTGGCCTAAGCTCCAGTGTTCTCCAGTGTTCTCCTTAGAACTGCTAGCTCTGGATTGGGAAACTCCTGGAGATTTGGGTGTGGATCCTGGGAAAGACAGGATTTGGAGAGGGGATGGACCTTCATATAATGTCATAGCCTCCATGCTCCAAAGAAGCCATTTTCTCCAGGGGAACTGAGCTTTGTAGTCTGTAGATCAGTTATAATTCTGGAAGATCTCCAGACCTAGAGGTTAGCAACTCTAGTCCCGCTAGTCCCGCTCAACTGCTTTGCTCATCTTCTTAAAGTGCACCTGACTGCACTACTGCACTACTGCACTACTGTGAGTCAAGATCACTGTCAATCATCAAGAACCCTTGGAGCACTTTAACATAAATTGTGGCCTAGAAGCAGGCTGCTGCAAAGCTGTCCCTAGTGTCTGACTCAGATCAAGGGGTGCCAGGCTGAGTCGGGCAACCAGCGAGAGGGTTGGGGGTGAGGACATAGGGGGGATGTGATGTCAGTGACATTGATTCATATTACTGTGTCATCTCCAGGTACAACCTGGAAGTGACAATGGGTAGCTCTAGGAAACATTGGATACTCTATGATAAAACCATAAAGTTGTTTGACTTTCGATTGCACCTGGAAGTGATATACCAAAGCAGATGGCAGCATATTTTTTTTGGGGGGGGGTCCCTAATTTTGTGGTGGCAGTCAATTGAGGTGGTGGGCAACAGTGAAGATTGATGGGAGTCCCACCATAGTGGGAGGCCTGGCAAAACTACTCAGATCGGGCATGCTGCAAACATGCAGGATGGGCTTTGTGGGAGCTGTACCCTGTTACAGAGCAACAGCCCTACTTCTTCCTGTCTGGTCAACTGAGCCCATTCGCAGGGAGGGCAGGGTATAAATTGAATAAATAAAATAAATAATAAAGGAAACAATAAGGCTCTGTTAAAAACAACATCAACTGATCAGTGTAGGGGACCAGCCAGTGCCTGACCATGCCAATCTTGGATACCCATGGGTTTTGATGGAGAAGATATTTATTTAATGAGTGGTGATTACTAGTGAAGAGAAGAGGGCTTGGTCTTTATCCTAGCTTTGGAGAATTCTTGAAGGGAAAACACCTCTCTGTTTTCTCTGAGTGGCCTCCGAGGAAGACGCAGACGATTAGCAACCGAGAGGAGAAAATTATGCTCATCAGCACTTTCCTCTTGGGTCTTTTCCCCCTTCTTTATGTGTTTTTTAGATTCTGAACCTTCCCTTTTCAGTTTGTGTAGAGCTTTGCAAATGAATTTTTATTGTTATTGCTGTTATTGCCCAGCTTTTTCCATATATCTGCTTTGGCCTCTAAAAGGGGCCTTCCAAGAGTATCGCAGTATAGCTGTGGCAAACTGTCATTCTGGCTGAGAGAGGCTTCATTGTGTCTGTATATCCATGCATGAAGCCTACTACACAAGGCACTGTATCCTCTGAAGAGCTTGCCTGCAGTTTTGGTCATGCGGCTCATTAAATCAAGCGTTAGTACTGTATTCCACAAACGGCATTAAGCCTCTAGGGTGGGAGGGATGACTGATCTGGGCCCCATTCTCTCAGTGGCCCCAAACATCTTTTTAAGATCCTGGGTTCACTCGACAGAGTCTGCCAACATATATTTCCTCTGTATATACAAATATTTCCGTCGTCTATAAAAAGCCTTCAGGGATCTTTCCTAGAACCCTTTTTTGATTGTACAGAAATCCTCCTGCAGCATGTAAATTCAAGAAGACTTAATTTTTTATTGTGAGTGATGACATACTTGGTTTTCCATCCGCAGAGTTACAAAAGGTTTCATTCTTAATAATGGGATTTTCTATCTGGGATAGATTGGTTTAATCGGAGTAATAAAAAAGAGCCTTAATTAGGATTTATGCTCCCTTCAGAGTGACAGAAATCTTCAGTGCTCCATAGGGAGCCTTGGATGGGGTGTGGTTTGATTTGTGCTATCATTGCATAAATAATCTCCAAGTAAATTTCTGTCTCCAAACACATGGGATAAACACAAATTAAAGCTCCTTGGCTTGCACATCTGTCATTCTGATTTGTAAATGAGTTTGCCAAAAGGCAATTCATTGAAAGGTTGTTTCATCTCAGACACTCCATGAGTAAATGACTGGGGATGGCTTGGAGTGTTGTTCTTCCAACTTTAATACTTCTAGAATAAACACTGGAATAAAGGATTCAGAATAACTCACATTCAAGGTAACAAACAAGACCAGGATCTGACCCAGAGATATGGTCCTGTTTTGGTAAAGTTGCTAGAAATCCTGGAGGCATTTTGCCTTGACCAAAAGATGTCACCTTCTATTCTCTATGTTTGTAGAAGCCGTTAAGAGAGGCAATACTAATCAACAGTTAGGTGGCAATGCACAAGGAAGGAGCTAATGTGGATGAACACCCCATAACATTGGGAGGGCAGAGTGCATGAAGTGGGAGTTTCCTGTTCCCCCACAGCTGCCTGCAGCAGATGGGCATGTGCAAACCTGTTTCTGTAGACGGATTGATGCAGCTGGATTGAGTAAACTAGCTAGGGCTTCTTCATGGTTAGCTCTAGTACAGCTTCCATAGTTCAGAATGGAAGCCATTTGGACACACATTCTCTGAACTGTATCCATTACCTATTAGGGCAGGTTAGTGCATCTACTTACCACATTAAACCCTGCCTTGTTTTAAAGGTATGCACGCCTGAAGTTTCAATTTCCAACCACATACTTAAAGTAGCATGCCTTAGAAAGCAGACTCACAGGGATGCTTGAGTACATACATGCTCCCATACACTTGGGGGGACTCACAGCAGATGGCCAGCTGAAAATGTGCAGCACTGGGGATGGGGCAATGGGTGTGATTTTGCTTCCATCTATGTATTCAGTGGATGTGCTGAAACTAGTCTGAAAAGCATGTACTATTTGAAAGGATGTGTCACTGGGTTTCAATAAGATCTAGAGAAATTTGTCATTTTCACTTACCCCCACTCACTCCAATCCCCCCCAGTAACTGATGCACACATATGTTAATACATACAGAACAGCAATAATTAGAAATGTTAGCTCCACTGCTAAGATGCTTTCAGAGAATCTCTCAGTAGAAACTGAAGGTGAGGGACATTTTTGAAAGTCCAGCAGAACCAGTGCAATGTGCCCAGCAGAACCAGTGCCACTGTGGCACTACAAAACCAACAGGTCTGAGGGCAAGCCAGATAATCTCTGCAGTAGAAACTGAAGGGGGGCATTTCTGCAAACCCAGCAGAACCAGTGCAATGTACAGAGTGCCTAGTAGTACCAGTGTAGTCAAAGAGGGCCCAGCAGAATCTAGTGCCAGTGTGGCACTGCCAGCTCAACAGGGCTGATGTCTAGCACAGAATCACACTCCAAGCAAGGGGTTTTTTTTGCAAGCCCAGCAGAACCAGTGCAGTGTACTAATGCCTAGCAGAACCCAGTGCTATTGTGGCAATGCCAGCTCAGCAGGACTGATGTCTACCACAGAATCACACTCCAAGGGGGGGGGGGGAGGTTACAAGCCCAGCATGACCAGTTCAGTGTACAGAATACCCAGTGGAACCCAGTGCCACTGCAGCAGTACAAGTAAAAGAGGACTAATTGCAAACCAGAGAATCCTTGCAGTTCAAACTGGAGGGGATTTTTTTTTCAAACCCAGCACAACCAGTTCAGTATATAGAATACCCAGCAGAACCCAGTGCCACTCTGGCACTGCAAGCTTAAAAGGACTGCTCTCAAAGCACAGAATCACAACAAATCTAACCCGGGGGGGGGGGTTGCAAGCTCTGTGCAAGAAAATGGGAAGGGAACACAAAGGAAAGCCAGCAAAGGGTGGGGGAAAAGACCTCTTGAAACTGATAAGACTAGTTTGAAACTGACAGGAGTGTTTCCAAGGCTGGAGAATCCCCCCCATTGATTTGAAGTTTGGTAAACATTTTATTTGAGTGGAGACAGTCTGTCTGGAAATATATCCATCCATTATTATCATTACTGTAATCTAGAAACTTCTGACAAATGGTTCCACAGAATCCTAAACTAAAGTTTGAAAGTTTGAAAGTTTGAAACAGTTTGAAAGTTTGTGGAAAGTTCATGCCGGTTCACCTGCCATTAACTTCTGTTTGTGAACTGCTAACTGCCCAAAATTCATTATGAACTTTAGTTTAGGATTCTGTGGAACCATTTGTCAGAAGTTTCTAGATTACAGTAATGATAATAATAGCAAGGAAGTAGGACTTATTTGAAGCTGTTAAGGAGTTGCACTCAATATGCCAGAAAATTTGGAAAATGCAACAGTGGCCAAAGGATTGGAAAAGGTCAATTTACATTCCAATCCCAAAGAAGGGCAATGCCAAGGAATGTTCAAACTGTCACACAATTGCACTTATTTCATACGCTAGGAAGATCATGCTCAAGATCCTACAAGCTAGGCTTCAGCCGTACATGGATAGAGAACTGCCAGAAGTACAACCTGGGTTTCAAAGAGGTAGAGGAACTAGGGATCAAATTGCCAACATTCGCTGGATTATGGAGAAAGCAAGAGAGTACCAGAAAAAGATCTACTTCTGCTTCACTGACTACGCTAAAGTCTTTGATTGTGTGGATCACAACAAACTGTGGCAAGTCCTTAAAGAGATGGGACCACCTCACATGTCTCCGGAGAAACCTGTATAAGGGTCAAGAAGCAACAGTTAGAACCGGATATGGAACAACTGATTGGTTTAGCACAGGAAAAAGAGAACGACAAGGATGTATATTGTCACCCTGCTTATTTAATTTATATGCAGAGTACATCATGTGAAATGCTGGCATGGATGACTCACAAACTGGAATTAAGATTGCTGGGGAAAACATCAACAACCTCAGATATGCAGATGATACCACTCTAGTGGCAAAAAGTGAAGAGGACTGAAAGAGCCTCTTGCTGAGTGTGAAAGAGGAGAGCACAAAAGTTGGCTTGAAACTCAACATAAAAAAGTGAAGATCATGGCATCCGGCCCCATCACTCCTTGGTAAACAGAAGGGGAAGTCATGGAAGCAGTGACAGAATTCACATTCCTGGGATCCAAATTCACTGCAGATGGTGACTGCAGCCATGAAATTAAAAGATTCCCACTCCTTGGGAGGAAAGCTATGGCAAACCTAGACAGCAATATAAAAAGCAGAGACAAAAGTCTGTATGGTTAAAGTGATGGTATTCCCAATAGTAATGTATGGCTGCAAGAGCTGGACCATAAGGAAGGCTGAGTACTGAAGAATAGATGCTTTTGAATTATGGTGCTGGAGAAGACTCTTGAGAGTCCCCTGGACTGCAAGGAGATCAAATCAGCCAATCCTAAAGGAAATCAACCTTGACTGTTCCCTCGAAGGCCAGATACTGAAGCTGAAGCTCAAATTCTTTGGCCACCAAATGGGAAGGGAGCACTCACTGGAGAAGACCCTGATGCTGGGAAAGATTGACGGTCAAAGAAGAAGGAGATGGCAAATGATGAGATGGTTAGACAATGTTATCGATGCAACAAACATGAAATTAAGCGAACTCCGGAGGATGGCAGAAGACAGGAGGGCCTGGTGTAATGTGGTCCATGGGGTTGCAAAGAGTTAGACTTGACTGTGTGACTGAACAACAACAACAAGGACTTATTCACCTTTTTAATGGAGGAAAGGCAAGGTAAATCTATTTTAAGTAAAACAAAAACACCCCAGATGTGTTCATTGAGTGGAAACCCTTTGGGATATTGTGAAAATGGATGCAAAGAAATACAAACTACTATGATGCATATCTGAGGAAAAATGAATTACTGAAATCCTTATCTAAACATATATGGAGGTCCACATTTGCCCTTTGTCATTGCCAGCAGCTGATACCCAGAGGTACAAGGTACACAAATGGAGGTTTTGTGTCCATCATGGCTAATCAATGGACTTAATCCAAAGGACCAAATTTGCCAATCACCCTTTTCAAGCCATTTATGGAGTGGCCATTGCTCCATTCTGTGGCAGTGAGGTGCACATATTCATTACGCACTGTTTGAAGAACTACTTTCTTTTTCCTATCTTGAATGTACTGACCATGAACTGTATTAAATGCCCCCCAGTTCTAGGTTTTTTTTGGGGGGGGGAGTATCTCATTTCATTTTCTCCACACCATGCATAAATGGGCTTTGCTTAGGTTGTAAACAAAGGACCTCATTCTTACTTCCAGAAATGAAGTCTTGTTTTCAAATAATGAGCAAGTGGCCACCATCATACATACTTATTATTCCTGTTGTTCCTGTTGACCTGTAAGGCATCTTCCACTTCTACAGATTTCACTTCTACAGCCTTTAGCTTCCCTGTTATATCCAAACACCAATGTTTACTACACATATTACTGGAATCCCTGGCAAAACACACTGCAATGATCAATCAGATCAATGTCAGCTATGCTGCAATATGGCTAATAGGCCTAGGGTTCACCTGCCTGACCTGTGTACAAGTTGGTGCCACATTCCTTTCCTCTCACTTCTTCTCTGGTTATCTCTGACCTTGTACTTCTGCCTATGTAGTGTCTCCACTATAATTAACCGTGAGACTAGTTTCATTTCTCAGCCGAGGGTTGGTTACTTTTCCCCGCCCGCGGGAGCAGGAACAATTGGCTCACAGGTGGGGGGGACCTTTTGAATCTGCTATATTATTGTATGCTTGTTCCTGGCTAGTGTTTCCTAACAGTGACCATGTTACTGCAACCATAGTACTGACAATAAAGCAAAACCTTTCTTGGAAGTGTGTGCTCCGTTGTTTGGCTGTGGGGCCTGACAATCACAAGAACCAGAGCAATCCTCAGATGGTTGGCAGCAGCTAGCCCCAAGTAACTTATCAATGTGTATTCAAATACTTAGAGAATGTACAGCTCCCAGCAAGGAAAGCTTAAGAGATTTGGGGCTGTTTTTTGAAGCAGTAAACAACAGTTAATTCTGGGGCAATTTGCCTGATCAAAGAAAGTGTATTATTGTGGCGTTTTCTTAGTGAGAGGCTCAGTTTGGGTGTGGGACTTCCAAGGGTGATTCTTATACTCAGTTCCAAATAACTGTTTCGCACCAGAGGTGTGTGGGAGTTTTATAGAAGAGTTTGTATTTCTGTGGGAAAACAGTTTCTAAAGAAGCCAAATTGAACCCATCCCTCCACGTTTTTGTTTATGGGGCTGAATACTAAAGGAAGAACTTCTGTTTCTTTACCCCTCCTAATCTAAATGTAGTGCAAGGCCTCTGGAGGCTGGAGAACACACAATGGCTCTTAGTGACTCTGTTGTTAGACTGACAGCAAAAAGCTTGGTGGGGGGAGATGCACAAACCTGTGTAGGTAGGCATGGGAAAATAGACATTGGAAAAGATACAATAAAAACAGACCAGGTGCTAACTAATGCTCTTTTACTGAGACTTCTAATGTTTATTTCTCAGCATATCTTGCAAAACAATAACCCATATTAACCTGAGTGTAAAATGAACACTGAGATCTGGCTAAAGGTCCTGTTGATTTTGATAGAAACAAATCTGATATGATCAGGTAGGATCAAAATTGAGCCAGTTAATCCCAGCAAAAACAAATAGCTTAACTGTGTAGAGGATCACAGTCAAGGGAAATGATCCAATCAAAGCAAACCATTTTTACATCCCAATGACTTCGACAGATTGACTTCCCTCGACTTTAAAGGGTAGACCTCTGCTAAACAAATACTTAAGCCTCTTCTGTTGAACATAAAAAGCTTCTTGTTGGCTGGATCGTGACCTTAATTAATTATAAATGGACAAAATAATCATGTAGGAACCTACCAAAATATATGCAGTTAGTCCTATGAAATATTGCTATATTTACATAAACTGTATGTTGTTTTTCTAACTATTCTTTATTGATTCACAGAAGGAAAGTTATTTCCAGAAAGCCCGGTTGTTTGTATGTTTCCTTGACTTCTAGGCAAACAAACCAGTTCTCTACATCAAATACTTGCAGCTGTCCTTTTTGAAAGTGAGATGGCCAAACTTTTAACATAGATGTGTGAAAAGTGGGGAGGGAAACAGATTCCACTGTTTGGGAGAAAGCTGTTAATATATCAGGCCAATTTGGCCATCTCTGTAGTGAAAAGATGCTAATGTTCTGAATATGAGTCATGCCAGTAAGAACTGAATCCTTTCTAATAAGGAGCTATATGATAAAAGGAACAGGCAGGGTAAAAACAAAGCATATCGTTCCTTTCATGAACAATAATAAAAAAGGGAAAAAAGATCTGAACAGCTGCAGTAGAACTGCAAAAGCCAAATGTTGCACCAGATTCTCTTGGAGCTAGCTTGGGAGAAATGCAAGTGAAGTGTAGATCTGTTCAGGTGTGTGCATTTTAAACACATTTTCTCTAAAAGATCCTCATAGTAGATAGCATGGGTAGAATGTTGTGGTTTGAGGCTGAGCTGCACATTCTGGACTTATTTCATTCACAGTCCTTTGCCAAAATAATATACATTATATCCTAATTTACAGTGCAGTCCTAAGCAGAATCACACCCTTCTAAGTCCTTTGAAGTCAGTTATCTTAGAAAGGTGTAACTTTGTTTAGGATTGATCTGTCCCGCTATTCTTCTCCTGGCTTGACTGAAAACTACATTTTTTGCTTTGCCTCCTCAAAATAGCCAGACTTCTTGTCCCTCCCTTATAATCTTTTCCCAAAGAGTTCCCAAGGAGTCAGAACAGATTTGTACGATACATCAAATGTACGAAATTAGACATACCCAGGTTCTTTCAGTGAAGTTTTGTATTTTTAATAAATAGACTCCTCTTTTAATCTCTATTTTCCCCTGGTTAAGTCAAGAAATCTTATAGATAATCAAGTAAAATAAATACGGTATTTAACAGTTACATTTGATTTGCAAGAACAATTTCCAAGTTCTTTTATCTGCGCTGCCACTTATCTTCTCCTGCAAAAGTACACAGGGGCATCAGCTATCATTACAGAGTTATCTTTAAATGAATGTTAGTGGGTGTTCCACAATGGGAGAACACGTGGATCAAGCAAAACACTGAAAATGAATCCAACAAATTAAACACTATAATTAACTTTTTTATATATTGCAAGTGTGGATATACTAACTATATCCTCATAAAAAACTAATTTTGATGAATGGTTATGCATTGTTGAAAACTGGGCATGATCCAGGCAAAGTGAAGCACTAACTGTGATTTAAATTAGGCCTTAAAATTCTCCCATTTAAATCAAAGTAACTTAATTATTGTGTCCATTGTTAGCAATATCACCCCCCACACTATTCATATTTGAAAAAGCACTATTCCTTAGCAAAAGGGTAGCAAAATCTGCTAACTCTAAAATACATTAGTCCAGTTTATTTTAATTCAGCAATTGGGAGAGTGAACACTGATGTAGCAATCAGTAGTTCTGACCGTGAACTAAACTTTGTAAACTAGAGGAAGTTGTTTCTTTCTCTCTCCATTTTTAAAGTAAAGTAATGCAGTTCTGTAGTTTTAATGTGGAAAAGCCACAATATTTGGAAAAAGAAGGCTGAGAATTTGACCTGGCATTTTTTCAGATTTAACCCCATTATCCCCAAACAATGTTCAATGATTGTGTATTTGGCTCCACTGATATCAGTAGAATGCAATTTCCAAGCAGCATGTAATCCAAGCCCAGTTTTCTTTGTGATGTACCACTGTATGACTCTTTAAATACTTTTGGGATTCACAAAAGTCCATGTTGAAACTGTAATCCCAACTGAGTCACCAATAAGAAAATAAAAATAATAATACATTGGGCAACAGTTTGAATGAAACATGGATTTCACTTGCAGTTACCTATACAGGAGGGGGGAAACCTCCTAAATATAGTTTACACAATATTTTGTATATAATCTGGTAAATTTAAGATGAAAGGTCTTCCAGAAGAAGGTCCAACCAAGACTAAATATTTCAATAGACCATTTTTTACAAGGAGCTGTCTGAGTTCAACAGTTAGTTGGCTATTTATTGAAATGAATGTCATATTAACAATACCATCATAAACAGAGTTAGATTCACTGACTTCAATGGATTTAGAAGGGTCTAATTCTGTTTAGGATGGCACTGTCTAACTCATATGATCATTCTTTCATAAATTCATCTGTTGTAGCTGACCACTTGATAGGAAGACAAAGGCAGCAATGACAAGCATACAAAATGCAGATAATGAGAAACATTGCTAAATGAAACAGCCATCTATATACATGCCAGATCATTTTCCTCCCCCAAAAAGTTATTCACCGTAGAAATGGTGCCTGAAAATGAAGGACATCTGTCATGTTCTACTGAGCTGCAGTGTTCTAAAACAGGCAACGTTCCTTTATAATAAATCATAGAGGGAGGGGGAGAACCTACCCATCCCCCGTCAGGCTATCTTGCTCCCTTTCAATGGGAATACATGATGAATTGGAATCATTGTGAACTTTTGATAAAGGAAGTTGAAATAATTGGTTATTTTGCAGTATTTGCTTGCACTTTCAATGAAGCATTGGGTGGGTTTAAGGAATTTTCCTTTAAAAAGATTTTTATTGCTATTTCTCCTTGACCAAACAAACAAACATGGGGTATCTACGTCTATAAACATTCTCAGGCCTTCAGGGCACTATTGAACAATAAGCTATAGAAACTCCATTTTTTGTGTATCTGTCCATTGTCCAGTGAGTGTTCTACAGACACCCACCTACATGGATTTATGTCTGCTGCAGGCTTGCTGCAGCTAACTGAGCAGCTCATCCTTGAGGGCAAATGCTGCTGAAAGCCTGTGCTTGATATTCAGGCTGGTGCCCCTTTAAAAAAGAAAGTCATGTTGGAGCAGATCTGCCTGCACTGTGGATGATGAGCCCACTAAGGAAATAATGATTTAATTTGCATATCTGCCGAAAAGCGAAGGACCTAAGATGTCCATTGATCAAACCTCGTGTTCAGAAGCTACCTTGCTTCTTTTGTTTTCCATTTCGTTTCATCTGAGCAATTTCGAGTGGGGGGGGGGGACTGAGGAGTTTTAGAGCTGTTTGGAAAATACCTCCCATTTGGTGCAATCATGTGCATTCCAAAAGGACAGAGCAAAAGGCCTTTTGGAGCCAAGGGATAAAATGAAGCGGCATCAAGGATGCTTTCAGAACCACTAGGGAGAATGACTCGTATGTCAAGAGCAGCAGGGAAAAAGAAACACCTCTTCACTATCTGCTGTTTAATTTAGAGCATTGCCGGGTTTCTTTTTTTGTTTTGTTCTTAGCTTCTGATCTTTTAGCCAAAAAACCAAGCAAAGAAGGCAAGCCAGAGAAGAGGAGGGGGGGAGAGTCAAGTCAATAGATTTGTTAGATTGTTAAAATTGATGTATCCCTTAGTCAATAGTTCAGAGGCGACTTTGCAAAATCTTTATTTTCAAGCATGTAAATCATCAGAAGAACCACCAGCATTAGCTAGATCTCAGTCATGTCACAAAATGTTCCCAGTGTTAACAAATTAACACTCCAGCTCACATCTCGGGGGGAGGAGGTATAACTGTTATGCAGCGATCAGCATCAAAGGAAATAACAAGGGTTAATCATAATTAAACCCAGCAGGGCCTCTAAATGAAAGAGGGGGGGGGGGACTCTCAAGATTTCCATCCCTTGATTAAAACTGATCCTTGCTTAGAGACAACCCTCTAACTCACCTGCGTAAATTATTATTTGGGGAGCAGAGGTTTGCTTATCCTCCCCCATGCTTCTACACCACTTCACAATGCCAATTGTTTTAGACTGTCCGAGACAGCATGGTGCAGCGGTTAACATGTCCAACTAGGGTCTGGGAGACCCGGGTTCAAATCTCCATTCAGCCATGGAAGCTTGATGGGTGACCTTGAGCTGGTCACACACTCTCAGCTGAGCCTACCTCACAGGATTGGTGTGGGGATAAAATGGAGGAGAGCTGCTTGTAGTCCGCAATGGGGAGAAAGGCAGAGTATAAATGAAGTAGATATATAAATAGTGTGCATGATTTCCTCCTGGAAGAAAACGGAAGACAGCGATGCAGGGGTGCTGTTTCATGAGGGAGGGTCAATGAGATTTTGGTTGCTGTGTGTGCTGGGAGGGGAAACAAGGTCCAAGTCAACTGCTTGTTCGCTTCAAAGTGCTGGTGCTTACCTTTAAAGCCCTACATGGCCAGGGTCCGGCATACCTGAGGGACCGCCTTTCCCCATATAGGCCCCAAAGAGCACTTCGGTCGGGGTCACAACACCGCCTAGTGACCCTGGGCCCTAAAGAGGCCAGGCTAGCTACCACAAGGGCCAGGTCCTTTTCGGTGGCGGCTCCTACCTGGTGGAATGAGCTCCCGGAGGAGACCAGTGACCTGCGGGACCTTTTACAGTTCCACAGGGCCTGCAAGACGGAGCTCTTCCGCCAGGCTTTTGAGTAGGAGCCGCCACCGCCACTACCACCACTGCATAACTACGGAGCAGGACCGCCGGGTGGGGCCGATGGAGTAACTAGAACATCGTAACCCATGGCGTCCCCCTTTTTAGACCTTTTTGACTTTCTGACCTCCTCCTGATATGCAATGGGGAGTGTGTAATTTTAGTCTTTCATGTATCCTGTTAGTTGTCAATTTTAGCTTTTGTTGTTTTAATCTTTTTGTTTTTATCACACTGAGCCTGCGTGCGGGGAGGGCGGGATATAAATGGAATGAAATAAATAATAAATAAATAAATAAACTTAAAATGGAGAGGACCAGTTTTATTTTTCATTTCTATATCTTACATTAACTATAGAAAAAAGCTCTGTGTAGACATTCTTTTAGTAAGTAAATTTATTACAGTCATTGACCAGTACACAGTAAAAGAAGTAAAACCCCAAACTTAAAACATTTCTTTTCCCTATACAGGAATATAATATTTGTAAAATACATAAATAAACCACTAATAACCTAAAATATTAAGTGATATAACTTAAATTACTTATAAAACCATCTCTAAAATATCAACTAGCATGACTTATCCATATTTTCCTCAGCTTAACTGCCAGCCAACCATACTTAGCAAGACATTCTTTTAGGTTCTTTCAATACCCATGGAAGAAAGGCAATGACCCCTTTATTCCAGTGGCGGCTCCACTCTGGTGGAATGAGCTCCCAGAAGACATCAGGGCCCTGCAGGACCTTTTACAGTTCCACAGGGTCTGTAAAATGGAGCTCTTCCACCAGGCTTTCGATAAGGAGCCACCACTGTTAAATGAGTCACCGGAACTGAACATGCTATGGCCCTTATGACACAACACTGGATATTGCCTTTGGACCACTTTATAGGTTGCAACGTTGGTTATTGCCTTCTCTTATTGTAAGACATCATAAGAACCACCATCTGTATGCACTAGCACTTTATGTAATTGTTGCTTATGTGAATTTTATCACACCTTATTGTTTTATTGTATTTTAATCTGTCTGTACGCCGCCTTGAGCCAATTCTCTCGGCAAGGCGGGATATAAATTGAAAGTAATAATAAATAAATAAATGAATAATAAATTCCAGCACACTCTATATATACACATGAATAAAAATGTGTACATAGAACCTCATATGCACAGGTTCCAACAGCACGATTCATACAACCCATTTTGTGCATATGGATGCCCGATGTTCTGAGGGGTCAGAAACAGTAGGAATCATGATCTCTTTCTCTACAGATACAAACTCACTTTAAGAACTAGCTGCAT
The DNA here is from genome assembly GCF_001447785.1 of Gekko japonicus. Lineage (NCBI taxonomy): Eukaryota > Metazoa > Chordata > Lepidosauria > Squamata > Gekkonidae > Gekko > Gekko japonicus. The sequence goes on from NW_015170276.1 coordinate 1,717,305, forward strand.
TGTGCTAGGTATCCCTTTTCGGAAACAAGTGGATTTGTGCCTTTGTCGTGCATAGTCAGCACATTATTTATTTATTTATTTATTTATTTCATTATATTTCTATCCCGCCCCCCTGTGAGCGGGCTCAGGGTGGCTCACAGTTTAGGGCACCATGTGCCAAATATAAAAACATATAAAAACAGATAAGACAAGATAAAAACAACCATATTTTACAATTAAAGTGCTCAGTGATGTTAGTCCTTCAATCGTATTTAGATGGCGTACTGTAAATGTAACACAAGGTCCCAATTCAGCGGTGATATAAGCAGTGAAATAAGAATATTTAATTGTTTATGACAATATTCGGTAAAATACTAGAAGATATAAGTAGGATGGAGATATGGATATGCCTAAGGAATAGTCATGTATCCAACCTTATACACATGAGATTGGATCCAACAATCCACAGAGGCAAGGGACACGGCTCTTTTATACACATCCCCTCCAATCCTTTCTGACCACAGTTTATTCCTGGGATCATGGGACCGATTGTGGGTTGGGTGGCTGCAGTGTAGATGGCAAAGTGGACCGCTCCGCTTTCTGTCTCTTCCTTCAGTGCAGTGATTCTGACAGAAAAGGGTGAAGAAACGGATTTTGTTCCCTCCCCCTCCCCACTACAGCCTCACAATCCATATGGCTATTCGTCCTCATGGGTCCCCCCAGCCCCAGGAATAAACATTCTTGAAATTGCAAAGGATTGCTGAAGGGAGGGGAACACAGGAAAGATCCATGATGGTCACCATTTTCTGCTGAGAAATTGCTGGATCCAGCCCACAATGTAACATGTAAAGGGCTAACGTGTAGACAGAGAGTGGGATGCTGATCCACTCCATGTTTGCAATCAGACAGGTTCTGCCTGTGAGTATTTATCTCACCTAAACACAGTGCTTACATGTGCATACCCCATACATCCGTAGGAATCCATTACCAGGACTGGGACTGTCAAAAAACAGCATCCCTTACCTGTGACAGATCCACTATCTGCATGGAGCCCGTGTGAGGTGAGGGAGAGCCACTGTGCAGGGTCATGAACGGTCATGAACTGTAGATGTATACTTTATAATTTAGAGATGTTCCCTTGTATTTAATAGTGTTGTCAAACTTGTACCTTGTGGACTTTTATTTATTTATTTGAAACATTTCCATGCCACCTTTCCACCCAGTTCAGGCTTCCCAAGGTGATGAACATTAAAACATTTCAAACATTATAAAGCATTTAAAACATAAATATATAATAAAATATTTCACACAAATAAAACATAATATATATAAACACACAAATGGGGAGGGGGGCTAATCAGCACGAGTGCCTTATGACCTTAGCTAAGAACTAAGACTTAGAGACGACTTATTTTACACTGTCCTTCAAACTGGTGCCCTTTTTCTGTCTATGTCTAAAACAACGAGCAGAAGAGATGGCTCACACTTGGCCAGCATAGTGCAGGCTCCAATTCTAAGGAGAGGGCTGGAAGGTAGAAGCAGGCTAAGGGCAGATTGTGTCTCAGCTGCCCACTTTGCTACTTGATCCTGGAACCAAACTGTTCAGCCACCACCCTGACCTGAAAACGCCATAACTCTGCAGTAGACACCCACCCACCAGAGCTTCCTGCTGAGGAAAGGAGGCCTGCCACATGCCTCAATGCCAGCTGTATTGCTTTAACCGCTTTGGCAACCCTCTTACTGGATCTCATTGTTAGAAGACATTAATTACAGTGCCAAGGGCTCAGCTGCTTGCCTGTTCCCCCAAGTCTCGTCTCTGCCACCCCCTGCCAGCAATGCTATTTGTCAGTTGACACTGGACAGATGCTGTGCCTAGGTGTGAGTAGTGAGGCAACAAATTGGACGTTACAAATGGGAACACACAGAAAGCGGTGCATTTCTTTTGGTCTCTCCAGTTCTGGTCATAAGGTTGTTTTACTCAAATGGAAATAAAATTGTACAGGGGGGGGGGGTCAGTGACAAAGCCCCCCCCCAAATTCCAAGCATCCACAGCCAAAGAATCCCCAGCAGCAGCCAGGAAAGCCCCCCCCCAAGACAGCAAACACAGAGCCAGATGGACCAATGGAATGATCCAACACAAGGCTGCCCCTTATGTTCACAAACTCAAGAGTGTTTCTTAGGAGGACCTAGGCAAAGACTGTGGCGTGTTCTCTGATTCCACAGTTAAATTGCAAAAGGCATAGCAGAACCAGTGATCCAAGTTTCAGGCAGTGTTCTGTTATCTTTAACCTTGTTCATCTGTTCATTCCACTTTATGCAGTTAATGACATAGGCCATTACAACAGCTTACACCAAGACAAAATAGACAAAAGTTGTAGGCAGCAGTGTTGGTCCAAACTGAAATCCAAAACCAGGAACAAAAGCCTCTGCCTCTATGCCCTGTTGCTAGACCTTCAGAGGAACAGGGTGGTGTGTGTGTGTGTGTGTACTAATGGTTTTTACTTTGTTGATGTCTGAGTGAAGGTAGCTTTCAAATTCCACAAGACTCATAGGGGACTCAAGGAGCTGTGATGGCTCAAGTGGTTAATATGCTGAACTGCAGGCTGTGGAAGATTGGTAGTTCAGTTTGAGACCCGAGTGTGCCGCATGACGGAGTGAGCTCCCATATCTAGTTCCAGCTCCTGCCAACCCAGCAGTTCGAAAGCAAGAAATTGCAAGTAGGTAAATAGTGGGAAGGTAACAGCGTTCCGTGCGCCTTGGTGTTTAGTCATGCTGGCCACATGACCACGGTAACGTCTTCGGACAGCGCTGGCTCTTCGGCTTTCAAACGGAGATGAGCACTGCAACCCTAGAGTCGGATTCGACTGGCTTTCAAGCAAAGGAACCTTTATCTTTACCTTTTACCTAGGGGACTCAGTCATGGTAGAGTTGCCAGCCTCCAGGTAGTGGTTGGAGAGCTCCTGGGTTTACAACTGATCTCCAGGTGACAGAGATCAGCTCCCCTGGAGAAAATGGCCACTTTGGAAGGAGGGTTCTGTGGCATTATACCTTGCTGAGGTCCCTCCCCTCCCCGAACCTGATCCTCCTCAGGCTCCGTCTTAGATCGCACGGCTGGAGTTGTAAAGTTGTAAAGACTCAAAGGTATAAGTGCTTGGAAGGAGGTAAAAAAACCATATTCATACAGAGATGCGGCAGGCAGCCTCCTTCCTTGGGCTCACGGGAGCTAAACACATCTGATTCACTTATTTCCAGGTACTTCTCAACCCAGAGCTGGCAACCCTAGTCATGAATCCAGTGCACTTGATGGCTGTAGGAATACTTGAGGAACAACAGGGTTGCAAGGTCCCCTCTGGCCATTGGAGGTGATGGGGATAGGATTGACAGATCCCGGTTGGGAAACTCCTAGAAATCTGAGGACGTAGCCTGGGGAGGGCACAGGGACCTCAGTGGGGGACTGTGCCACAGAGGCCACCCTCCAAAGCATCCGTTTTCTCCAGGGGAACTGATCTCCGTAGTCTGGAGATGATCCCCGGGTCCCACCTGGAGGCTGGCATCCCTAAAGGATCTGGCCTACATTGCAGAGAAACAATCCAGTTTTCAGGCTGATATCTTAACATTAAATGACTTGCTCAGTGCTGTTAAGAGATTAATGTGGAAAACGGCTTCCTGAAATGAAAGTTTATAGTAACCTGCAGCTATTTTACTACACTTGTTATTTGTCTCTATAAAACTAATTTTACAATCAAATGTAAATATCTTTGAGCCCTAAACAGAATGCATTTTTTTAAAAACTTGGATTTCGGGGCTTTTTAAAGGGAGAAACCCCCCCTGAGAATCGCAGCTCCCAGGAGTATGCGAAACGGAACTTCTCCAGGTAGTACGGTACCTATTTGACTGTGTGTGTCCAGGGTTACAAACACCAGGCTGTGAAATGCCCGGGGCTTTGGTAGTGGAGCCTGAGAAGAGTGGCGTTTGGGGACGGGAAGGAGCTCAGCAGAGATTTGGTTCCATAGAGTCCACCCTTCAGAACTGCTGTGTTCGCCAGGGGAACTGATCTCTGTAGCTGCAGTTCTGGGAGATCTCCAGGCCCCGCCGGGAGTTGGCAACCACATATGTGTGCGAAGTTGTTTCTGGCTTATGGTGATCCTATGAATTCATGACCTCCAAAGCGTCCTATTGTTAACAGCCTTGCTCAGGTCTTGTAAACAAAGGGCCGTGGCTTCGTTGACTGAATCAAGCAATCTCATTTTAGGGTCTTTCTCTTTTCTGGCTGCCTCCAATTTTTCGTAGCACTATTGTCTTTTCCAGTGAGTCTTGTCTTCTCATAATGTGACCAAAGTTTGATAGCCTCAGTTTAATATTTTTAGCCTCTAGGGAAAGTTCAGGTCTGATTCGATCTTATTTGTCTTTTTTGGTGGGCCATGGTATCTGTAACACTCTCCTCCAACATCACATTCTAAAGGAACCCACTTTCTTCCTGTTTGCTTTCCTCATTGTCCAAATTTCACATGCACACATAGTAATGGGGAATACTGTGGTGTGGATTATCTTGATCTTGGGTGACCAGTGACACATCCTTACACTTAATCCTTTCTCGCTCCCTCATGGCTGAGCTTCCCATTCTCCGTCTCCTTCTGATTTCTTGGTTTCAGTCTCTCCTTTGGCTGATGATTGAGCCAAGGCAGAAAAAAATCTTGAACAACTTCAGTTCTGCAATTCCCCGGAATTCATTATTTTTGTCTTCTTGATGCTCAGCTCCTGCTTTGGCAATTTTTGCTTTAACTTCCATCTGTAGTTGTTTCAGTTTTTAACTATTTTCTGCCAGTAATGTAATGTCATCAACATATCTCAAATCGTTAACGTTCCTTCCACCAATTTTCATTATAGCATCTAAATCCAATCCAGTTTTCCTTATGAGCCAGTTTGGTGTAGTGGTTAAGTGCGCGGACTCTAATCTGGGAGAACTGGGTTTGATTCCCCACTCCTCCACTTGCAGCTACTGGATGACCTTGGGCAAGCCATAGTTCTGTCAGAGCTGTTCTTTCAAGGATAGTTCTCTCAATTCTCTCTCAGCCCCACCCACCTCACAGGGTGTCTGTTGTGGAGAGGGGAAGGGAAAGGAGTTTGTAAGCTGCTCTGAGACTCCAAGTGAAGGGTGGGGTATAAATCCAATCTTCTCCTCCTCCTCCTCCTTCTTTGATATGTTCTACATATAGATTGAACACAGATAGGAAGATAGACTACATCCTTGTCTGACACCCTTGCCAAGTGGAAACCATTCAATTTCTCCACATTCTGTCCTAACTGTAGCCTCTTGTCCCAGAGGACCGGTTGTGCATCAAAACAATTAGATATTGTGGCATACCCATTTCTTTTAACAGCAACCATAGCTTTTTATGATCCACAGTCAAAAGCTTCACAGCTGATTTTCTGCTGAACTTCTCCTAACCAACTTCAGTAACCAATGTAATTTTGCAACATGATATCTAGTGCCTCTTTCTTTTCTGAATCCAGCTTGAAAAGGTGGCACTTCACATTCCATAGATGGTAACAGTCTTTGTTGTAAGACTTTGAGTGTCACTTTACATGCATGAGAAATTAAGTCCAACAGCTACTGCAGTCTTTGACATCTACTTTTTCAGAACTGGAATACAGAAGAAGAAGAGAATGGATTTATACCCCGCCCCTCACTCGGAGTCTCAGAGCGGCTTACAAAACCCTTTCCCTTCCTCTCCCCACAACAGACACCCTGTGAGGTAGCTGGACCTGAGAGAGCTCTTTCCAGAACTGTCCTTGAGAGAACAGCTCTGACAGAACTATGGCTTGCCCAAGGTCATCCAGCAGCTGCATGTGGAGGAGTGGGGAATCAAACCCGGTTCTCCCAGATTAGAGTCCACACACTTAACCACTATACCAAACTGGCTCAAGCATTTCCAGCCTGTAGGCCAATATCTTGTTTCCTATATTTCTTAGTTCAGGTCTTACAAAATAGTAAGAGTTCCTCAGAGTTCTGAAAGCTGTTGGATGTTTGTTAGAAAGGGTGTGGGGAGATGTGTGGTGGGAAAGCCCTTCACTGTCTCAGAATACTCTGAAAATTAAAGATGTGTTGTAGACTTACTGGGATTAAGTTGCACTGGGTCCAAATGGATTTCAAAATGTACTAATGGCTACATGGTGAACAATGACAACTTTCCCCTTGAAAACATTCAAGCAGTTTCTCTGAAGTCTTCCTAATTCTAACAGAATCATAAGGCAGAGTAGAAAAGCGACATGGTCCTCATGTGTATTTATTTTATAATCTGCCATTTTCTGCTCAGATTCAAGGATATTTACTTATTTAAAACATTTATTAGCTGTCTTTCTCCCTTGCAGAACTCAAGGTGGTTTACAATATGAATTAAACGTTACAGAAAACACAATAAAAACAATGATAAAAACCCATAATAAGTTGTAATTAAAAACTCTAATTAGGAGGGCCAATAAAAAAAACTAAACCAGTCAAATGCAGACCTAAATAAAACTGCCTCCCGAAGATTGACAGCGAGGGGGCCAGGGGCACCTCATTGGGGAGTTTTTTTATAATTTTGGGGCTGCCAGTAAAAAGTGCCTCTCTTGTGTGCCCACCAAGGAATTTTAATCCAAATTTCAACTTTGGGATCTATCATCCCACTCCCAGAACAGTTTTTTCTGCTCAAAGAGACCATTCCTCTGGTGGTTGTCTCAGAACAGTTTTCTGCTCAAAGAGACCATTCTTCAAGCTGGTGACTGTCATTCCAGTCCCAGAACACGTATTCCCAATTCTGTGACTGTCATTCCACTGTGGGGGCTGTAATTTGAGTTCCAAAATATTTATGCTACTACCAAGAACCATCCCTCAACTCTGAAAATTGTCATTTCAGGCCCACGACAGTTTAGCTGGTCTCAGGGATAGTCATTTCAGTCTGGGGGCTGCCATCACAGATCCCTTATATTACTCCCGAGGGCTGTAATTCAAGCTCCAGAGTAGTTTATCTGGGTCCAGGGGCCTTCATTCCAGTCTGAGAGCTTTGCTTTCAGTACCACATCAGTTTCTATAGTCCCAGGGACAATCATTCCACTCTGGGGGCTTTCATTCCAGTCCCAGCACACTTAAGTCACCCCCAGGGGCTATAGGGGTTATCATTCCACTCTGGGGGCTGTCATTTCAGTCCCAGAACATTTATGTTATTCCCAGTGGTTCTCATTCCACCCTGGGGGCTGTCATTCCAGTCCAAGAGCAGTTTATATGCTCCTAACATCTGTCATTCCATTTGGGGGGCTGTCATTCCAGTCCCAGAACAGATATGCTACTTCCCAGGGCTGTCATTTTAGTCCCAGAGGATTTTGTCTGGGCCTGAGTGGGCCTGGGGACCCTCACTCTATTTCCAGGATCTGCCATTGCACTCTGGGGACTTGTCATTCCATGCCAAGGGCAGGTTTCTCAAAATCCATTCCACATTTTCATTGCAACTTTTCTGTCCTGTAATATTTTTCAATGGAGTCCATGCAAGTCAGCGGGCATTCTTGACTCCCACTATATCCAATGGGCCTTCAGGCATATCCATTTTTCCCCAACGGGAATTCTTGTCATTCCTTTTGGTACATCCCTCTACATATATAGGTGTGGAGTGGAGGAAGGGAGAGACTTTTGGTGGAAATATCTTTTTTAAAAATACCTTGTCACATTGACGTCTTTGTCGGGCTTTTCTTCTCCAAGCGCGAACCCACGAGGTGGCGCTGTTGCTTTATGTTGGGGCTCGCGCTTCCCCCTCCCCTCCCCTCCCCTCCCCCCGGTTTATGTGAATGAAAGCGGCGAGGTCGCTTCTCCCTTCTTGTGGGCCAAGCCCCGCAACCCAGAGGACTGGGCGAAGGGAATTCCCAGCCCCATTCGTAGGGGGCAAGGAAAGCAGAAGAACGTGCGGTTGCAAGCTACTGTGTTGTCCGCCTCCTCACCCGCTGACTTTCCCCAACGAGAACTCCCAGAGTATTGAAAAGAAGCTGCGGGAAATGCATTGTCTTTTCCTGCCCAAATCTCCCGCGAAGTAGGCTCGCTTTCAAGTGGGAGAGCGCCGTAGCCGGGGCGCGAGAGGCCGGCCGAGTCGCCTGCAATTAGTGGCCGGGTTGAATTCTGCAGACCTGGCGAGGGAGGCCCGCCGCCTGCAGGCTCTCCGAACGGGGAAGCGAGGCGGGAGGGCCGGGGGAGGACGGCTAGAATGGCCCCTTTCTGAGCGTAAACCCATTGAATGCCGCGGGACTTCCTCTCGGGGAGACCCGTTCAGGGTTGCTCCCGATGGCTCTCCCAAGGCGTGCTTACCACTGCCCCAGTGCCCTGCTTGCCCCCCAGAAGTTCGACAGCCCCCTGCGTGGCTGACAGCGCGCCCGCTCACGCTCTGCGTTTGCCGAGACGCGTTGAAAGACCGCGGATTAGGCGAGGAGCCGATGGTACAGCCGACCGCTCGCCAGACAAACCCGGGCCAAAATACCTGGGGGGGGGGGGGGGGT
>NW_015170276.1:1725819-1767109 GCF_001447785.1 Gekko japonicus
ACGAAGGGAGGTGTGCGCGCGCGGGGGCGCGAAGAGGCAGCCCGCATTAGACCAAAGGCAGGCAATGAATCCAATCCCCCCCCCCCCCCCCCAACCCTCTGGCTGTTCTAGGACACCTTTCCTCGAGAGAGTCTGGCTCGCGGCTCGAAAGCAACTTGTAAATTCTTTCTGTTCATCAGTATTGGGGGACGGGGACGCAACAACACCACGCCGAGCAATTGTTACAGTTCTTTATTATCCCTTTAAATGTGGATGTGGATTTCATTTTTGCCCCCCCCCCCCCCTTCTTCTTCCCTGGCTAATCATTTCCTTCCTAAGACATTAAGATCCAGGACGTGACTCATTAGCTGCCCCAGCCCAGGAAACGCAGAGTCTTCAGGCGAACGGATAACAGCGAAGAAGGCCTCGTGGGCAAGGAAGGGAGCGCTTCCCTCCGCCGCCAGCTCCTTCCTTGCCCCGTTCGGGAAGGCAGCCGGGGACGCGTGGAAGGTGCGGAGGAGGAGGAGCCGCGCCAGAGGAGCGCGGCTGTGGCCCGGAGGGCGGGGCTTAGCCCTCCAGGGGCGCCTCCGAGAGGCGAGCGGCGTTGATGGACGCGCGGACGTCACGAGCCCGCCCCGCCCCCTTGGCAATGTCTACAGCTTGCTGCACTCCCAATTTAAGCATTTATTCCACTGGGATAGAGGAGTCTGGAGCAGCACTGGCACCAAAAAACCATGGCTGGGATTGTATATTTCACCGTCTTTTCGCTTCTCTTTGGGATTAGCGAGGGGGTCACCGGCTCGCGGGTATACCCGGCCAATGAAGGTGAGTGAGGCAAAGGGCAGTCCCGGGCTGATCCGGAGCTGGCCGTCCTGCCTTTGGCAGGGACCGGGGGGGGGGGGGGGGGTTATCACTTGGGACCGGGCGCTGCGGGAGCCGGCGGCGGACGCGCTCCTGGGCGAGTTGCAGCGCAGGGCAACTTGAGCCGGGCCGGCAGGACAAAGTTCAAGGCAGCCGCCTGCCAAAGGGACGGACGATTCTGCACTCGGCTACCTGCAGCAATGGGACCAAGTGAGGCCGGAGAAGCAGAAGCACCTTCACTCGAGAAAAAGGGGGTGATGGTGGTGATGGGAGGGTGGAGTTGTTCAGGGTCTTCCTTTCCCTTTTGCCCCCTGGCTGGGCTGATTTGGAGGGGGCGGCAGGCTGAAGTTTGGAGCGCGGGGCTGTCCGGCCGGCTCAGATCCGTCTGCCCCCAGGAGTGGAATTTGCCGCAGACTTGACGTCCCGGAGCGCGCGCGCCACCCGCGTGGGAACTTGACCTGGATTTCCATCGGGAGGCGTTTCGCCCGCCAGACTGGTCCGCACGAGCTGGCCACGCGAGGAAAAGACCCCCCCCCCCCCGGGGGAGGGCCGGGAAGGGGCCCCCCCGGAAGCGGCTCCCGCGGATTTGGTTCAGCGCGGCGGCGGTTCGACCAGCTCACAGCGCGACCGAAAGTTCCCATCCGCCTTCTGGAACGCTGGACTCCTCGCCGGACGCCCCGGCCTGGCGCGCTCCCTCTTGGGTGGCTGCTGGCGTCTGGACCGGGCTCTTCTCCTCTAGTCGTGACTTTCTTCTGGAAGAGGCCTTCAGAAAGACGTTGCGCGGCCCTGGGGCTTTGTGAGCCCGGGATTGCAGAATCGGGGACACACGTACACGCTTCCCTCCAGGATCTCCCGGGGTTTGCCCATACCCTGGCGGCCAGGCTGCCCACTACCCCTCCTGACAGAAAGGACCCTGGTGTGTCTCTGTATGAGATGTATGGCTGCAAACGATCTACCCTCTTAGTGCAACCTGTTCATTTTATAATATTTAGAGGCCAGAACAACATTGATGCACACAATAGACGGCTTGAACTTAAAACTGTGAAATCAGAGGCTTTGCAGATGTATTTGCTGCTGACGCTGTAGCTGAGGGCAATTTGCCATTTTTAAAATTCTCCCTCCTTCTTTGCTTTCCATTATCTTCCTCATCCTTAGCCCCATCTTTTATTTATTTATTTCTCTGGCCTCATTTGTCTGTTTTGCATTCATCTAAAGGCTTGTAGCAATAGTGCTCTCTAGTGTAGAAGTGGCAGGCCGGTAGGACATGGCTTTGTCTCTCCTTGTAAAAAATAGTTTTTCATTCTTGATCTTTTGAAAGGGGAGGGGGCATATTGCACAACATTTTCAGATTATCTCTTCTGGCTAAGAAATCAGATGATACAACTGTTCCTTTTATTTTAAAAAAGGGGGTGTCTCCCCCTTGTTATAGTTTAAAACTCTTGACTTATGATTTATTTAGAACCTGTGGTTTTTGAGACTCTTCCTTGGGGAGAGATTGAGTAGCTGAGATTTCATTGAATCTGTCTCGGCATCTTTAAGCTGAATCTGCACCAGGGGAACCATTTTTCACTCCTAACACACCCCCAGCTCTCACTCCATCTTTAACAGGGTTCTCCGTAGGGGCAGCAAATACAGCAATGGGCCGCGGGACAAGCTGTTCACCTTGTGTTTTCCTCTTTTGTTTCCTACAGAACCAGTCCCCTTCCATTTCTCATAAAGGCAGTCTCTCATCTGTAGTTAGAAATGTTAGCCTGGGGAAAATATAAAAAATAAAAAATGCCCCTGCTTCTCTTGCAAGTGCTGTTAAAACACCCAGAAAGTGGGAACAACGTGTTAACCGCACTGATTATGATATGCCAATTTGGAATATGCTCTGTGTCAGACTCTACACTGTGCCAGCCTGTGATATTCGTGGAGGCATTTTGAAAAGGTGTGCGTTTCAACAACCGAAGTGGAAAACAGCATAAACAAGGACAGTTGCTACAAATCAAATGAAAGGGTCTTGCAAAAGTTACCTATCAGATGGTCCGGTCCAAATATTAAATACCACATTTCTTACAGGTGTATACAGTCCCACAGTGTTCAGCTGTTGTCTTCAACTTTGTACACAAAATGAAATTAAGTAGAATAAAATGATTGGCAGAACCTTATAATAAGTTCTGATTTGTCAGTCTTGCTTTTAGTTATCTTCTAAATGTGATCCATGGGGTCGCGAAGAGTCAGATTCGACTGTGTAACTGAACAGCAACCAAATGAGAACTGCTTCTTTGGGGGTTTCCTCTTGTTTACCTTTCAAGAACTGTGGCATAGTGGTTAAGAGAATAAGCAGTGAACCGAGAGGTCCCCACTTCAGACCCTCCTGCAGTCTCAAAACTCAGAATGTGGCTTTAGGGGACTTTGCTTCCTGACTGCGATATGACTTAGCCTGACAACAGTCATGGAAGGTTACTGAGATATGTGAAATTCATTAAATGCTCTGTTGGTATCAGCCCCAACCCAGAGGCAGGCTTAATTTTAAGGTAACAATGCATAAGAAAGCTACCATGAATTACAATGGGCTTTCAAGATGACTGAGTTTTTCTGGATCAAGGTCGCTAAGTATTTAATGAAAGCTTCTGATGTGAAGTTAAAGGAAGCCTATGCTGGTAATGGTATTAGCATAAATGTGAAAAGGAAAGTTTTGATTTAAATCTTAGGTGAGTAGGAGTTTCCTCTTCACATATGGAAACAGTCAGGTAAATGATTTCTGTCACTCAGTCTGAGCTTCAGTAAATGGAAATTAATATTTATATGTGTATATATATTTTGCCTTTTTGCAGTTACCCTATTGGATTCCAGATCAGTTCAGGGTGAGCTTGGGTGGATAGCAAGCCCTTTGGAAGGAGGGGTAAGTTCTGAATGACTATGATCAAGATGCTAAAGGGGGATGATTAGTAACTCTGGCAAATTTGAATAGCTCGATTATTGTTGATTGTGCTGGGAAGGTCAGATTTCTTCTATGGCCTATGTTGCGAATTATACTTTGTTGGAGAAACCTTATACTCCCCATGGAGAGCTCTGTCATGAAATAACCATAAACTGAAAGAGTGGAAAGGGTCTTTAAAAATCAGGAATTTAGTAGAATAATAATATCAATTTTATAACTAAATACCGCAAGAAAATTCATCCTGGTGACCAAAGGGAATCCACACCTGTTTCCGCTCAAGAAATGTCTCAGTTAAGGTTGCATTTAGAGTAACCGTGATCTACTTTTTAAATGAAGGGACTAAGGGGGACTAGAATATACCTTAAAACATTTCTAAAGGGGTGAATCATTCCTTTAATTAAATCATCACCATGCACCTTGGTGGTATTCTGGTTTCTGTTTGCAAGTTTCCCTTTTAACACCAGGCAAAATGTTGGATTTCTTTAGGGAGGGGTATGGATGGGGAAGACATTGTGCAAAGAGAAGCAGACCCAAGTGCTTGGTTTAATCCGTTGCTGAATGAGGAATGTTTAACACATTTGCAGGTTTTGATGTTGGGTAAGAACCAAATTGCAGCCTTCTTAGCTACATGTAGACCTTCACAGTTAGTTTAGCAATGGATTTTGAGACAGTAAACATGTGGCCAGATGCACAATGGTGCTGAGGGGTTTGCTGAGTGTGTTGTAATACTTGCTGAAGATGTTGGGTAACCAAGAGGACTCAGCATGTCCCAAGTTTTATTAATTACCCTCCCAATCCTATTTTCATTGCCACACACATAGTGTGAATATTAAGAAACTATTTCCGGGGGGGGGGGGGATAGTCAAGCAATGCACACATGATTCCTAGCTACATTCAAATGCTCTCAAATCCCTTTAAAATTAAATGGAAACCTCTTATGACTGTGCTCAAAAGCAAACAATGCATGCCTAAGTAAGTCCAAATAATTAAAAAGCAAAGTCTTGAAAGATTACCAGACGTGTAATAAACACAAAAGCAGATTCTTTCAATGCATTAATGAAATATATACTGTAAGTCGACATTCTCTTATTCCCGTAATTAAAAGAAGAAGGAGAAGGGCATGAAATAGTGGCAAGCAGAAGGAATGTGAGGCTGTTTATTTAGCGATGCATTATGCATAAGCTCTGAATTGGTCTTATCATGGGAAAATGGAGTATTGTCCTGCCCCTATTGTTGCTCTGCCCGAACTTGACTGCAGTCAAGTTGTGCTCTGCCTATGCACTCTGTGGTGTCCCTGGAACTGCTCCCCCCCTCCAAGAAAGAGGAAGTGATTGGCAGGCCTCTGCTGGTGCAGACAGCACACATTCACTGCTGATTGCAGGCAATTGCCCTCCTCTTTTGACAGTGGGGAAAGGTACAGCTTTATCTCAGTGAAAGTCAGGCATCTCAGTTAATCCTGTACCCTGGAAAGGTCAATGAATTAGTCTTTCTGTTGTAGCACCCAGGGCCATCCCCATCTGTAGATTCAGATCTCTCCATTTTGAATAAGTCAGTAATCACATCGGTCATCAGAGGAATTTGTAATAATTTGCTTGTGCGTGTGTGTATATCATGTCTGACTTCACCCACATCTTTGAATATATTTTTTCAAGTTTGAGGGCCCAGTCTACATTATTTGAACATGACTGGTCTCCTAATGGTGTGTATGTGTTCACGTGTGCTCTATTTTTAAGCTAGGGATGAAAAATTCAAGTGGCCACTGTCTGCATTTTTTAAAAAATTCTAACTTTGTGTGCTGCAGATTTCCTTCAGAGCATCAGAAAGTGAACACTCCTTTCTGATTCTTCCCAGATGCCAGAAGATGCAGCCTTCAAAGATCAATTCTGCTCTCTTTTTACATTGTCTGTAGCCTACTGTACACAGCAAACCCCGTTTTATAGAACTAGAGCAGCTCATTCTTGAAGTGTGAAGTATTTTATGTGTTAATATGAGATGCTGGAGATAAAAATAGGCCACTTTGCCCGTGAATAGCACTATTACTAAATCCATAGCAGCCCTAGAGGAATAAATGTGTTATGTTATAAATTTAATTAATGATTTACCTTTAAAATGCACAGTTGAAAGGAAATCTTGGGTCTGGAACGCTTTACTGTGGATTGTTCAATCACAGGAAGAGTTGGTTTTAGAAAATCCCAAAAAGCAACAACAAAAAGGGGGGTGGGGAGTGTTGTCTGTGACCACATATTTAGAGTTGTTGCAAATAATTTACAATGTGAGACTTCTTGCGTTCAGTTGTTTACTAATGAAATAAATATCGAATTCAGGAAAGCTCTGAACAAAACCTAAAGGGCAGAAAACCTGAATCAAAACCTGTGAGGAATTTTGCAAGCGAGAGCCCACTGAATGTGACCTGTGCTCTTTTCAGAGGCTTAAGTCGGCTTTGGAGCCAACCTTATAACCAAGCATTCTTTTGTGTAAGCATGCTAAAGGAAATCCCATTGACAATTCTTATTTCCTTCTCTTCGGTCTCTCCTTGTCCCCCCCCCCAAAAATGATAAAGGGAATGGAAAGTGATGGATCATAAAGGGCAAAATTGTAACACAATACTAGTTTCATGGCAGTTGTAAATTAAAGAGCTCTTGTCTGTTGCGGGCACCATGTTAGTGTTTAACATTGATAGATGGCTTTCCAGGGTTCCCTGTTATCGGTGACACAGGTCGACACACGGTGTATTGATTTATTTCTCCCCCCTCCCCCTTTTGAATTCACAAGTATCCTTGGACAGTAACTCATATATTATCCTCTTGACTCTGGTGACTCTTGGCGTTAATTGCTTTAGATCTATAAACAGATCTAGCAATCCTAAAATATTTTTTTAACTGAAGACTGCTTGCCCAGGAGGTTAGTGATGATGAACAGAATACATTAAAGGGTGCACTGGGCCTTGTATGTACAGTCCCATTTTTCACAAGCATCTTTAATAGTTCATTGCCTGTGGAAGTTACATACTAATTATCCTTTGAGTTCTAAACATATTTTTCACATGCTTTATTGTGTGGACTGGAATTGCAGCTATTATTTTGCACAAAATGGAAAATAGTTCCCCCCCCCGAACCTTAATTCAGCATAACCGTGCTTCTTTTTTCAAAGGAGGGAACAGAAGGGGCCCCAGCAGTTGATTTCTTTCTGTATCATGTGATTAACATAATCTCATTTAACATTTTTCATAGCTCCTCTTGACCATTTCAACTAGTTCCTTTCTCTTATGACATGTTTATTATGCTCCTCCTGGAACATTGCTTGATTCATGTGGAATCAAATTCGTTCTTAATCAAGGATTCATTTTGGACTAGCTGCGTGTTTTGAGTAGGGCTTTTTTTAACAGACTAGAGAATCAGCACACACTTCAGAGAGGCAATCCAGATTTTTTAAGACATGGTTGCAATTCCATTAGAGCCATTAGTGTTCTTCAAGAATATAAACGGACTGTCTTGTCTTGAGGTGTGGGAAACTAGAATGGCTTAAAACTAAAACCATGTATGTAAAGCAAACAAATGTTAGGCATGCTGAAAGTTCCACTGATATCAGTCAAGGATGGTGCCTCATGTATTACCCCCCCCCCCTTCTGGTTTTAAAGAGCAAAGTCTTAAAAGTCTGCTGTTATCCTTTGCCATTTTAATAGATTAGGCCTCCATTCAGTTGATGCAGTGGGTTCAATGCTGTGCTCTTGTCACTCCACACTAAAGATAGTTTAAGAAGTGGAAAAGGCTGGAACTGGCTACAAGGAGTAAATTTGGAGAGCACAGGGGAAGAGTGAACTGGTGCAGTGTAGCGCTTGACAGCATGAGGCACGCCTAAATATCGTTGCAGCCATGAAATTGCAAGCAGCCTGAGGCAAACCTTTACTCTCTTAGTCTTAGCCTTCCCCTCTAGTTGTAATGTAGAGATAATTCTTGCATATATTGAAGGGTTGCTGTAAATAAGATAGTGAATTTAAAATAAATAAGATAGTGAATTTAAAGTTCTGGGTTGATTGACACTTCGGTCCTAACACTCTTGTAAGCCCAGTGACTTCAGTGGACTTAGAAGGCTGGGACTCTCTTTAGGATTGCATTGTTAGTTCTTTTGCCATATTCTGCCATGGATGAGGTATAAAACTTCGGGCACATTGCGTAGGATCCTTTCTGCATTTTGACTACAGGGGATTATATCTGCCCTAGTGTTCTTAAGCACCTACTAGTGTGGTCCAAATCTATTAAGATCATGTTATACTTAAAATATTATACAGAATTGTTGGCATTTATGCCATTTAAAATAAAAATAAAAAGTCAATTCTCCAAGAATTTAAACTAGTCTGAACTAAAAGCTTACTCTCTCTTAGGGGGTAGCTTTGTTTGTTCAGCTGTTTGAAGTATCCTATGTAGCTTTGCTTAATGGCTTTTGGATAAATGGAATAAATGAAGCCAATTGGAAGACAGGAATTAAATTATTGTGGTGCGGGTTTGATTATACTTTTCACACTGTCACATTTCACATTTATCCCTTTGGTTCTTCACAGTGGGAAGAAGTGAGCATTATGGATGAGAAAAATACGCCAATCCGCACTTATCAAGTCTGCAATGTGATGGAGCCAAGTCAGAACAATTGGTTACGAACTGATTGGATTCCCCGTGAAGGGGCTCAGAGGGTATATATTGAAATCAAGTTCACACTAAGAGACTGCAACAGCCTGCCAGGTGTCATGGGGACTTGCAAAGAGACTTTTAACCTTTACTACTATGAGTCGAGCAACGATAAGGAGCGCTTTATTCGGGAGAGCCAGTTTGCTAAGATTGATACAATTGCTGCTGATGAGAGTTTCACACAGGTGGACATTGGTGACAGGATCATGAAACTCAATACTGAGATACGTGATGTGGGGCCGCTGAGCAAGAAGGGATTTTATTTGGCTTTCCAGGATGTAGGGGCTTGTATTGCCTTAGTGTCTGTCCGTGTCTTCTATAAGAAGTGTCCATTGACGGTCCGCAACCTGGCACAGTTTCCAGACACCATCACCGGGGCTGATACGTCCTCTCTTGTGGAAGTTCGTGGCTCATGTGTCAACAATTCAGAAGAGAAGGATGTGCCAAAAATGTACTGCGGGGCAGATGGTGAATGGCTGGTACCCATTGGCAACTGCCTGTGCAATGCTGGGTATGAAGAGCGCAATGGAGAATGCCAAGGTAGGGCCTGCCACATTGTACAGTTCATTAGGGCTTGGTATACATAATTGAATCAGAGATGAGAGTTGATGGAATAAAGCCAGTAATTAGCAATCCCTGTGGGATGCAATGGGACAGAGGGGTCTAATGAGAAAGTCCAGCCATTCCAGGTGGTGGGGCTAAGGAGAGTATAATACTGAGGGAACAAATGGCACCTCCTTAATCAGCAGAAGGCAAAACACATTTGCTGTTAGGGGGTGGATCAGAACTGGCTTGCACCTAACCCCTTACATCTGAATGACTACAGAAGCCATGGGTCTGAGCTACCAGTATTGAAAGTAATGGGGGTGTTTTTCTCCTTCAGCTTAAAAAATGTGTTAAAACTAGAAGATTCTTGCCAGGTTAACAACTGCAACAAACATTGGTTTTTGCCCCCCCCCCTTAAGAGAAGATGGAGCCTCCTTTTTAATTCTTTTAGGATCGTAAAAAATGTAACTCTTCAGAGTCTCAGTTGAGAATTTTTGCACTAAATAAGCCTTGAATATGTGACATGGCTGCTTTTGTGAAATATTTTCATTTCTCAGAAAGTCTCCATTGTTTCTTTTACAAAAGGCATGCTAGGAGACTCTTAAGAAATGTAAAAAGTCATCTGTTTGCTCCCCCCCACAACCTCTATCCTCTGCAGAATTAGGGATTAAGAATGGCATAAAAGGCAGCTTACTTTTCTTTTTAAAAGAAAAGAAACAAAAAAGATTTAAAGCTCCCTTGTGAACCCCCTGTGATTTTTAGTTATGCATTATCATGAGTTGATAAGTAGTCTATTGCCAGTTATAGATTTGATTACTTCTTTAGTCATGTGTTCAGGATCAATCTCTAATGAGTTTTTTTTTGGACAAATTAATGGCTCTTTGTACATATTCCTGAGGCAAGGAGTCTGAATGGGTCCCAACAATGCCTAGCCCAATTGATTTTAATTGAATTTTGCTAAAAGTAGTCACTGAATGGCATTTTTAAAAAAGTTGGTGAAAGAGATGTAGCAAAGCAATCACCGGCTTGTTTTTAATTCACAGCAAGTGTGAAATGACAGCTTCCTCTCACCCCCCAAAAGCAGATTCTGCTGAAATAGTCTGTTGGATCATTTTGGGACAATGTGAAGTTCATTATTATGCACTGAAATTAAAAGAGTTGGCAGGAATGTAGCTCCAAGCACAAACCTCTTCCTTTGCTCTCATATTTTCATCAGATGTGTGAATGTCAGTGGGCGAAGAGGGGGGAGGGATGAGCGCAGCGTCTTATCGGCAACACAATTATGAAAGGTTGGAGTGAGAATTGAAAAATGAATAGCATCATGACAGGGTACTGCGTCTAGAGTAAATTATTCTGTCTCTTGGAGCGGGCAGAAGCTTGGGAACCTTTTGCATGTCAAAAACAAAAGTCTTCCCAACATGCAGATGACATGCTGAGTCGATGTTCTCTAGGAGACTGGTGGTGTCCAGAGAGATCTTTTTAAAAAATGTTTCTCTATCTTGAAAGCAACCATTCTTGGTGGGTTTTGCAGTTTAAGTTATCAGAAAAACAGATGGAGTAAAATGAGGAAGTTGCCCCTATTGCATAGAAAGGACTTTGCATTCTGTTTAAGTATCATGCTAGGGCTGTATTGGCTGACCCTGATTGATGTAGAATTAAAACACTTCTTAGTCATTGACCCACACATTATTAACTAATCACATGGCAAACAGAACACTGTGAAACAAGTCTCTGGTGATATTTCAGGAAGGAAACACAGGAGAAGCATTTTTTTCCCCTTGAAATCAGTATCTTGTGTGAATGTACCTGGAAACTCTCTGTTAAGCTTTACTGGACTTATGAAAACTGATTATTCACACCTCAAGTTAATGACAAATCCTGATGAGATCATGTATAAAGGGGAAGAAAGAAACCTTTGTCTTTTGGGTCTCCCATTATAAAACCATCCCATTAAAGTTTCTTGCTTGCAAGTAAGCAATCTTAAATAAGTAAGCCAAAGCCATCAGTTGTTTGTGGTCTCCTTGTAAAACTTTACGTCTTCCTTCCAATTCCATGCCAAAACCTTTTCTTTATCTGCCATCCCAGAATCCACACTTTTAAAAGAATTGCTTCTTAATCGTGGCATTGTCTGAGCATCCAAACTTTTGTTTCTTGAATCTAGGATTTGGATATTGAGACTTATCTTATGTTTGGTTATAATTTTCATTCAGCAAAAAATTGCTTGTCTCAATAACTTGAGAAAAAAATGCCATGAAGAGAAAAGGGTTGTGTCATCGAATTGGAAGGCAGAAGAGAAAAAAGCCATCTCCAAAGCTTATAAAAGGACACCAACCTAGGACCGCAGGGTTGTGAACAGGTTCCACCCCAATTGTTTTTCAATGTGCCGACTGTGGCAGGACAAATGCCAGAGGAGGTCAGAGGTCATTCACTTCCTCATCCATCTTCCTCCAGTGATCCTGAGGTCAGAGTTAAGATTGATTAAGATCTTAGAAGTTTGACAAAGGCTCGGTGGGGCAAAAATGAGCAGGGTGTATGGCAAGGCTGAGGGTCTCTCTGTTGGTCAGAGATCTAACACTGCTCATCTGCGAGACTCTTTAGAACCCTGGGGACAGACCTACATTTCCTCTTCTTTTTTTTCTGCAATAGTGTATGCTAATTGAGGCCCAAATAAGGGAGTGGGAGATATGTCAAGTCTACCAGGTGATAACTGGGTTGCCCCCAATGCAGCTGCAAGTTTATTCAGCCTTCTGATCCTGAATAACATTTTGTGTATGTGTTTAAATTATTCAGCCTTCTGATCCTGAATAACATTTTGTGTATGTGTTTAAATTCTGTATCTTGGTAAAACCACTAAGGGTTAAGGATGTGTGACCGAGGTTAAAAGAAGCTTGAACTTGCTGAGTGGTCTCAGCTCAGGAAATTATTCTATTGAGACGTTGGTAGTCACTGAAGGGCAAAAAATGGAAATAAGAAGAAATGCAAAAAAAAAAAAAAGGTTTAAATTCAGTATTGTAAAAACCAGGGATTTAAAAAAATGGGTTTTAATATTTGGAAGCCACCCTCTTACATCTCTAGTTTCAAATAGAAAGAAACATATTGGTTTGTTAATATCTACTGTTTTGTAAGGAAGAAAACATACGGGGAATATTTTTAATGAAACATGAAATATCTCAGGGTCAAGATAATTACTGCTTTAAGGCTAAATCTAGCCACTGGCAGATTCTCCTTTGCTCACATGTATTGTTGTGATTGAAATCATTTAGTTACACATTAGCACAATACGGTTTTGATTTCTATTAAGCAATTTCCTTATCAAAGCAACAAGATGTAATGTATGGAAAAAAGCAAAGAAAACATTAAATCAAGCAAATAATAGAATTTTAGTGGTATTATTCTTGTGAAGCTACGAAACTAGTGGGTTTACATTTTTGTGTGTGCTGTTTTAATATCCATGCACTATAAAATTCAAATATTTTGGTTAAGAGTTTTATAACGGTTCCAAGAGTTTGGTGTTTTTGCATTGTTATATATTTGCTGAGTTTTGATTTCTGAATCAAGCCACTTAGCAGAAAATCTAACTATTTTAAAATATGGCTGGGGGGACCCTTTGTTTTCATTCCCCCCCCCCTTCATTGACAACACATTCCAGAAGCATCAGTGATTTAAATTATTTAATACTCTTAACTCTCTGGCCCTAAATAACAATTCTGTTGTCCCCCAAAAAGAGAGTTAGTTTTGTCATTGTTTAGTCCTTCTCTTTATTTCCCCTGTGGATTATGTTCCTGCAAAACTACCCACAAGGTGTAATTGTTGTTAAAAATCAATGGGTATTGCTCATGAGTAATTTTATGAAGTACCCTTTAAGTGTTTCCAGTACAGGAAAATGTATCATGCTATTTGAATGGAAAGCTGTACTCTGGTTACTTTTGATCAGATCAACAGGCTAAAAACGTTTGAAAAATATAGGCTTTCAACTACTAGTGTGAAAACTTAAATGTGAGTTATGCAGGTGTGAGATGTAGTCTTCTGAGGAATTATGTAGACTGCATAAAAATCTTTACAAAAGTAAAACAATTTAAAATTGAATGAACAGTAGGAATATACTTATAGTGCAATCTTAAACAGAGTTGCACGCACTGAAGTTTGAAGTCAATGGGCTTTTAAGGTGTGACTCTATTTAGGACTGCACTATTAAATGTGTTGCAGGTTTTTTTTTACAGCCACACACAACAGGGTTCAGGGTTTTTTTTTGTTTAAATGTATTGCAGATGTTCATTGTAGGCTAGTCATGACAAAGGTTTCTGACCAAGATTTGAAGCTATTCTAAGTTATGGGGATGGATGCCAAAGGAGAGTTTACCCATCACAGGATTATGTATCTGTCTAATGACATGGCCCCATGATCTTTGTTGGAGCTGTGAGAAGCCTTGAGAAAGGAAAACTTCTTCTGTCCTTCATCTGTGTTGAATATCTCTTTTCTTTTCTCCTTTGCTCAGCTTTCAACTGGTGAGATCAAAATCGACTCTCATTTCATTCGATTATGCCTCCTTCTTTTGAAATTCTTTTGGGGAGCAGGTGAGGTCACATAGTTTCATGAGCTGGAAATAATTAACACTTCCATGACTAAATGGTCACTTTATGAATATTCAGGATCTGTTTCACCCTCCCTGGGAAGCAAACATGTTGGGTTCCTTTCTCATTACTTCCATTGGAGGCTGGGGAAGTTTCCCCTGTGAATGAGGATTGTCAGCTGTCTGGCCAGTTTGCCTTTTGCATGCAGCAGATTCCTCATTTGCATATTTTGTATACACCCTCATGCAAAGTAGCTCACCCATTTCCCGCTTTCACAAAGGAGATAAGAGCTTCCTTTGCAAAGTCCCGAGGAGAAGCTCCTTCTGTTTACCCCGATCCCCAAAGTCTTGGATTTCATGCAAATTAATTCTGTTTTGATTTAAGGGCTTTGTTTAAGAGATAGAGAGTGCTATATTTGAACAGGGCTTGTTTTGTGCCCAGTCCCTCCTCTGTATGAGTAGAGTTTGATTGTCACACACACACACCCACACCACACAAAACAACCCCTTCTTGGGGTCCTCACACTCTTTTCAAGTCGCCGTATGGGAAAACACTGCCTACAGATGATCTGCATAAAGTTAGGTAAAAGTGTTCACTTGAGATATGAACCATACCCAGGGCTAGTTTTTGTTTTTTGGAAAAAGAGCTGCCGGAACTCTCAAGAGGGAAATTAAATTTTCAATCTGTATACTAAAAATTATGAATTTTTAAACATTTTAAAAAGAATTTTGTTGAAGAGGTTCTGGAACTCAGTTCTCCTGCATTCCCCAGAAAAAAAGTGCTGACCATACTCATTTTTCAAAGTCTTGTAAATGTTAAGTGACCAATTAGATTTCATTTGGAGATACTGGGCCCTTGACAGAGACAGAAAAGGACCAAGTGTCAGGATTTCTTATTGCAAATCAGCATAAAGTGTGTGGGTTATGTTGAGTCTTCCCTAAATGAAAAGTCTGTTCTTCTTACTTTGAGACTGAAATAAATTGTATGTGGAGGACAAAGGGTAGAACTCATTATAAATTGAAATAGAGGTAATCATTAAATGAACTTTAATGAAATCACTGTTTACCAACATTTTAAAGAAATACTTCAGAAAAGAGATACAGATCTGTGTAATCATATTACATATATACCCTCGATTTAGTTAACTGTAACAGTTTTTTCTCAGCTCCCCCATTCTTTTTTGATTTATAACTGCCTTTCACCTGATGTAGAATCTGGCTACAGGATCCACAATGCAGGCTTTCTTGGGACAGATTGGTTGAAAGGTATTTTGATGTAAACAAAACTCATGCAGCACATATACACTTCAGATTTTTTAAATGGACTTTTTTCTTTTTGTGTTTTTATAAATCAGCAGTCTGAAATTAGGAGCAAAATCCATGCTAGGTCTATTTTCTCTAAACAAACAGAAAAGGGCAGATTTTTTTTTGCCCCCTGTGAATATGCGCACAAAGCTTTTTGATGTGCAATTAGCGTTTAACTCAAAGTTAATTTCACAGAGCAGTAAACTGCAGAGTGTCAGGCCATGTGGCATAATTAAGCAGAGGTTTAAAACAACAAAGAAACGTGCAGAAGCGCTGGTTCAGTCCTGTGAGTGCTGAAGGAAGTGAGACCCCCCCCCCTTTTACTTCCAAGTATAATTGGGAGGGTTATTAGGATTAAATAATATCAAGAGGAACCTCTCATCTAGTCTGTACTTTCATTTAGGGTGTCAGGAATGGTAGTTTTCCGTCTGAAGGAATCAGAAATCTCTGTTTTTCAATCTTTATGAAGCCATGCGCGCCTTGTAAAATGTCTAGATCTTTCATCCCTCTTTCCCAATTAAAAAAAAAAATCATAGGAGAAGTCCACTGGCCTCCTGATGTGCTTTGTTCATACTGCTACAATGTGATTAACACATGGAATTCACTGCCACAGGAGGTGGCGGCGGCTACAAGCATGGACGGTTTCAAGATGGAATTAGATAAGAACATATGGAGCAGAGGTCCATCCGTGGCTATTAGTCACAAGGTATAGATAGGGACTCTGGGGCAGGTGATGCTCTGTATTCCTGGTGCTTGGGGGGGGCAACAGTGGGAGGGCTTCTAATGTCCTGGCCCCACTGCTGGACCTCCTGATGGCACCTGGTATTTTTGACCACTGTGTGACACAGAGTGTTGGACTGGATGGGCCATTGGCCTGATCCAACATTGGCTTCTCATGTTCTCATGTTCTTACCCTACCACTTGTCTTTCCATTCTGCACTCCTGCCCCCAATCCCGAGTGGTCCTTTGAGCAATCCCTATGAGGCTATGGCTACATGGTCAGCAGTGTGGAATAGTGTTGCCAACCTCCAGTTAGGGCCTGGAAATCCGAATTACAACTGATCTCCGGGCAACATTAATCCATTCCCCTGGAGAAAATGGCTGCTTTGGAGGGAAGACTGCATGGTATTATACCCAGCTGACGTCCTTCCTGTTCCCAGATTCCACCTTCCTTAGGCTGCACCCCCAGATCTCCAGGAATTTCCAAACCCAGAGCTGGCAACCCTAGTTTGAAGGTTTGATTGCCTCATCCTAGCCTTGTGACCTGTTAGATTATTGCCTCTACTTTGCCGTCAGTTTTCCTACCTTACTAGGGGAATTTTATTCAGATGCAACAGACAAGCAAGGTTGGGCCCTTCAAGAATGAGTGTGGAAGGAGCTCCAGCCTGATTTGAGATCCTTATCCTTCTTCTCAGGTACCATGAGCTAATTAGTTATTTCTTGTTTGTGATCGCAAAGTCTTACTTCCAAATGGACAAACCATGCTTTGCACCAATCCTGTGAACTTTGATTTGTAGCCTTCTTTTGTGGGACATTTGTAGTCTTTTGTGGCCATTACTGCCATTATGTTTGAAATGACAAACTGTGGTTTTCCCAAACCAGGAAAAAATATATATCCGCTCACAGTACTTGAGGGGAGGAGGAGGGATTGTGTGGGTTAGTTTGAAGCTCTTTTCAGGCATTTCTGCATAGTACCAAAGCATAGTTAGCATTATGTTTAAACCAAGATGAGGGCATGAGTCTTTTTCTTTAAATGGTTGATCTTTACATAATTGCATTTGTTCAGTAAGCCACTTTTCTAAACCGCTTTTTAACTTCATAGTTCCCGGCTAAGAACATAACCTATAGGAAAAGCTGGGCAGACCAACCCAAGGGTGCCATTGCTAGGTTAATTCTAGAAATGGAAGTAAAAAGAGCTCAATGGCACCTTCACCGAGTGTTAAGCTGCAGCATTTCAGGTCCCTTGCAAAATTCCCCTTCTCCCCCATCCCATCTTATAACTGTGGTAGGTGAAGTCACATCTGTGGAACTTTGCCCTGCCTTCACAGTTGTTAAAAACAGTGGCTACTTTTAAAAAAGAAGTTAGGGCTCAAGCCTGCTTAGAAGCTGTATCCAGAGATTAAGGAACATCTTCGTTGATTCCAGATGTGTCACAGCAGGCTGAAGTTATTCAGTGCTGAAGGAAAGACTCTCTGGCTGCATAGAGGCAGTCTTCATTATGATTTCTTCACATGTTCCAAGACTGAGTCTTGGCATGGAAAACAAGTTCTGGAAATAATCTCACGTTTTTTCAACAAACCCACTGGCCAGCTGGCACGGAGCAAGTGCCCTTATTCCTCTGGAGAGAAGGGAGACTAGCAGCATGCATTTCTTCCCCAGAGCTCATCGCAGTTTAGCAGTGCATGTTTCCATTACAGTTTAGCAGTGGTTAAGAAACAGCAAGACTCCCTCCTGCTGTATCTTATCTTTTCCAAACGGCAGCAGCAAGGGGGGAAAATACCCAACAGCACAGAGGCGCTAGTGAGAGAGGCGGGTCTTATCTGACTTGCACTTAGGTTTGGATAAGATTTTTAAAATTCTGTTCTGTATCCCAGCGCAAATGAGAGAACTTCTTTCTGTTTGTCAGACATTCCAGAGAACATGGAGAAGAAGAGGAGCTTTGGGGATGAAAACCGATAAAAGCTGCCCAGGAAGCCAAATCGATAGCTGTGGGTTCCTGTTTTTCAAACTGGGCCATGATGCCTCCTGTCTTGCTTCATACTTTATGCCCTCTCTGTAAGGGCCAATTTAGATATGTCCAGTGAAAAGAAAGATCTGTGTGGTGTTTAGCTGTGTTGTCTAGCCACTCTTGCCTAAAGTAGGTTGCTATGTTTGTGTCTTTTTATTTTTTTTAACAGACACAGAATGCTTGGGTGGGGGGAGCTGAACTCTGGTCTCCCTTACCTTGTTGTGCTTTGCTGCTTTCAACATTTTTCTTCCAAATGGGCATCAATATTGAAAGTAAGCTGGATACAGTGGGGGAAGGAACAGTGTTTAGGCTCCCTTACTGGCCTGCTCTTGTTTTTGTTAAATAGCCCCTCCCCATCTTCCTTCAGATGTGAATAGGTGGACACGTGAATAACTACTTGAAGACCTCCCCCTCCCATGAAGGTGTGTTGGAACTAGGTGACATCTTCTACTATAGTATCGCCTCAGAGTTTTAAATGCTTCAGAATGTGACACTCCTGCCTAGCAGCCTGCAGAGTCCTTGCTGCAGAGCCAATTTGGTGTAGTGGTTAAGAGCGTAGACTCTAATCTGGGAGAACTGGGTTTGATTCCCCACTCCTTCACATGCAGCTGCTGGTGTGACCTTGGGTCAGCCATAAGTTCTTTCAGAGCTGTTCTCTAAGGGCAGTCCTCGAAAGAGTTTTCTCAGCCCCACCTACCTCACAGGGTGTCTGTTGTGGGTAGGGGAAGGGAAAGGGATTGTAAGCCACCCTGAGACTCCTTCGGGTAGTGAAGGGTGGTGTATAAATCCAATCCTCCTTCTTCTGATCACCTGCACACATGCACATTTACCACCTTAGGATTTTGTGTACTTTGGGTCATGGCCATTGTAGTATGTTTGTTTCATAACTGTCTGTTCTCATGGAGGCAGGATTCAGTATGTAGCAAGAGGTGATCAGATTCTCATAAACTGCTCTGGTTGAAATCATACAAGGTGGGTTGGAGTTACAGCACAGAATTTTGTAAATGGGATTGCCTGTGGTGTGGAGAAATCTGTTCATGGAGGGAGTGACAGTGCATATGAACTGGAGTTATGTGAGATACAATGTGGCTCCTAAATAATAGCGTAATTAATATTAACCTAGACTCCAAGCCTCCCTGGGTTTCTTTGTTGTTCAGTGATTAAAAAAGATACCCGTCCCCTGTGAACTTATAGTGAACTCTGATATTGTGGCTAGATCAGAAGGAAAGAAGACACAAATAGACACTTTTATGGGCCTTCCTACATTCCATGCTATGAGTCTCTTTAATACTGGTATTAGCATATGAGTCAAACAGAATAATGTGTGATACCAACTCAAAAATGACCAAAGTATGCCCCCTAACAGTAACTGTGTCATATTGTGACATTTATCAGTAAAGGAAAACCACCACCACCACCACCACCACCAGCTGACGCACCTTTCTCCATCACATTACTGCAGTGGAAGGGGATGGTGAATGCAACTGAACAAAAGCTCAGGAGTCTTGTTCCTCCATTGATTCTGTCAGTGTAACATATGAACCTAATTTTCTCCAGGAACTATATTGGTATGAGAATAGAATTACTAGTAACAAATCTCCTTATTGCCTTAGTTAGCAAGGTAAACAATAACTTTTAATTGTAGTACCCTAAAATATTCAACCTTGATTGGGTTGGGACTGAATTAGGTAGCCTTAGTGTAAGAGAATGTTGGCTGACACAGAAAAGAGGTTTAGTCTAGCAAGCATGTAATATTGGAAAAGATACATTCTCCTATCAGGCCCCCCCCCCCCCCCCCCTCAACAAAACACAATTTCCATTTTTGCCATTATAGGGAATGTGTAATATAAAGATTGTAAGGCAGTTTGTGTCCTCACTGTATGAATCATAGTAGCATTAATAATATGTGACAGGTGAAGCTAGAAGAGTCTACTTAAAGGGTTTTTTTTTTTTGTTGATGAGTGAGAGGGGCTTATGGAGGATGGGTGAAATAGTCTTCCTAAATTCAAGTCCAATGATAATTTTTAATTGCTTTTAACCAAGCCAGACCCATCAGAGACAATTCCAGTATCTCTTCCTGAATAAGTTATAGATCACCATCTGCTTTAAATCCTTGAAGTATCATGTGGAACATGTCGATTGATAACAATAACTTCACTTATTGGCATGGATGGTTTACTCAGCAGTAATGCAAAGCTGAAATACAGTGTCTTAATTATCCAGATAATCCTGTTTGCTTGTATTTTTAAACTATGAAGTGCTAGGTAATTATTCAATTCTTAATAGAAGTCAAATGGCAATGTAAACAATAATTAGGATGTTAGACAGACTAATGTGCTTCAAAGCAAATTGGATTTTTTTTTCATACTGTTCAGCATGAAGTCCCATAAAGCTAACAATTTAGTGGCAAGGAAACAAGTTCCATTTTGTTCATATTTTATGGTGTTATCTCTTCATGCCTTGTTTGAGAGAATAACAGTTTGCCCCAACTGAAGCTGCCTGCTACATAACCAAATGTCACTTTAACAATCGGCTCCCTGCCGATTGCCATTTGGCTATGCTCTCCCATGGCTCCAGATTGGTTCTTTGTCTGCTTGAGTTCCAGTAGGTCAGAGGTTAAACAGAAAACTGATTTCCTCCCACAATATTGACGGCAGGTAAATATGGACAGGACTGGTGCTTGATTAACATGCAGCTCACGCTGAAGAGATTTGTCCTCTGGCGTCTTTTAGGCAAAGTTGTGCTTATGTTTCTATTCAGATTTTTGTACTTGGCTCCCATTTTTTCCCTTTTTGAATTACATGACTTTGAAAGCTTCTCTGTTTTTCTTTGATGTCTTCCCCTAAGCTTTAAGCAGAGAGCCTTAACAGGTTTGGTTCTTCCAAGCCTTGGCTAAATTTGAGATCTGCATTAAAAGTCTTTGGCCTCTACTTCTGTGAAGAATGGCTGGGGATTGTCAGTCTAGATCCAGACCGAGTTGTGAGTTTGTACCTCTTCATATCTTTGTATGAGTGACCTGAACAACAACTGCAAAGCAATTACTATTCCCAGTCATTTTCTTTTTCTTGTCAACTTTGCGGCTATCTAACATTTTTCATAAATACTTCCTGAGTCAGTTAATTAAATCTTGTCTTTGTCTCCATTACTTCCATTGTATTCACCCACAACTCGAGGATAGCACAAGCTGGTAACAAAGGCATGAGGAAAGGACGCAGCTTCTTTTCCAGATATTTTAATCATGCGGTTGCCACACAATAATGCAATTGGGTGCAGGGTTTTGTTTGGTGTGTGCTTCATGTTCTCACCAGCATTTGAGTGACTTGAACAATTGGTTTTCTATGCCCACTATCAAGACATCGAAGAAGGGTCCTAGTGTTTATCTGCACTGAAGCTGGTAATGAATTACAGCTGTTTTAATTACACCTACTTTCATTGTTACCCCAAGAAGAACAGGTGTCTGAGAAAAAAAATTAATTAGTCAAACTCTTCAGTGATTTTGGTCACCCTTTAAAAAATAAAAAATAAAAGATAAATCAGTCATATTAGTTTCCATGTGCCACAGTCAAAGTATGGAGCAGTTTATTTTTTCATATTTTTTATTGAGGTTTCCTGCCAGGTCAAACAAGTAAAATGTTAATTAATGAGCCTCTGCCTCATATTAGCCTGCACAGTTTTAAAAGGTTGTTTATTAGGTGTTTCTGCCCATTCCCCATGGTTTGGTGCAAATAACAGCCCTCTCTGTGGAAGACAAATAGAAAACTCAATTCAAATATACTTTAAAAAAGCAGTTAAAATTATCCCATATTGTTGGATGCTAGCCCCAACTGGAAAAAGCCTTACAGTTTTTCTGCAAGTACACATTGGATGTGTACTTCTATGAAGTTGGTACTCACATTTATTTGGTCTTGTTGCTTTAAGAATTTTCTGTAACTGAAAAAGACCTTCCCACTTGAAAAATAATTTCTTTTTTGAAGTGCCTAGCCTAGTGGTTGAAACAGCCCTGAGGTAAATTAGCATGTTAACAGAACCAGTCGATATCCTCCCCTCCCCCTCTGCTTCCCACTTCCATCTCTCCTGGGCAAGAGAGTTTGAGTACCATCAGGAGTAACACTGTTATGAGATGGACCAGGTGATTTTGAGAGTAGGGTTTTGAGAAGCATGGTACCAGGGATTCCCCATGGTCAAATCAAGACAACTTCCCAGATTTTCTCTAGTTATTTAAAAATTGATCCACGAGGAATTGACAGCTTTGGGGAGCAACCAAAGTCCATGTAATTATGGAGAGGATTAGAAGATAGGTGTAGGGAGGAATGGAAGATCAATGCAACTGTGTAAGTTGACTGAATTGATCCTTAGATGTTGGAATACTCAGTTTTGTAACATTTAACCTGAGTATGTTGAAGATTTCTTTGGATTTATCCATTCGGCAAGGAAATACAAAACCCCTACGATTTTATAAGATGTTCTGAGACCACAAACTTGATGGATAATTAACAACAGAATGCTGTGAAGTTTTTGAAGCAGATGCATTAATTGAAGAACAAGTTTGGAAATTATTTTCAGTAACATGTGCTTTGTAACAATGGGATTAAAAACAGAACACAGCTACAGCAAATATTCCAGAGTTTGGTAATTTAGTTGCTTGCTTGCTTGCTTGTTGAAAACACCAGTATGCCAACTGATAAATCTTATCCTGTTGTACACATCTTGATGCTGAGGCCATGGAAGGTTTTTATGCTTCTCAGATTCTTCCCAAGAAAGAGCTCTGCATTGCTCAAAAGTCTCAGTAACAAATTCAGTTATTTTGTCTTCATTCCTTGGGATTTACATGTTGCGATGTTATGCCCATGAATGACAGAGAGAGATCTACCCAGAATTAAGGAGCATGGACCTTGACTGCTTCTCTGGCCGTAGGCAGTGCACTTTAACTTTCTGCTTTTACATTGTCATCTGTCAAGTGTGGCTGACATTAGTTTCACAGAAGTGTTTTAAGAATTAAGGAGTACTTGCAAAGTTTCTTGAGGATGAATAGGGCTATATATTTCCAGGTGGTGGGGACCTTTTTTCCAACTAGGCTGGTTGTTTAATTAGGAAATTACTTTGATTGATGGCTATATCTGAATGCACTTTACCTGTTGGATATGTTACAACTGGAAATATTTTCTTTGGAAATATATTCCTGGTTGTCTTATTTCTGGCACTGCTGATTCTAAATGCATTTTCATGGAAGTAAGGCCATGTCTAGCCAACTGTAATGGAGGGGTTTGAATCTGGGGCTGGATAAAAATATTTAGGTAGTAGGGGGAAAATGTTAGAGGCCAGCTTCAAGTCATTAGGCTCCAGGAAGGATAGAAAAATAAGCCAAAATCCTTAAGCATCAGCCTTATGGACAATCAGCTGGCTGGGATTTTTTTCCAGGCTTCATGAGATGTATTATTTCAGCAGCACTGAGCCATACAATCTAAACCTTTGAAGGCCAACATTGTTTTCTGGGTTGTGCTTTTCCTCCTAGCATTTACTAGGACAGAGATTCTACTTCACACTCCAGACTGTAGACCTACTTCAGCTTCAGCTATTGCTAGCACCTTGCTGGTCCAGTAGAGTCTGCTCCTCTACCTTCTTATGACGAACAGGAGCATGTCCCCAGAGAATTCCTGTACTATTGTTTGAGGTTCACTACTGCAGGAGGTACCTTCTGCAGTACTCTTAAGGATGGCAGCATCAGCTACCTGCATTGTATTTTTGTTCTGCCCATTTTGTGCAATCCTTAACAGAGCTGTCCTGTTCTAAATCCATTGTAGTCAATGGGCTTGGAAGGCTGAAACTCTGCTTAGAATGGAGCTGAAAAGCATTTTAAAACAATCATTATGTAAGTTTTGAATTTATCAAATAAAGAAGCTGTACTCAGAGACCCAATGTGGTGTAATGGTTAGAGTGCCGGACTAGGATTGGGGAGTGCTGAGTTTAAATCCTAGTTTATGTGAAATTCACTGGATGACCTTGGGCCAGTCAGTGGTTGTGATCACGTGCACCTTTAGATCTGACATAGGTGTGAATGCCTGATGGATCTAAAGGGTGCGATCAGACAGCAACATCTGGGAAGTGTCCCAGTCGTTGGCAACCTGTGCTGCTCCACCACAAAGACACCGGGGAAAGTCTGGCTCTAATGGGTTCTGACGGGCCACGGATGGACTTCCCCTTGTCTAATCGTGCAAGCATGCTCTCATGCTATGTGTGATCATGCCATCCTGGCTCAGTGCCCCTTCCGCAGTATGCACATCACCTCATACTCCATAGGGGGCCCTCAGTGCAGAGGTGTGATTCCTTGTTTATTTGCATGGGAAACAAACACCCCCCTGGAAAAAAATGACTCATCTGCCATTGCACACAGTGATGGGCTGAACCCACAGGTACAAAGGGAAGTGTGATCTTGCAACTGCTTGTCAAATTCCTCCATACTAAATAGCTTCACTTCCCCTCTGCTTCAATTGGCGTTTGTGATTGCAGACAGTGTCTCTTACCTATCAGGGCTGTTGTAGGCTTGTTAGATGCCTGCTTGTGGCAGGCAATCCCCTGACAATTGTTCTCAATTCCTCCTGGTGCCTCAGGAATCGGCAGGAGAAACTGGGAAGAGGGAAAAGGCCTAGCATGCTGGCGATGTGCTGGCATACCTTTGCCACTTCCAGTTTAAACTGGAATTGACAAGGAAGACTGGCATCTCTTAAAGACTTTATAGTAAAACCATAGAGTCCTCAAGAAATGCCAGAGCATTCCTTGTCACTTTCCAGTGACTTTCTGGAAATGGCGGCAGCATGTCAGCATACCACCAGTGTGCCAGGCCTTCCCCCCTTTCCAATTTTTACTCTGTGGCTAGAGTAAAACCATATAGTAAAACCATAGCATTTTTGAGAAATATCGGTGTCTCTGGTAATGCCCTGATGTCACTTCTGGGCACACAGGGAGTGATGTGAGCACATCCCTGGAGCCATTGTGATGGTGACAGCAAGGTTCCCCCACCCCAGCAGGGTAAATTTCCTGCTGGTTGCCAGGGGGACCTGGTAACCTCGGTTGTTTTGAATATAAAATGGGCAGGATAAAAATGTCCTGTTATAGTGAGCTCATGTTTAGAGTCTGACCCTACTTTTCTTTTTTCTTTTTCTTTTTTTCCCGAGCCCCCGGAGGGGATTTTTTATTGATTTTTTTATCACTACAAAAAACTACAACAGAAATAGGGGAAGGGAAACTACACATACAGGAGAAAGTAAAGTACCCACTACTATCTAAAAACCCAAGAGAGGAGATCCTCCAACTAGCTTTAATACATCAAATCTTCTCATCGTCGTTCTTTTTATGAACTGTGTCAAACCTTTATACATTTAACTGCCCAATAACAGTATCCCCAATCATCCCCAAGAACCAAAGTTCTCAAAGGCACCAATTAGAGTCCTTCAGCCTTTACTTCTTCTTTTCCCATATCTTTCGCAACTTGTAGGGACTTTTTGGGGCTGCTGCCCCCTGCTCAGACAAAGAGTCCTCGCCAGAAGAACTAGTTTCCAGCTCGCCACTGGACCTACTGTCCTCTTCTTTTTTCTCATCTTCTGGCCTTCCCAGCTGTTCCTTTAGAAATTCTTGAGCTTTCAGAACAGAGTCAATCTTTTCCTTCTTCTCTTTAATCTTAAATGTTACGCCTTCTGGAAATAGCCATTTATATCCAATTGAATTTGTTTGGAGAAAGAGCACAAATTCTTTATATTTCTTTCTGCGTTGTCTTACTTCAAATGGAATATCCTTTAGCGTTCTAACAACATTCTCCCCTGCCTTCAGGGGTGTTGCAGCTACTGCTTTCAGGATAGCATCCCTGACGTGCCTCTTTGAGAATCTTACTACAATTTCCCCAGGCAGATTATTTCTCTTTATGTATCCTGAATATGACCTGTAGGCCACATCCATATCGTTGAGTAGCAATTCCGCCTTTATTTCTGTTACTGGGGCAAGTAGTTCGCTCATAAGTTCTTTAAGATTTTCTCCTCTGTTCTCTGGCACCCCCTGGAAGTGCAGGACCATATTGGCCTTATCCATTTGTACTTGGAGCATTTGATCTTCTAAAGAAGAAATTTTCTTTTCCAATTTTTGCACTTTCTTCTTCACTTTCTGCGTTGATTCAGCCACTTCCTTTACATTCTCAGCATCCTGCTTCATTACTTGGATCAAATCCGTTATTTGCGTTTTTTGTGCAGTAATACTCTGTGTTACCACGGACATGTGCTCTTTGAAGTTATTCAGCTGTTCCAGTAGAGGGCACATGAACTCAGCTACAGCCTTTGTCGTCTCACTGGTCGTTTCCAGCTTTGGGGACTCTGGTTTCATTTTCAAAAGTCTTTCTTTGTCTTTGTCCCTCTTCCCCGCCATCTTTTTTCCCGTTTGTTTACTTTCGGAATTTTTTTTTTAAGTCTCTGAATATGCGCTTAACTGCTTAGCTCGATTGGGTAAGTACTTCTGGGCAATTTCAATCACATTTTTCTTCTGCTCCCCCCCCTTTTGCTCAACAGTTTATGCGCATGGGAGGTGTCCCCCCGCTCGCTTTTCCCGTTCCACGGAGTAGGGTAGGGAGCGTCTTTTCTTTCAAAAATAGTTTCTCAGTTGACTCACGTTCATAGTTGGTCTTCCGACCCCGCTTCTTTCCTCATTTTTCATGCCCGATCTCCTGCGCTTGACCTGGTTAGCTTCACTTGTACCATTCGGTCTCTCGGCTGGAAAAACCACTGGAGCAAAGGGGCGCCTCGATTCTTTTTTTTTTGAGCCCCCGTTTTTGAGTTGACTCACGTTCATAGTTGGTCTTCCAACCCTGCTTCTTTCATCATTTTTCACGCCCAATCTCTGTTGGCATATTGTATTATATGTATGCAAGATGACAGCCAATGATGCACACATGTCAGATTAAACTGATCTGGGTGACAGGTAAGACTGTCATGTGACAGGGTCACCAGATGCAAGTTGCACTAGGTTGCATCAGCTAATTAACTATGTCACCATGAGTTGGCAAAATGACTCTGATTGGTGCAAGTACTGTATATATGTAATGTAGTCCAGAGGCAAGTGTTCCACACCAGTGGAAGAGTGTATTGCGAAGCACCTTGTCGGTCAGTTCTATGAACCTGGGATACCGCATGGTGGAAAGGACTGTGTAAATAACTGTAAATAAAAGCCACTGTATATAGCTCAGATACAGCATCCTGATATCATTATTATTCAGACGTTCTGCGCATGCCGTCAAGTTGTGTGCCATTGGAGTCCTGCTTAATACATGTCTGAGAGAGAGAGTTTGGACCTCCTAAAAAAGTTACTCACCTGAGGTTATTTGAACTATTTATTCCAGATGTGAATTGGACATTTTTCTGATTAAAAATTTCCCGGAAAACCCACATCAGTAATGGCACCCTGGAGACATGTATTCCAGCATAAATTTGCGTGAGTATCCTGAAGCAGCCACTGGAGTCCTGCTTAACACATGTTTTAGAGAGAGACTTTGGACCTCCTCAGAAAAAGCACCTTCGCTTTCGGAACGCCCTTGAGGAGTAAACCCCGCTGAGCTGGAGGGTGAAACAACCACAGAGAGAGCCTGCACACACTGCCAGAGAATAACCTGACCCTCCTTCTCTTGGCCTATATTTTCTCCCCAGCTCCCGGGCGGGAGACGGGAAGCGAACTCAAGGGGGAAGAGAAAGTCAAGAGTCCAATGGCACCTTTAAGACCAAACCGGCTCCCCGCCTCGAGGGGGAAGAAGAAGCCTCCTTTTCCCATCATCCCTTGCAGCAACGGCGCGGGCTGCGGGAATGAGGTAAAAGTGGGCGGGGGCGGCGAGCGCGAGCGGAGGCCAGCAGCGCCCAGGCGGAACGAGGGCAACGCAGCCGGCGAACAGGCCGCACCGAAGCGAGCGCCAAGAAGTCGGAGGAGGGGGCGAGACGGGAGCCGGGCCCAACCGCCCCGGGAACCAGCTCAGCCAACCCCATCTCCATTTCCACGCCGCCTCAGCAGCAGCGCCGCCGCCGCCATCTCTTGCTCTGCCCCGCCATGGCCGAGACGAAGGTGAGGCGAGGGAAAGCGGGACAAAGCCCGAGCCGGGCAATGTGCAAGGAACAATTTATTTTCATTGTTTGAATCATGCTTTTGAAAATGTGTTATGCGTTCCTAGCCTCCAACACAACTTATTAAGCATCGGTGAATTAACTAAAGCTGGGTTCAGGGTAACATTTACTGAACAGCAATGTGTGATACAGAAGGCAGATAAGGTCCTTGCCACTGGCAAAGTGGAGAATGGTGTATATATTCTTGATAACGTTCCAGGGCAAGTGAAAACTGTAATTAGCAATCAAGCATTGCATGATGAATGTATCCACATGTACCATAGAAGGCTGGGGCACATGTCATTCTCAACATTAGAGAAAACGTTTGCATGTCTAGGGCATGATAGGTTAAAGAAATGCCAAATGTACTTAGACTGTGATATATGCAAGCAGAGTAAATCACGCACACACCCAGTAGCTAAGGCTAGTCAAAGGTCCACAGATAAAGTATTGGCCCTAGTACACGCCGACGTAATAGGACCCTATCAAAATAGCTTATCGGGTAAACGATATGGGCTTTTGATTGTTGACGACCACAGCAGGTACTGTTGGTCATTTCCTATGCAGAGGAAATCAGAGGTATGTGAATTAATTAAGACATGGGCAAAAAAGGTGCAAAAACAGTTAGGAACAGAAATTCAGCAGCTTCAAACTGATTTTGGAGGTGAATTTATGGCTACTGATTTGCAAAAATGGTTAAAGGCACAAGGTATTGAACACAGAGTGGCTAATACAGCCTGTCCTCAGGAAAATAGCATTGTGGAAAGACGAGCAGGAATTATACAAACGGTGATGCACTCTATGTTATTAGATTCTGGTTTACCAAAGTCCTTTTGGGCAGAGTGCTTGAGATGTGCCACCTACAATGTCAACAGAGTTTGGTGTAGAACAATTGAAGACATTCCCTATAGGGCTCTCTATGGTAAAAATCCTTCTTTGAAGCACCTAAGAATTTTTGGGTCAAAGGCAT
Source organism: Gekko japonicus (assembly GCF_001447785.1). Taxonomy (NCBI): domain Eukaryota; kingdom Metazoa; phylum Chordata; class Lepidosauria; order Squamata; family Gekkonidae; genus Gekko; species Gekko japonicus. The sequence goes on from NW_015170276.1 coordinate 1,754,511, forward strand.
GGGTGAACATACCTTTAAAGCAAAGAAGAAAGGGAGGTCCCAGGGCACAAAAATTAACTTTCATTGGTTATCAAACTGGAATGAAAGCATATCGTTTTGTGAACGCTCACAACATGTTGGTATTCAGCAGGTCTGCAAATTTTTGCGAGAATGCCAACTGGTCACACATTCATGCTAATGAAACTCCCCAGCAGATCATGTTACCAATTACTGACAGTACAGGGGGAACAGAGGTGAAGCAGGAAGGTGCCGAAGCAGCACCGCAAGTCTCTGATACTGGTTCAGGTTCTCCACAAATACCCAGAGTGTCTACAAGAATTACTAAGGGAATACCACCTCAGAGATATGGTATAAATAATGTATTTGTAAAGGTACCTGAAACATACACTGAAGTGTTATCTCTAGCAGCTACCGAACGCCAGGCTTGGGAAGCAGCAATGCAAACTGAGTATCAGTCTCTCAGAGCACACGAGGTATTTACTCCCACTGAGTTGCCTAGGGAACGGAAGGCAATTGGGTGTCGATGGCTCTACAAGTTAAAACACAAGCCGAATGGTGAGGTGCTCTACAAAGCACGTCTGGTCGGTAAAGGCTTTGATCAGAGGCAATATCAAGATTATGATGAAACTTTTCAAAGCACGGTCAGAAATGAAACAATAAGGGTTGCTCTGGCTGCGGCTGCAGCAAAGGGGATGAGAGTGAGACACTTTGATATTGAAACCGCGTACTTGAATGCTCCTTTGAAAGAGGAAATTTACATGGAACAGATACCTGGGTTTCATTCAGGGTCTGATACATCTGTTCTAAGGTTAAACAAAGCTCTTTACGGGTTAAAGCAGAGCGCGTTTGAATGGGGACGATGTCTTCATAATGCTCTGGTAAATAAAGGTTTCAAACAGAGTATAGCTGATCCATGTTTATACAGCAAAGAGTTAAAAGGACAGCTTTACTGGCTCTTTTATTATGTAGATGACCTTTGTTTATTGTACACGTCACAACAACAATTGGACTGGTTTACAGAAACATTAAGATCAGTGTTTAACATGAAGGATCTGGGCGAAATACAGAGTTATCTGGGTGTACAGATAAGCAAGAATGAACAAGGTAATTACACTCTTTGCCAAGAGCAAAAGATCTTGCAGCTCATTGAAAGGTTTGGCATGAGTGAAGCTCACGTTACTGAGACGCCTGTAACAGTAAACTACCTAAAAGAGGAGCAGGGAGAAATGTTTCCTCACAAACAGTTATATCAATCGTTGGTTGGGTCTCTACTGTATTTGTCATGCTGCACAAGGCCAGATATCTCTATAGCTGTGCATTGGTTGTGTCAACAATGTCAATGTCCTTATCAAAGAGACTGGGTTGCAGCAAAAAGAGTGCTCCGGTACCTTAAGGGCACAGCAAGTGAAAAATTAGTGCTAAAGGTGGATGCACAAACAGACGGTCTGTCAGCCTTCAGTGATGCAAGTTGGGGGGAAAGGCCGGATTCAAGGTCGACCACAGGGTTCACAATTTCTGTATTAGGTGCCCTGGTGGGATGGAAATCAATCAAACAGGCACATATTTCATTAAGTTCCTGTGAATCGGAATTCTCCGCTATAAGTGATGTGATTATTCAGTTGGAATGGTTTCACCAATTATTAAAAGACTTTTGCATAAAGTGTGATTTACCTATCAAGGTTTTTTGTGACAGCTTGGCAGCTGCTCAGTTGGCTAAAAATCAAGGGGTAAAAACCAGAAGTAAACACATCACAATCAGGTATCAGAATGTAAGGGTTGCTGTGTGTACAAATTTTATTAACATTCAGTACTGTAATTCTGAGGATAACCTGGCTGATTTATTTACAAAGTGTGTACCTGTAAATAGATTTAAAGTGTTAAAAGGTAAACTATTATTTGTATAGGCTGTATCTTGGGAGGCGTGTTGGCATATTGTATTATATGTATGAAAGATGACAGCCAATGATGCACACATGTCAGATTAAACTGATCTGGGTGACAGGTAAGACTGTCATGTGACAGGGTCACCAGATGCAAGTTGCACTAGGTTGCATCAGCTAATTAACTATGTCACCATGAGTTGGCAAAATGACTCTGATTGGTGCAAGTACTGTATATATGTAATGTAGTCCAGAGGCAAGTGTTCCACACCAGTGGAAGAGTGTATTGCGAAGCACCTTGTCGGTCAGTTCTATGAACCTGGGATACCGCATGGTGGAAAGGACTGTGTAAATAACTGTAAATAAAAGCCACTGTATATAGCTCAGATACAGCATCCTGATATCATTATTATTCAGACGTTCTGCGCATGCCGTCAATCTCCTGTGCTTGACCCGGTTAGCTTCACTTGTACCACTCGGTCTCTCAGCTGGAAGAACCACTGGAGCAAAGGGGAGCCTCGATTCTCTGGCATTCCGCCATCAAAGAGGCTACTCCTCAAAGCTCCTTGGCCAGGGTCCCTTCACCAGGCCCCTGGGTGGGGGGTTACGAACCTGCTCGCCCCCTCCTTCCGCCGGAGCACGGAGACACCCCCGGGAGCTCCGGGAGGTGAGTCCGCAAGCGTGTTGCTATCAACCGGAAGTCCTCCGGGGCGCCTCGATTCTCTGGCATTCTGCCATCGAAGAGGCTACCCCTCAGAGCTCCTTGGCCAGGGTCCCTTCACCAAGCCCCTGGGGGGGTTTACAAACCTGCTCGTCTCCTCCTTCCGCCGGAGAACGGAGACACCCCCGGGAGGTCCGGGAGGTGAGTCCGCAAGCGTGCCGCCATCAACCGGAAGTCTAGAGTCTGACCCTACTTTTCCATATATCCAAGGGGTAGTTGAATGTGTAATAGTGGCTCGATTAGCATGTGACTGGATGCTGAAAGCAGAAATGACAAGTTAAAGCCACCACATGATAATTTTACCCTTTGGATACATTGGATACACATGGACAGTTTTGCTGCTGTTTCCAAAGGTGCCAAGAGAATCCTGCAACCCTTGCATGATCATTTTTTTCCTTTCCTTGAATAAAGTATGTGTGTTCTGGTCTTTTGAATAGTTCAAAATGTACTTAGCTAAAAGGTCAACCTGTGTTCAGAAGAAGTCTGAACAGATGTCAAACTGTTCACAAGAACAAGATATAAATGAACACGTGCTATTAGGCAATTAGAAGAAGGTACTTGAAAACAGCAGCTGGATGTGTTCATGCTAATCCATCCTTAGTCAGTCACCGACCCAGAATTTCACCATTCAGTTTCTCATGCCTATACATGTTTTTGCTTGTATATTTATCGTACTTGTTTTGCTGTTCTTTATTCTCCTTTAAATCCTTCATCCAAATCAATTTCTTCTGCAGTGTTCTTGCTTTGACTGGCCTAGATTATAAACTATGTGTTTGTGCTGATTGGGGGTGGGGGTGGGATCAGTTAGTAACAGAAGGTGATTAGCATTAAAACTTACATGTGGTTGTTTCCAAGCATGACTACGGCTTGTCAATGCTGACATGAACACATGGAGCTACCTTATACTTAGGCTGACCATTGGTCTGTCAAGATTAATATTGCCTATTCTGTCTTGAAATAAATCTAAAGGATCTCAAGAAATCTTTCACATCACCAACTAGCTGACCTTTTCAGTGGAGATGCCTGGGATTGAATCTGAGGCCTTCTGAATGTCATGACAGATGCTCTAGCACTGAGCCACAGCTCTTTCCTTGCAAAAGTTGTAATATTTTAAAGCTCTTTTCATTTGGCTTAACCTGTGGTACCATGGCTTTATCCCACGGAGTCTTGGGTCTGGTTCATGCACGGTCATCACTTGATAACTCCAACATTAAGAAATGAAGATCTGTCTCAGTTGGTATGGCTCGGCCTTGGATCTGTCAGCTGGCAGGGCCTAGTTGAATGCTTTTGTATTGTGTTTCAAGGTTGATGGAGGTGAGAGAGCCTTCTCAGTTGTTGATCTAACTTTGTAAAAGCCTCACACCTTGGTCAGCACCATCTCTTCTGTCCTTCCATCACAACCTAAAACCATTTAGAAAAGCCTTTGAAATTAACCAGCCATTTATGCACTGCATTTAGACCACTTATATCTTGTGTTCTACTTGTAGGATTTAGACAGCTGCTGTTTCTATTATTTTTGCTTTGTTTTAACAGAGCTAATACTTATATGATGATTTCTAAGTGTTGAGTTTCAGGCATTATTCTTTCATTAAGGTTTTATGTTGCTTTATAGGCCTGAAATATTTTTGGAATAGAATGATATACATTTTGTAGTAGAATAAAATAAACGTGTATGAATCTTAGGTATAATATCATAGAAAATGTTTATGTCCCTTTCTTCTATAGGAAAACTAACCATACAGTCCTTTGCAGAGTTACTTCAGTCTAACCCCATTGATTTAAGTGGGGTTAAGACTGTAATAAATTTGCATAGGATTGGACTGTCAGTGTTGTACATGCATGTGTGAACTACCCCTAGGTTAAACCATCAAGAAAGCGCATTTAAAATATTACAGCCACAATAATGAGTACTGCTGTGTGAAAATTATTTTTATTGGTCTCCATATGAGGGTATGTAAAATGGCCTCCAACTGACAACCCTGTCCTTTCTTGTGACAGATAACTCTCAAATTTTTGTCTTGGTTCTAGGCCAAGAGAAGTGAATGCATCCTGGATAATCATTATCGTTCTGTTAAAATGTAGGTTACATTGAAGACACTTTCCATTTGTACCCAGTTTCCTTTAATTAACTGAATTCCATGCTATCAATATGCTTGGATTGTAATTAAAGTCATGAATAAATAGCTATATCTCAGGAAATAAGGGGTGCATAGATTTTTCTCTCTAACACAGACTGGTAGGTGGCTGTGAAATATTAAAACTGTTTACAAGTTTAAAGCCATTCACAGAGCAGGCATCATTTTTGAATTATTGTATCATTACCTGAGCAGTGGAAATCAGGAAATAAAGCACCTTGCTCTGATATATGGGGAGTTTTTATATATTTGAAATGGAGACTAGGTTTAAAAAATACACTGTATACAGCCTATACTTTCTCTTTCTTTTCATGGCAGATATATCAACCAGGAAGAGCATTCAATAACGAATAAATAATTACTGTGTCAAGTCATGCCATCCAAGGTTAAGCTACTACATTGGAGCCAATTAATTATTTGAACAAAGATTAACAAACTTGGTGTGCTGTTGCCATCTACTATAAAAACCATTTGCTAAAGCTATAGTTGGTTCCCCCCCCCTATTTGCTAAGGAAAATGTTTACCATCATTTAGTTTCTAGGCAATTTTCTTGTTCCTAAAGTAGTACTTTTCTTACCAAATGTCAATGAAACAAATTTCTAGAAGGATACAAACTCCATTACTGAGTTTTGTCATTTTTTAAAAAAATTACCCTCTAGACCATTCCTTCTCTCAACATGGGCCCCGGTCACACGGGAGGATTTGCCCTGCGAAATGGATGGGTTGAGGGTGGATTAATCTGGCGCAATCAGATGCCAACATCTGGCAAGCATCGCGCCCCCGCCCCCAACCCATTGCTACCGGCCGAAAATGCGGATTTAAAAGAGACCTGCAAAAGACTACTACTTACTAGGAAATGCGCAGCATGGGTGGCCGGTGTGATCGCCGATGCGCTCGTATCCCGTGATATGCGAGGCCCTGCCATACTGTGCATGCGCACAACTGCGCAGCTGCCTTGCCCCACCCTTCGTCCCATCGCTTCCCCCTTGGCATGTGATTGTGCCGGGGAGCAAATGTGGCATGGCTCGGGGGATCTGTCTGCTCCCGATGCTGCATGTCAATTTGCTGCGGTTCTAAAAAGCCGCACTTCTGCTGTGACTTTCCGCTAGTGGGACCGTGGCCATGATCTCTCCTTACCCTTATCTCATAAGCTGCCTCATAAGCCATTTTGAAAACAGAAATCTGCATGTCATCCCCCACCACCACCTATAATAATAAGAAAAGCAAATAGAGGAGAGGGGAAATGGCACATTACCCTGCCCTCAAACAGGTGAAACTGCCTTATACTGAATCATACTATTGATCTATTTGTCCTTATACCGGGTCAGACTGTTAGTCTGTTGTAACTCGCAGTGCTTCTCTGGGGTCTTAGTGGTCTTCCACATCACCCACTACTGCTTGATCCTTTTAACTGGACATGCTGGGAATTAAACCTGGGACATTCTGCATATGAAGCAGATGCTGTACCATTGAGCCACAGCTCCTCTCTATCCTTGCAAATAAAAAAAAAAAGTTCAGGTTGTGTGTTGTCACCCTCTCATCTGCTTGCTGGGAAGCACACAGGGCTGTCTCTTTTTGTTCTAGTCATAATTCATAAATCTAAACTCCACTACACAAGATCAACTGTCCAGCTCCCAGTAGAAAAAAGATAAGTTCTAAAAGCTGCAGCTGATACTGTCAATACATGCATGAAACATGACTGGAAAATCCAGGAGGTTAGCAGTTACAATAACACATTATCCAACAATATGTGGATCCAAACTAAAGGATACTAATTTACAGGATAGTAGCTTTGTGAGACTCGAAGGAACAACAAGGGTTCTCTTGGTCACTTGGGGATAATTCCTGCTCGCTGCAGGTGAGCGGGCAGGCAAACGGCTAATTGTAAGTCTGTAATAAATTGTTAGGTGAACTTATCTGTATTTGTGCTATGAAAGGCATTAATGGCTTTGAGAGCTGATATCTGTGTTTTCTCTGGCTAGTCTCATTTCTGCCAGTTGGATCCCAAAAGACTCTGCAGGATTAAATATTATTGTAATTGGGTTGAATTCCAACAGCGGTGAGATAGAAACTCAGAGTGTTACAGAAGGAGAAAACCCTTTTGCATGTAAAAATAACAATGGCAGTGCAGAGTTCCTGCAGTGAAGGGAGGCTGAAGGTCTTTTCAAATAGCAGGAATTGTATAAGCAAAGGTGTTTTTACCAACAGTAGCAATGTTATAATCTGACCATGAGATCACAAGCTCCTTCAAGTCTTCAGTTTAAAAAGTTTCTAGCTTTTATTATTACAGAGAAGATGCTGGGGCGATCCTTTTGATGTAGTGCGAGGGGAAGAAGAGAAATGGATTTGTTGACTTCCACTAAATTTGGAACAAGTAACAGAGTTTTTTCAGTTGTGAGAAATCCAGTGGTCATATGTAGTTCCCAAATGGCCTAGGATCTTGTTCAACTATGAACCTCAATGAATGGTCAACTAAGATAGTTATTTTGTAGTCACCCAGACAGTGCAGGTCTGCAAGTGTGGAAACAGATAACTGGAACAACGGGCAGTTGTTAGGTCACTGAGGCTGCAGTAACACAAGCAGTTTGCCACAATATAGTAGCATTACCTTTGTGGATTTAAAAAGCATAATTAGATGACAACATCTGCCTTCTGTGCCCCAGTCATCGGCACCCCATGTCGCCCCACTTTGGAAGTGGAGTAATCAGGCACAGGGAAAAGTCTGGTATTAACGGATGCTAGCACTTCTACTCCACTTTCCTGGACGTCTGAACTCTCCTGCTGCAAAAGGAACCTGGAAGGGAAGTCTAAACCTGCATTAGTGTATATGCACATGCACCCACCTGCATTATGGGGGGGAAATGCAGTAATGTGAGTGCCTGACCACCAGATGAGCACACGGGGAAACCGCACCAGGGTATGCTGTCTGGGTGGTCTGCCCCATAACACTTTAAACTGATGCAATTAGAGGTGCACCCAGATCACAGTAAGCCTCCACTGTGACCACAGTCTGAGAGTAGAAAGCACCAAGAACCTGAGATGACAGACTGATGATGAAGAAAAGGACACAGTGGGGACTGAGGAAACTTCGAGAGAGAGAGAGAGAGAGAGAGAGAGAGAGAGAGAGAGAGAGAGATTGAGATTGAGATTGAGATTGAGATTGATTGTAAGGGACCCGCTACCTAGTTCTTATGGCTGGGGTTTTAAGATAGCTGAGGGCCTCTTTTCATCCTCTGAGATGTTTAATCAGTTACTCTTTTGTTTCTTTTCCAAATTAAAGAGTTGAGCATCCAGAAACATATACCTGTCTTTGGACTGGGGGGAAAGTGAAGTATGGGCTGTTTCATCTGTAAAATTCTCCTCTCTCCACAGGGGTTTATGCACCTATGTGATCCTTACTTGACAACTGCAGTGTAATGCTGTGGAAGCTGGAGCCTAAAAACAAAACCTTTGCAATATGTTTTATTAGGAGCAAGCAAAGTAGTACAAAACAGTGGGCGAGCTTTTAAGCTCTCTGGCGTTCTTCATCAAGCTGGATAATGAAAGAGGAAGGGGGAAGATGTCTCAAGCCATAATCTGAAGCCCTTGTCTTGTAAACATCCCATGCAAAATGCTGAGCAGGTATGCAGATTTAAAATGGTGCTGGTGTTCAGGGTGCACCCTTGGCCTTCTGGGTAGAAAAAGTAAAAAAAAAAATGGAAGCATCCCACTGGAAGCATAAGAACCAGCAGCTGATCAAATGTCTATCTTATACCAGATGAGACACTCTGGTCTCTTAAAAGTCTGGAAGTTATGTTAGAAAGTAATCATGATCAAGCAGGTGTATTTACCAGTTGGCTGCTTGCCCTTACATTTTTATATTTAAGAAGGGATTAGGCAGATTCTTTGAGGATAAGTCAGTCAACACCTGTTAGCCGTGATAGCTGAGTAGAGCCTCCATGTTTAGAGGTAGATAGGACAAACAGCAAGGGGGGGGGAGGCTATTGCCTTCATTCTCTGCTCCATTTGGCTAACCACAGTTGGGAACAGGATACAGGACTCTGTGGACCTTTGATCCAACTCCACCTGACTCTTCTTGTGTTCAAGGGCAATTACTACTTACTCCAGGCAAGCGAGCGAGCATGAAATTGTATGGCTGAGATAATCTAATCTTACGCTCCCTGTATATGCTTTCTTGATTTCTGCTTCTGTGCCAGTTCTGCTTACAAATGTGCAGGCTATAAATGGATACTTCTTTAGATACATAAAGGTAAATTCAGTTACTCTGCATATGTGTGTAGCTAAATCCTTTTGACAAAAAGAAAAGCCAGGAATATAGCAAGTGTCTTACTTTAGCAAAGCCATTCAAAATCTTTTGAGTGTTTTGTGGGATCACCTGTGTTATTTGTGATGGAAACATGGTGACATTTTACAAGAGTTCTTCAAAAGAGAATGAGTGACATATGTTCAAGCATGTACACAAAATTCACACCTGTATATGGAAGAAAATATTTAGCGATGGAGATTTCTGCGTGGCTCAGTCCATCAAAATGAAAAAAAAGTTGCTTACAGTAGTGGCCTGCTTATGTTAAAGAGAGCTGCAATCAGATGAATTGACTACAAATAAAGAACTGTACAGAATGTGCCAAAATATGTCTTGATAAATCTGCACTAGGCCAATTGATTTTTACTTGCTGCAAGTGTTCATGCACATTTTCTGTAGGAAGCTGGCATTTGTCACTGGCTTGTTACAGTACTAGAGATGTCATAAATTTAAACACTGTAATTGAACCTGAATCCACTCTGGGTTTATTTACCAGATCAAAGCGCAACTTCAGCATACAACACTCATTCCCTTTGCCAGCATAAACTCTTGAGTTTAGCAAAGTGCCAAGGAAATATTAATCATTTGAGTTATGAGAATGCTATCCAGTCAGCCTCTTATGTGTAACAGAAGCTGAAAAGTTTCCTATAGTTGGGGCAAATCCTGCTAATGATGGTATTATTAGGTGTGTTAATGTTCTTATAATTTATAGCGGATTTGCTAGGGTTTATAATGGGGAATCTGGAAAGCAATACTGTATCTTGCAGAAAAAGGATACACTGAGAAATTACGGGCATCTTTATTACACTATACTTGTAATACTTGTAGAAGTTTTTATACAAAAAAAGGTATTGTATCACAATTAGCATTAGTCATGTTGCATAACACCTTCTTCCATAGGAAGATGCACATGGAATTATAATTAAAATGAAGTTTTATATTTTTTTTCACAATATAAGAGAGAACCTTGATTATTTAAGCTGGAACACAAAAGTTTGGCTTCAGCTTCTGAAGTCCATATATTTTTTGTAGCTTTCTATAGTGGTTGTGTTGGACTAGGATCTGAGAGACCCAAGTTTGTGTCTCCACCCTGGAAGTTTGGTGGGTGAGCTTGGGCCAGTCACACACTCAGTCTGACCTACCTCACAAGGTTGTTGTGAAAACAGAGTGAAGGAGAGGAGAATGTTGTAAACTACTTTGGGTTCCCATTGGGGGTGGGAAAGTAAGATATAAAGGAAATAAATAAGGAGTAGGGAGATTGATGTATGCTGCCTTGAATACCTCAGAGGGTGGGTAGGACAAAAATGTACTAACTAAAATAAGTGGTATGCAGTTGTGCTGATCACCCCAATCCAATGATAGGTACTGCATGCCCCCCCCCCCAGACTTCTGCAAACTGATCTCTTACCAGATCTGGATCTGTACTCCATCTCAATACTGGATCTCAATACTGGATCTCTGTACTCCATTTCAGTTCTGGATTTCAATACTGGATCTTCTACAAACCGATCTCTTACCAGATCTGGATCTGTACTCCATCTCAATACTGGATCTCCATCTCAATACTGGATCTCTGATTAAAGCGCTTCATATACATTACTGTAGTAATCCTTATAACAGTTTGGTATGGTAGGCAAATATTATTACTCCCATATTGCAGATGTAAAATTTAGGCCAAGGGAAAGAATGGTTTGCCTATGGCCATGAATTTATGCCTGAGATGAGGTTTCAACTGGCACTCTCCAGGATCATAGCTCACTATGCTATAGTGCCACATGTTCAGTTCACTAGTGGTTATGCGCACCCAAGCTTTAGGGTTTAATGTTGACTCTGTAGGTTCCTTTCCTAGATAATGTGGTTTTGGTGCCAAGACATACTTGATTATGCTAGCAGGCTACTTTTCAGGAAATGGGTTAAAGGCATGCATCCATATTGGTTCTCCTGGATCATTAAATGCCTTTTGATGCTGTTTATCATGGAATCTGGGATGGGATGGTGAGGTACCTTTTCTGGTGGTTTGGGTCCTTTAGGGAGAGTAGATTTCCCATTAATTGTTCTGGGAAACAGCTGCTCTCTGCTGTGGCCTCTGGCTTGTGAGGCTCTACAAGGTTCATCTTGTCTCCTATGCTATTCTACATCTACATGGTGGAATCCAGAGGTTTGTGGTGTGGTGGTGTCAGTATATGAATAGTACCCAGCATTCTTTCTTCTCTACTAACTGTCACAGAGGCACTGGAAGTCCTGAACTGGTATGTCTGATAAACCAGTGAAAGGACTAGAGGCAGTAAACAAGCAGTAACTTGATCTAGGCATGGTAGTGTTAACTGTGGGACCCAGCTGATATGGCCTGGACATAGGTATTTACCCTGTTTTGGAGGAAGTATTGCAGCTTGTTTGCGTTCTTGGATCCAGTGGTGACAGGGTGCTTTTTAAATCACCAGCTCCTGACATCTAGGTTAGACTTGTTCTACATTGGACAGATTTTAAAGAGGACTTAGAAACTACAGTTATGCCGGAATGCATCTGTGGGGTGCCTAGATATTAACAGGGGCAGGTTGTTTGGGGTATATAAATCCAGTTTTGAAGCATCTTCCATGTGAGCCTTCCCTTACACTGAGGCAGTGGTTGTTTGCTCAACACAGGGGTTTTTCAGTTGTAGCACCCAGACTGTGAAACACCTCCCTGCTCCTTACATGCCCAGGATAATGCTGATCACCATTTTGGGGTCAGGAAGGAATTTACCTCCAGGAGTTTTTTGCCTTCTTCTGGACATAAAGCAGGGGTCACTGAAGGAGGGAGGGAGGATAATTGTAAATTTACTGCATTGTGCAGGGGGTTGGACTAGATGACCCTTGAGGTTCCCTCCACTCTGTGTTTCTATGTTTTCTATGTTTCTTACGAATATCCTGCTTGTACCATCTTTGCTGTGTTTTAGATAGCAGGACAACACCCAGAAGACTTGGGTAGGATAATTAATTGTGGATTTGGTTGCTGATTTGGTTGCTGGTTATTATGGGTTATTTCTGCTGGAGGTTGCAAATTTTTAAAAAGTTTGTTTTTAAAGTGTTGTTCTGGCTTTCAATCTGATTAATTTTATCTCATGATGTCATTTATGAAGTTTTAATTCTTGTTGCATTGTGGAGCCATCAAGGTCTAGCCCTTTATTTTACCGATTTATTATATTTTAACCTACTTTTGAGCTGAAAATTGACTCCCAAGGTGTCTATTTAAAATATAAATTAATTACAGTAGTGCTGCTCATGGAAGGGAAGCTTGGGCTGACAGTGGAAGGATGCCTGGCTTTTCCGCCTGCCCTCCAGAATAGCAGTTGCAACGGGCAGGAGGGGGGCCTGAGGTGGTGTTAGCAGAGAAACGTTGATGACCTGAAGCTGGTTTGGTCAAGGCTCTAGCTACGGCTTCAAGGCATGAAGAAAATCCGGACTGGAGCACTTAAGATCTTAATTTGTTTATTTGTTAAAAGAGGGCAATAGAATTTCGCTGCATATTATTATGCCTAGGGATATTCCAACTTTTTGTGAAGTTATAAATATTTTAGAGAT
>NW_015170276.1:1767156-1859306 GCF_001447785.1 Gekko japonicus
GAGGGTGGCAAGAAATCCTCATCCGTTCCCTAGGAAGTGCTTTCATGGGAATCACTATCATGGTGCTACGAGTCTGCATGGCTCCATGGACAGCAAGCAAGGAATCCTTCAGGGACATAAAACCTTGTCCCTTGGTGACAGTTATCCCAGCAATAAGAATGTCTAAACAGTGTGGCCTGGACTGGTCCCTGTCATGTATTTAGCACATGTAATTGCCCTCAGTACCACACTTCTTATCTTTTTTTCTCGATTCTTGGTTCTTTGGCTTTATCATTCTGTTGCCTTTATGCACACTGGGTTGTTCAAGGTGCTTTGCCACCTGACACAAACTTCAGTTCATCCACCACCATTGCCCAGCAGTCTGAAGAAGTAACCCTTCTTACCATTTCACTGCCCTAGTTCCCTGGGGGGGGGGGGTAAATAGCACAGAAAGCTATGCATGTCTGTTCCCAAACACTCACATAATTTCTTCTTTTGTGAGGGAAGTTTGGCTGTCATTTTTAGTTGTCTGTTGATAGACTACCCAAAATGGTGGGTGAATTCATGGAGGTTCATGAAGCACCCAAATTTCAATCACCATTTTGGTTGTCCAGGCAACTAACAAGGGTAGCTGAATTTTCACAAGAAATCAAGTGAGAATTTGGGAATGGCAAGAACTGTTTCCCCCACTATTTTTAAGCACAGCTTTCCCCACTCTTTTCCAGGAGAGCTGGGACAGTGAAGAGGTAAGGAGGGTTATCTCCTCTTTTGGGCAGCGTAGCAATTGGGTGGGCAGCAGGTGGGCAGGTGCAATAGGGATTTGTCACTCCCCAAACCTACAGCCTGAAGCAACCACCTCAGGTCACTCAGCTGGCTGTGTTCATTCATTTGAGGATGGTGTCCACAGCTGATTTCTGTTATTTTTCTATGTTGTCTCTTCTGCCTAAAATGTTCTCACTCACTATATATGTTATTCTTCAAATCACTCACCCCTCCCCTTGCACTGTGGCCCTAGTTAGGTGATTTAAAACGTCTCTGTAAACTGCTCCGAGCCCTCAGGAAGAAGCGGTATATAAGTTGAATGTGTAATGTAATGTAATGTAAAAATCCTTTCTCAGAGCTCACTTATTCTGAAAGGTTCTGCTGTAAAGGCTCCATCGCCTGTTCTTAAAAACTGGATATAATCCAAGAGCATGTAAGGGTGGTCTGTTCACTAGATACTATGTATGGCTGTTCTCTTATGTATGTCACTATTCCATCCTAAGACTGCACACATTTAGTTATTTTTCATTCTTGCCAATCAGCCACTGACAATGCTGGAGACAACCCTCAGAAACTAACTACTTCCCTCACCCCATCATCCAAGATTCCATTGACTCACAGTGCAAATCCAGCCAAACATAATGCACAACCTGTACTCGTCTGCAGTGGTCCCCACATTTCTATATATATAAGGCAGCACTCACTTCCTGTAAATTAGAATGGATGAGTTGTGTTCTAAATCTTAGGGTGAGCTTCTGAAAGGACAATATAGCTAAACAGTAGGGATGTTATCAGGATTTTGATATTTTGTTTCTACTATCCTCATTTTGATTTTGCTTCTCTCTTGTGCGAGTCAAAAATTCATTTTTATGTCATTTTCTGTTTCTGCAAATTTTTTCAGTTTTACATTCATATTCTTTCTCTCTCTGTGCAAAATTTTTCAGTTTTACATTCATATTCTCTCTCTCTCTCTCTCTCTCTCTCTCTCTCTCTCTCTCTCTCTCTCTCTCTCTCTGTCTCTCTCTGTGTGTGTGTGTGTATACCAGAAGGTATCCCAGGATTTCCAGTATTGTGGTAGATTTTGTTGTACAGTTAAGTGGCAAAATATTGTTGCTTTTTTATCATGGGTAGTTACCATTTGGATTTTCTACCTCTGAACCAAAGCATAACATGAATACCATATACATTGCATACATTCTTTTAAAAAAATCAATACTAGCATCAAATATGTGGGGACTGAAACCATTCATACCATATGAAACAAAACAAAATAGAAAAGGGCATATTCTTCCATTCCTTTTGAACAGTGTACAAAGCTGTCTAGGAATGATATAATATTTTCTATGAGATAATTAAGAAAGGGATAACCTTAGTGCTGGATTATCTTTGAGTCTTACTCCTGCTCTGACATCCCACCTTTGACTCATTCAGAAGAACTGGATGAGAATAGAGGATGTTCACCTTTCCACTAGTTTAATTGTTTGGTAGCATGAAAGCCTAATTGGATCAATAAAAATGATCTTCCGCAACATCATTTGTATGTATCCAAGCCAGAGCATGTTCAAGCTGGATTTGTTGTTTGGGAGGTATTAAAAAAAACCCCTTATTTAGACCATAAAACAATCTGCATCCCAAATTAATATTCAGTATCAATGCTGAACAAAGACTGATGTTGGCTGAAATCTTCATGACAAGGAAAGAATAGCTGCTTTATTCCTGTAAGAGAAGAGGGGAAGAGCCATGATTGATATTGACAAAGTATCTAGTTAATTTCTGTAAGGTATGCCTACCTAGAAGGTTAAAAGCTGATCTCAAACTGCTCAAGGCATTTGGTGCATGGAATAGATTGTTAAATCTCAATCTATCAGTTTGTTTCATCTTTCACAAGGGCTATTCAAATCGTACTGTGACAACGGAATGGTGTTTGAAATTCACCTCGCAAACACACTCTGGATTGTTTTTTGCACTCTGTGAAACCCTCCTTCCTTGAAAGAACACACATTGCTTGAGTTTGTGAAGGATCAATCAGCAATTTGCATTTCAAAAGACGTATGAGGTATTTCCCAGTTAATATACTCTGCAGTTTCCCAAGTTCACTAATAGACCAAAATTTTCTCTCTGAGCTAATAAAACAAAAGGTTTTTAATTAAAACTGTAATTTTGTTTTGATTTTTAGAATGTTATAATTAGAGGTTAATACATTTTCATTCATTTCCTTATAGTCCTTGGTGATGGAGTCATATTTAAAATATATTGCATTTGCATGGCTTCTGTTTCCCACATAGTGGTTAAGCAAAAACTAGGTTTCAAAAAAGAAAGAAAGAGCTGATACAGTTTCGTGAATTGCATACATAACTAAATCACATATAATTCAGATACGATCAAATAGTGACATTTGGGTCAAATATAATCCATTAAACCATTTCATCTGTCCCTCTGGGCCTACCAGATTTGAATGATGTGAACAAAATTTTCGTTACACTCATGTAAGAATCCTATAGCAGTGTGCTGAAAAGAGTTCATGGAAGTAGATCATGAAAACGGATCCTCAAAGAGAAAATTGTTAGAACTTCCAGAAAAATTTCACATTCTAACCATGTTTTTTTCTGTGATGGAATCCCCATGATCTGAACACAGGTGTTGAACGTATACTCTCAGTTTTATGGAATAAGTAAAATATAGTGGGTATAACTTAGACATAACATACAGCATGTGAAAACTTGGGTGGTGAACAATACATTAATAGTAAGCAGTATGGTCTTTTTATGTTATGTGTTCTGGACCTCTCAGAATGAAAGCAGTTTGCTGTGATGTCTGAATAGCAAGCAACCAATTGTAGCTTGTTTGTTCCTGCTAACCAAACCTGTAAGCTAGGACTGAGTTCTATAGTCCTGATTCCGAGCTATGGCCTTTCCTCACTCACTATAGGCGCTAATGTCTTGCATATCCTTATGTGACTTCCTGTTGTGTCTTTTTATTTTATTTCATCCTGCACTAGATTCTATGTTAATCCTTTTTTGCTTAACTGTAAATTATTGGGAATTATTATCACCCACTCTGGGTGATCTGATTACATTTTTTTAATTGGCTCTTGTTCTAAACCGGCCTATAAAAGTATCATCCTAACAGATATATACTCCATTGCCTTTGGAGAAGTGAGCTCTGATTTGCAAAAGCCTATGCTGGATTAAATTGTGTTAGAGTTTAAAGTGGCATTGAGCTTCTGTTTTGATTTACAGACTAGGTACCCTTCAGTCTTGGGTCTGTATTAGTGGTGTGCACAAAAAAGCAATATTTTTCAGGTTCGGGTATATTGAACCCCAAAAATATTGCTATTTCCTGATATTCCTGAATCCCAATATTGATACGGTATTGGGATTCAGGAAATATTTGGGATTGCCAAATTTTTTCAGCTCCATTATCTTCTATGGGGACCATTCTAGTCAATGGTCCCCATAGGGTATAATGGAGAATCAATCTGGGGGTATCTGGGGCTCTGTGGAGGCTGCTTTTTTATTTCAAGGCACCAAATTTGTACCATAGCTGTTGATGCCTCTCCACAACCCCCCCCCAAGTTTCAAAAAGATTGGACCAGGGGGTCCAATTCTATGAGCTCCAGAAGAAGGTACCTCCATCCTCCATTGTTTTCATTGTAGGGCAAAAAGGTGTTTAAAGGGACACAGCCCCATTAAATTCCTTCTCCAGGCTGTGGTGCGACTCTGTGCTCAGCAAGTGAACTCCAAAGGCATTTAAACTTTAAATTCCTTGCTGAGAGTTCTCTCCAAAGGCATTTAAGGGGACTGAGAGCCCTTTAAATGCCCTGTAACTGCAGCTATCCAGTGACCCCAAACGGATAGCTAAATCTCTAGCCCCCTTGGTGATCAGCTGAGAAAATAATGATACATATTATTAAAGTATTTACCAGGTATTTTTTCAGCTCAGTTTATACTGCGTGCACACCCCTTGACTGTATGTTGTGGGGATGGGGAATCTGAATGTGCTACCTCTGAATGTAGCCAACATAGTTTGCTTATTTGTTGATTTTGGGTTTTAGTATTGAAAATTTGGTAGTGAAAGTACTTTACTGCGTATTCCTAACCTGGCTGGGTGCAGATGGCTATTGCTGTGCAGGAGAGGAGAGGCTTTCATTTAGCCTCTTTCCTTCCTCACAGACTTGATTGACTGAGGCTAAATGTGCAGTAATCAGTTTGGCATCAAGGAGCTCATTGTGGGTTGGTGGCTAAAGTGTAGGGTTTGACCATGGAGACCAGACTTCAGATCACCTTCTTAGCTATAAAGGTCATTGGGCGACTGTGAGGGGCCGTTCTGTCTCCTTGAAGGAATGATAGGATAAACGTGTTGTGGATTTCACATGTGACATAAACTGTGACTTTACTTGGCTGAGGGTTCAGAACTGTATGCGCAAGCCTGAGGGCTGGTGGTGGGAACACCATTTCCTGTAAGCAGCTCTCGCTGCAGCAAGGAAGACAAGCCCAGATGCCTATCTGCTGCAGATGAATCATACATGCTTGAGTTCCATGAAGGTGTGAATTGTTTCTTCAATGGGGAATGGGCATCTAATGAGCCTTTGGAAAAAGCTGCCAATTCTTTCCCCCCCAAATGCATATCACTACAGGGCCAGGTATCTGTAAAACAACGAGGCAGGATATTGGAGGATTTTTTGTTGTGGCTTCAGAAATACATCAGGTTTGACTTGCTTTCTTTTTGTGTGTGTGTGCATGTAATTCACAAGTTGAAGCATATGAGGAAGACATTTCCCACAAACAGGAATTTTATAGGTACACAGAGACCTTTTAGCTAATCTAGAAATTATAATTAGACGTGGCAGAAGTTTAAAGTGTGACCTGGGGTATGGTATTGGAAGGCGTTCAGAACATTGTATTTGGTGCTTGCTGTAGCATAGATACCTGTTCTTTTTAAAGCCCCCTTCTATGCACATCTAAGCAAAATGGCACATAAGCCATTTGTTGCAAGGTTTCCATTGGCCTCCATTCATCAGTTTTGCTCTGCTTGAGGAGTTTTTCTGGTTTCTTTATCAGCCTTACAACAGCCCTCCTTCTTGATTTCATGTTCACCGTTGCTTTCCAAAAGATGCAGCCAGCAAATCAGATTGCATTAATGGAAAATGCCCTGGCCTAGAAAAACAACTTTTTACTACTGACAGAATGGACTGATGGAGCGAAAGCTGGTCAGACACACTGGCTTTTTTTTTCCACTGTGAAAAGTGCCGCGTTTGAAAGGCTTGCCGTAGTGCAATTTCAGCGTCCCTTTTTCGTTCGTTCGTTTCCTGCCACCGTTGCCTATCAGAGACGTGGTGAACATTAACTATTTTAGTGGAAATAATGTGATGATACAGGGTGCTCCATTCTCCCTGCCTCCAATGCTTTTGTCCAGTCAAAAGTATTACCAGGGCTTTGTGTCTTTCTCTGTCATTTCCAGGCAAAAAAGAAGCCAAGGGAAAAGGCATCCGAAATTGCTAGAGCCCTGTACGCATGCAGTGAAAATCTATTATATAGGGAGGAAGAGGTTCTTGCATCACTCCTGTTGGCTATTTATTTGTTCAGTTGTGTTGCACTATTCATTCTTGGTCTGTCTCTCTAATGAGATCCATGCTGAGTCCCGCCAGCTTGATGATTTTATTTATTAACTGCTCACACTGGGATGTTGGACAACAATGTGTATCTGGTGGTTTTTTTTTTAAAGTTAGCATTAACATCTGACCTTTTTTTTCTGCTTTCCAAGGCACCACCTTCTGTCGCATTCCACCCACACAGGTGAAATTTTTCAAGCCCTTCATCATCTCTCATAACTTAAGTATCCGGACACACCTTTCTAATTGTCATTTATATCCGACTGTCGGTGCCTCTGGCAGCCACTGAGCTCACATTTCCACAACATTTGCTGCAAAACTTTTCTAATTTGATTAACACCTTTCTAAGAAACTGACAGTGGAGAACCCCACCTTGGCTTCTCCTACTTTGCAAAAATATGTAGCGAGCTGGTAGGGTCTCTTGTCTCTCTCTCTCCCCCCCCCCAGGTTACTTCTTGAGTTCTTTAAAAAAAATTAGTCCAGCTTCCCACGCATGCAGTACTAGAAAACACTGACCTTGAATTCCAGGCTGCTTTGAATTGCAAATATCGTGTATTACAGAACGTGCAGTTCAAGGGTGGGGACTCAGTTCTGAAGCAGTTTAACCCTTTTGTAACCTTGCTTCATGATTGGGTGCATAACAAAACAACATTCTTTCTGCTGCCAGCATATTAACTTGTATGGAGGTTGATCTTTAACAGCAGTACCTGGAAACATTTCAGTATTTCAGGGTGGCTAGACTGCTTTCTTTGGCACGCTCAGACTTTTGTGATGCTTTTGTACATAGCACCACATGCTGCGGGGTGGAGGAAATCTCAATCTGTGCTCTCTTATCAGAATTCTGGTGATGATTCCGTCATGTGCAATTTGGATGGGGACAGAATCAAATGTTGCTTACTCAGGGTGGAAATGCACTAAATCACAACCAAATCACAAGTCCAGGTTTGTTTGTTTGGGGTTTTGTTTTTTGGAAAGGGGGTTAATTTTGTGTGCTGTAAAGAAGTGCAACCAAGCTGCTGTCATGCCTGAATGCCCTTCTTTGTTCTCCTCCCTCTATGGGATGAAAGCAGTCGGGAATCTAAAGGGGTATATTTCATCTGGAGCTGGAATCTGGTTTATTGGAGTGAGAACTCTCAAGTATTACACTCCATTGAAGCTCTAAAGCAAACATCCAGGTAATCATGTATTATTGAGAGCCGAGCACATCCAGTCAAATGATGTCACTAAATATTTGCACAGTCAAGCCCCACTTAGGTCGACAGAGGTGTTTGTGCTGCCACCGTTTGTGGCGGGCACAAAGCAAAGAAGTGTCGTGCCCAACAGCAGGCTGGAGACATCCAAATACACACACACACATGCACAAAGGTAGGTAACCTATCTGTGATTTTATTTTTTCCCACTGGATGACTGATCCTGCAGGCTCACAGTTTTCTGCTGGCGCTGTGCAAACGTACAGAACCACTAGTGGTTGCTGTTTGGCTGCAAATTCGCAAGGGAGAAATATGTGTAGAGAATAAACTTGACACATTAGACACGCCATAACTAATTCATTGCAGCCATTCCTTCACCTCACCACCACTACAACACTTCCCCTGTGTTGTCTTTTTAAAAAAAAATATCCCTGTTTACCGGAGGACGCTGTTTCCTGTTTCCTCCTATCAAATGAAAAATGAGTGCAGGCAGTTCAGAAAATGCCTTTGTATGAACTAGTTGTCCTCACAAGAGCATGTGGTGTCATATGTGCACAGATACTTTAGGCATACCTACCCGACAGGGAAATGAATGCTTTAGATACTTAAGTGACGGACTCTACTCTTAACACAGCAAGCCAACTAACAAATCAAACAACCTTGGCTTTGATCTTCAGACTACTTAACTCCCAGAAAATATAACTGAGGGCTATGAACTAACCATGAAGAAGTGCTTTGAAGATCACTGTTATGCATTCTCCAGAAATGCCGTGAAAAGTGCATCACATAAAAAGTATGTGGGGAGTTTACATCGCACCATAGTTGATAACTATTTTTACCTTCGCCCTTAACTCTTCTCTCATTTGTGGTCTGCTAATTTAAAATGGATGGGTTGGGTCCTGCCATTTTGTTTCTCCAGCGCAAGGCTTTTCCTTGTCAGCGGGAAGGTCTTGTGCCAGAGGAACGCCAGAGTGCTGATGGAATGGAATAGCAGCATTTATTTATTTGTTAGATTTTTTAGTTGCAGCTCACCTGATGGGTCTTTGCTTACAACATTAAAACCAATATGGTAAAACAACATAAGAACAAATAACAAATATTAAATTTTAAATTATTAAAATATGTGGCTAGCACCATACCGCTAATAAAAACAGTCCAAACATGTGGATTACTCTCCAAAGGCCAACCTAAACAATTCAGCCTTGTATGCCCTATGGAGACTAAAGAAGACCGGTGGGGCACGAGTGCCATCCGAGAGTGCATACCACAGGGTAGGGGCCACAACTGAAAAGGCCCTTCCCCTGGTGACAGTGAACTGAGCCATCCTGGGGCCGGGCACCTGCAAGAGGCTTCTAGGCAATGACTGAAGAGAGGGTGGGGGATTGTAATGGGAGAGGTGGTCTTATAGGTATGAGGGTCCCAGACCATTAAGGGGTTTAAAAGGTTAACACCAACACCTTGGATTGGATCTGGAGAATAATTGGTAGCCAGTGCAGCGGCCGCAGAATTGGAGTAATATGAGCTGACCATGATGCATCTAACCCAGTATGAGCCCGGACCTGGATGGCCCAAGCTAGACTGACCTCATCAGATCTTGGAAGCCAAGCAGGGTTGGTCCTGGTTAGTTCTTGGATATTAGACCATTGGAGAAGTCTAGGGTTGCTACACAGAGGCGACACTAAAAACCACTTCAGTTCTTACTTGCCTTGAAAAACCTATGGAGCTGCCATTAGTTGGCTGTGATTTGACAGCACTTTACACACACTCAGTCCAGTATGTGATAGTGAGGTAACTTCTACATGCAAGGAAGACAAACAAAAAGAGTGAGAGCTGCTGTAATAATTCTCTGTGTTGAGCCATACACTACTGTTGGCTTGCAATGATTCCCAGCAGTGGCCTGCATCCTACCATTCCCCTCAGCATAGTCTGAAGTTTTCCTCCAACCTAAGGAACCTTCTTCTAAGAAGTGGTTCCTAGAGGCTGAAGGGACACTTTAAACTTCTAGTGTCCTGGCCCCACTGCTGGACCTCCTGATGGCACCTGGTATTTTTGGCTACTGTGTAACAGAGTGTTGGTCTGGAAGGCCCATTGGCCTGATCCAACATTGGCTTCTCTTATGTTCTTATGTACCATCCAAAATTATCTTGATGAAGGTGAGATAATGTAACAGTTTGTATCAGAAACTCAGAGCTGGGTCTTGAGGTTATGTTTTTTTCTGCAAACCTTATTGGCTAAAGTCGTCCCCCTCCTAGGAAACCCAAATAATATGTATGACAATCTTTTCCCCACTCGTGCACCTAAGATGTAAAAGATATCCATTTATTCCAATACAAAGCGGCTTACAAACTCCTTTCCCTTCCCCTCCCCACAACAGACACCCTGTGAGCAGTGTTCCCTCTAAGCTGAGTTAGTGTGAGCTATCTCATAGTTTTTTAGCCTCCGGCTCACATGTTTTTGTTTCAGCTCAGGAAGGATGGCTCTGGAGCAAACTGATTTATGCAGTAGCCAAATGGCTTGCTCTCACCTTTAATGCCAATAGCTCACAAAGTAGAATTTTTGCTCACAAGACTCCACAGCTTAGAGGGAACATTGTGTGAGGTACGGTAGGTGGGGCTGAGAGAGCTCTTGACAGAAACTGCTCTTTTTCAAAGACATCTGTGCCAGAGCTTGTGACTGACCCAAGGTCACATCAGGAGCTGCACTAGTGTATGGTTTAAACTCCGGAGTTCAGTGGTAGCAGTAATGTAGCAGTAGAATAGAAACAGCCATCTTAAAGCACCTTGGCAGCTTTCCACCAAGAGTTGCCATCCTCCAGGCAGGACAGGACAATCTCCTTGAATTACTAGTGCTCTCCGGAGAACAGATCAGTCCCCCTGGAGAGAATGGCTGGTCTGTGGCATTAGACCCTGCTGAGCTCCCTCCCCCAGGCTCTACTCCCCAAATCTCCAGGAATTTCTCAGCCCAGAGCTGGCAACCCTACTCCTCCCCCAAGTCCCAGAATGCTGAAGAATTCTGTATTCACTTCTTCTTGACACACCGTCAGCAGTGTTCCAGGCATAATTGTTTTCATATCAATTTACTGTATCCCCTACATTAAAACATATTTTTATAACAATCATAAATAAGCTTCAGAACTAGCTGTGCAGATTGTGTCCTGGTAAATGATTTTCCAGACAGTATCTTTTTCTCGCCACTAGGTGGTGGTTGTAGTTTTGATGTTTCCTGAAGTTTACATAAGAAGACAAGTATCAGTGATTCACACGTTACAGAATTGGCATGAGTGATTTTGCTGTAAAATCCCTCAAGAACAGAATGCCCTTACTGGGTTCAAGGTTCCAATTATGGAGGATTCTACTGCGGAGATATTACGAAAGTTGTCAAAAGGTATTTCTAAAGTTGTTTTTGTTCCCTGGATTTCAGTGATGATTCAGCTGAAATTGTTTGTGGATACATTTTGAGAATGGAGCTAGTTTGGTGGGACTGTCACAAGCGGTGCTTTCCAGTCACACAAAACTTGATGGAATGCAGAAGTGTTTTGTATGGCCTCTGTAAGTATCCTGAAATAGGTACAGGTAGCTAGACTTTGCCTTCAGTCTTTTTTCCCCTCTGGCAGACGTAGCTGGTTGCAGATATTTCTCCTTGTGAATTTGACATCGGTGGGAAAATAGCTATGAATTCTGCAAGCTGGTCTCCTGCACACAAAAGGCTAATTTATTTATTTTGCTGGTATGAGGTTACCCTGACACTGATATGCTAAAGCTTCACTGTACTAAGCCATTTCGAGCACCATTGGGATGTCACCGAGAGCATTCTGTTAATCATTTTAGTAAAATTAAACCTTAATACCTTTTATTGAAACTAGATAAAAGTAATGGCATAGGAGCTGTAAACTGATAGCTCTAATCTTATCATTAGGATACTGGGCCAAACTCAGAGGTGATAAGGTTGGCAAGCAGTCTAAAGGCCTCTGAGCATTTTAAACAGTAGTTGCACTTTGCAAAAAACAGTATCCAGGGCAGCTTTGCTACTAATTTCCATATCAGATACACTCGGTAAACAAATAAATCTTGTCCTTGCTGACTGATACCTTTCATAATTGGAAAGAGATTAGGGAGTGTAGTTTGAAGTGCCCATGGGGATTCCCCCTCCCCCTTGGGCACCAGCATTACTGTTTCTGGTAATTCAGACTCCATAACTCACTTTTCCCCAAACGAGAGAAGTTTTGGTGGTGAATATATTCTGCTTTGCCTCATTCATTTTTCTGGAGTAGATTGTAGCATCCACTGGACAGCAATTCTTAGCTTTTTTTTGGAAAAAAATCTAATGTAAAGAAATTAAAAACACAATGAAATTGCACAGCCTTAAATGCTAGGCATCTCTCAGTATATTCCAAAGACGTCCAGATAATGGGTTGGATCCTACGGAAGTATGAACACCAGGAAATCACTGTTCACTCCATTCATGAAGGTTATATGATAACCATCTTCAAATACTTGAAGGGCTGTCATATAGAAGATAGTATGGAGTTGTTTTCTGTTGCCCTAGAAGGTCGAGCCAGAACTAACGGGTTGAAATTAAATCAAAAGTGTTTTCAGCTAGACATTAGGAAGAACTTCCTGACAGAGCAGTTCCTCAGGCTTCCTTGGGAGGTGGTGGGCTCTCCTGTGGAGGTTTTTAAACAGAGGCTAGATGGCCATCTGACAGCAATACTGATTGTGTGAACTTAGGCAGATCACGAGAGGGAGAACAGGAAGGGTTGCATCCATGCTTAGTTCTTGTGGTTCTTTCTTACATGGCCAGGAAAATGCTGATCACCACTTTGGGGTCAGGAAGCAATTTTTCTCCAGGCCAGTTTGGCCAGGGATCCTGGAGGTTTTTTGTCATCTTCTGGGCATGGAACAGCGGTCACTGGGGGTGTGGGGAGGTATTTGTGAATTGTGTAGGGGGGTTGACTATGATTCTTGGGAAGGAGGTGACGTTGCTTAATTTCCTCACCCATTCCCCACCACCTGCTGGTATCATGATGCATTTTGTGTATTAGGGCCCCCTGTTTCTCAGCTGAGGATTTTCAAAGCTTGAAGGAGGCTGCTGGGAAAATGTGAAGATGGTGAAGATTTGCTGCCACAGTCTTCTTCTGCTTCCATAAAGCTCCTGTTTCTTTGCTACCCAGCCTCAAATTTAATCCATATATGAATAAATTTAAAAAATTGTTTGTCAACCACAACATTCTTGGGATGGAGAACTTTGTCCACCAGAGACTTTCCGAAGTGCCTTGGTGTACCAGAGCATGAAAGGTTGCCATTGTATGGCTTAGATAAATTTGGGATTGCACTATGACCATTCCTCGTTTCCAGAATGGGCATGGGACCTCTTGGAAAGCAGGATTTCCTGGTTTTTGCTCTGGATATGTGACTGCTCTGACTGGAACTGATGGTTCCTGCATGAAGTCTCCTAAATTCCAGGTCATTCCTATACCCTGATCCCAGTCTGGTCTTCTAGTAGTGAGCCTATACTAATTGTTCCTATATGTGATGCACAGACACTTAATATGAACTCTGCTATTGAACATCTATTTCTATCTCATCTTGGTTGCATATATGAAAAAAAGACCAATATTACACCAAATCAGCCTTGATATATTCAGAATTTTTGCATGGCTTAAAATTAGCCAACATAAATTATTTTTCCAGTTAAGGTAAAGATTTGGGACATGATCCATTTCAGCATATGCAGGACTGACTTTGTGCTCAATGAAGCCCCCTTTTCTCCATCCTTTCCAGCAGTAATTCAGCATGCGTACATCACAGGATCACTGTAAAGATCAGGAACCTGTGCATGCTGCATTTCCTCCACCAATTTACAAGCCACTTGATCTCTGATTTCCTGTAAGCTATATGCTGCTTCCTCCATGTGCAGAGAGCTGAATCATACATCTTCAAAATGGCATCTTCAAACTAACTTTTGTGCCCAACCTCTGCACTCTGAGAGTAGGCTTTTGGGTCATTGGGCTGGAACCCTAAGACATGCCTAGAAATAAATCTAGGATTGGACAGCACTTCAAAACACATTGGTAAAGCTAAGAGACTGCATTGGGCATGTATTATTTTCAATGACTCATCCCATGTATCATCACTCAGTTTTGAAAAAGGGTTTCATCACAACAGTGTTTCCATTCAGGATTGAAGATATCATGTTGCAGTGCTACTAGTGATACATTTTTCTCCCAGATAAATTCTTGGCTCCCTTTGCTTGTTTGCGATAAAAGACTAACAAACAAATCAGCATATTCACACTCCACTTGATAATTTACTTGGCATCATTGAAAGTGACTTCTTGTTTATACATGGGTAAGATTTACTGGACTCATTAATAATCCTGCAAGAACCAGAATAAATAAATACAACTCATTATTCTAAATCAGAAAAACTTGAAAAGGCCAGGGAATTCACCTGCCAGGGCTTGTGGTCTTCTGTTTCCTTCCCAATGAGACAAGAACAAAAGCGATACAAAAGCTGCCAGAATGCAATCTATCTCTAAGGCCTGAGATCAACTGTTGATGGGACTGATCCAACTCGTCTTTTTAACCTTTTCTTTCCCATGGAATTCTTATTTGGTTTCATATTTAGCACAGTGAGAAATTTTGTGCTCAAAATTGAAGTTTACAGCTATTACACACTTTCGCTTGAGTCCCTTACAAACTCTTTAATGTGAAATACTTGTAAACTGAGAATCCACAAGTTCTGTATTTTCACACTCATAGAAAAATAGGCTATTGCTTCAGTCTTAAACACACTTACTACAGAGTAAGCCTTCACTGAGCTTAGTAAGACCTTGCAGCAAAGATGCTTAGAATTGTATTTCCATATCCCTGTTTGTTACTCGACATGTTCATTGTGACATTACAAGATTCATACATTGTACAAAAATTATCAATCTCCATAATATTTCACTTAAATCTCAAAATGAATTTCATTGAAATCATAGATCTACTTCGCCATGGTGTATATTTGGATTAGTTGGCAACAGATGAGGCAGAAAATGAAAATTCAGGTGTGGCTAGATACTGTGATGTGTTTTCAGACAGCCTATTCACATCATGGCAGAGCTATGGTAAAACACACAGGAAGTTTGTGTCAGCAGGTAATTTTTATGTCTGTGAACACAGGCCCCAGTTTTGTCATTGTACTCTGTAGTTCCTTATTATGTTTATTAACACATATGTTAAAAAGCATTGGCTTCAGTCTAAGTCTTTGGAGCGCTTCACTGGAAAATGGATGCCTGTTCTCTGTGTTCTTCTTTTCTACATGTTTCTAATCCATAACAGGGCTTTTCAAAAACTGACATAACCACTTCATATTTTTGAAGTTTCATATATATTATAGTGACTCCTTTTTATTGATGGCTTCAAACAACAAAAATTGGATGGATTTTGTAAGAGATTTAGGAGCCATATATGTCCCACAGAGCAAGAAATATAGAACAAGCAGGGGTCATTTGGGGCCGGAGCGGGGGAAATGGTGGTGGCGGCAAGCCCCGCCCCCAGCGGGCTGGTGAGGGCAGCAGGCTGGCGAGGGAAGTTAGGCACCTGCCTAGGGGTGGAAACCTCACAGGGGCGCAGAACTGCCTGCTTTCCCTCCCTCCCGGAGACACACAGTAAACCTTCCACACAGGTAGAAGCCCGTCGGTCAGGGGTAGGGTGGGGGACTAGCTGCTGCCTGTGTTGCTGTGCTCTGCTGGACTAGGACAGGAGCAGGAAGGCCTGGCCTCTGGGGGCCGGGGCCTGAGCTGGGCCAAGCTACAGGAGCACAAAGGCACCCACGGGTAGCCCGCACTTGATGCCACTGTGGGGAGACTCGCTTCGGGTGGGCTGAAGGGGAGTGGGCTGGAGTTTGCCTCTGTCTTCTTTGCCCCCCTCAACTGCCCCAATTTGCTGAGAGGTCTGAAAAGGCTGGGGTCCCCCGTGCAGGGTTACTCGTGAGCAGCCCCCACGAGCTGCATTGTAAGGCATCGCTGAGGAGGGCAGCCCGGCTGAAGTCCATCCCATCCGTCTTGGTCTGGGCAGCGCCTTGTAGGAAGGAGACGGCTTTTTTCCTTCATTCATCTGCCGCACTGAGAGGGTTAAGGCGAGCGAGCAGCTTCCTAGAGAGGCCAAACAAGGAGAGGGGGTGGGAGAGAGGAAAAGGGTAGGAGAGAGGAACAGCCAAAGAGAGAAGGAAGGGCTTCAGAGCTGCAACAGGAGGGGGGAAAGCCTTGCTGCAGCCGGGTCTGGGGAAGTTTTACTCACAAGTAAGTCATGGGGGGAAATAAACTTTTCAATCGTGGAAGAGAGAAATGCAGCTGTCGAGTGAGTGTTTTTGACAGGGGGGGTTGGGATTAAATGGTTCTAAAACGTCTGTTCCCTGGCTGTAAACAACGTTCCTGCCTCTCCTCCTCCTTCCCAATGGTTTTCTCTGCTGCCCTAGTTGGTACAGGGGACCCTGCCTGCCTGTTGGGGAGCCTGGGGGCAGAACTAGGCATGGGGTGTGGGGAGCTGTGTGTCAAGTCCTTACTCACAGACCGGACCCACAGAATGGGCACTTTTCTCCCTGATCCAGGGAACTCCCACTTTTCTTCCTGATCCAGGAGCCAAAGCAGTTTTTAACACAGTACTCCCCTACTCCATTTAATCCTCACAATAGCAATTTTGGGAGGGTAGGGTTAGGTGCTTGCATGCCTCCCCAGCACCCAAAATAAGTATTTGTTTTTATTTCTGTCCCAAGCACGGGAACAGATGAATCAATGGCCTGGCTCAGAAAAGGAATATTTAACAGGCATACAGACCAAAAGGAAAAAGCAGGGACATATTGAGGAGAAAATATGATGATGGTGGTGGTGGTGGTGGTGGTGGTGGTGGTGGTGGGGAGATTCAGAGTTACTCCTTCCATGCTTCTGGTCAGGTGTAAGAACGGAGCCTGGCAGATCAAAGGGCAAAAGACCTAACAGCAGGACACTGAGGTGGAGGGTAAACAGTTGAATCTCTCCCATTGCAGATTCCTTTTTTTTTTGTATTAAAAAATCTCATTATCTCTCTGTCAGGGCAGCATCCATAGTTCTCACCTTTCTCATTTTATTCTCCCAAGAACCTAGTGGCTAGGTTAGGCTGAAAGAAAAAGACAGAGAAAACAACTGGCTGAAGGTCATGAAGCAAAAGTGATGGCTAAAAGGGGATTTACCCCACACCTCTCAGCTCCTTGCCCTACAGCACATTGATTCTCATGGTGGATATACATCCTTGCTGGGTAAATGCCCTGCCCCATGCATCTGACAAAGCAAGCTGTAGTCTGTGATGATTTATTCCAGAATAAAATCTTGTCCGTAGATGCCACAAGACTTCTCTGTATCATTGCTCCAGCAAAAGGACAGGGCAATCCTGCTGTAAATCTCTGAATCCCCGAGCCTCTATATTTTGTTGATGGCCCTCCAGGGCAACTAGTTGGGCACTGTGTGAGACAGGATGCTGGACTAAATGGACCACTGCTCTGATCCAGCAGGGCCCTTCTATGTTCTATGAGTTCAGACTGGCAGGAGGAAGGGGCAGCTGGGCTGAAGATGAGGCAATGCTGGGCAGTAGAGTTAAAGGAAGCAGCTGATTAATTTGGGATTGTCAGTTTTATCTTAAGTGCTTTCAGATGTTCAGGTTTCATGTTGACTTTTGCCCTATATACTTAATGCTAGAACCTAGTGTTAGAAATTTTGCTGCAGATCAAAAGAGCATGGTAGTGACTTCTGGTTGGCGGCGACTCGTGACAAACACACCCCATCGAGCTCTGATGGAGGTGATTCAGTTCGAGGCGGCAGGGAGGGGGATCGGCCAGCTCCGACCTCCCCATGAAGCTCTTGGAGGGATCTTCTAGCCTGGAGCACTGAAGGGGCCACTTCCAAAATTCCGGCTTGGGGAATTGAGCTCCTTTTTGCTCTGAAAGGTCCCACTTAGAGACATTACCGGATGAGAGCGTACAAGGACTTAAACAATAAGACTTTATCTATGTGGTGAAGCGATTCAGCGATTAACGAAACAGTGGGTTAAGTTTCAAAAAGAAAGCCATACGCAAAGAGGGTGGTAGAACAAATACTGATATAACTAAACGGCACAGCTCCATAGAGAAAGGGGGGGGGGACTCCCGGAGGAAGAACCCTACCCTGTAGCGAAACTGCAGTGAAACATGCTGGGCTTAAGCTACTAAAAACCCACCCTACTTAAGCGGAACGCATCAGGATTATTTATCTACGCCATAGAAAAATCTTAGAACTTTTACGAACTTTTACCAAAATATAAACAATGTCTCAGTGAGGGGGGGAAATGGCGTCCAGAGGCAGAGGCTCTGCAGGAAATGCCAGCACAGCACCACCAGTCACAAGACCAGAAAATACCAGCGAGATACCTAACACTATTTCTGAAGCCTTGTGGCTTCTGCTGGATCAGATGACGAACCTCAATCAGAAATTCAATAAACTACAGGAGCTTAAGAAAACTACAGTCAAAACAGAGAAATCACCCAAAAAGCTAAAAAAGGTTGAAATCAAGACCAAAGAAGTAGACTGGACATTGCAGAGAAAGAAAGAGCTTCTGAAATACAACAACCATTACAACTACAAGTGGAAAGATCTTACTATGTTCTGAGATTTCAAGGGGTTCCAGAGAAAAAGGATGAGAATCTAAGATAAATCATGTGAAGCAATGCTCCCCTTGATCAATAGCAATCCTGAAATAATACGTGGATATTGATATGATTTATAGAACCTATTCAGAATTTGTAAAAAAAAAAAATCTCCCAGGGAAATTTTTTGTGAAATTTGCAGAAATATCAACAAGAGACTTAGTACTTAAAGCATCCACAGCTACAACAGGCAAAATCCAAGAAGAGGAGATAAAAATATTGAAAGATGTTTCATATGAAATACGGAATATAGGAAGCAATACAGAAATATTACAACATTTCTTCAAAAGAACAATGTCCAGTACAGATGGATTCTTCCAGAATGATTTATATTCAATTTTAATGAGAAGCAAGAAAAGATTGACTCTTTACTAAAAGCAGAACAATTTCTTAAGCAACAACAATCTCCATCTAACCAAAGGAATGGAGCAGAGAAAGAAGGCAACGGAAAAAAGCAGCGATTAACGAAAATCTGATACGGATAGTTCATCCTCTACAGCCACTTCCATGTCTTTGGGTGAAATCTTTGACTCTGATTCTGTCTATGGACAGCGCTGGCTCTTCGGCTTGGAAACGGAGATGAGCACAGCATCCCTAGAGTCAGATTCGAATGGCTTTCAAGCAAGAGAAACCTTTACCTTTACCTATATATGTCTATGGCATAGACGGAATTATCATGATCTAAAATTGTAGATCGTCTTACATATATAGCTGTCATGATACACATTTTTTTTTTTTTTAACGGAAAATACATAAATAAAACTTTAAAAAAAAAAAACAAAAAGAAAAAAAAAAAAAAAAATCCCCAAGAGCCCCCCCCCCCCCCAAGTACTCCCATCCAGTTTTTCTATTGCAATTTTTGTTGAAATCATGGGGAAGGGGGGAGTTATTTCCTGGATTCTTCCTTCCGCCTCTCCACTCCTTGTTTATTCACAGATCTTTTCTATAGTTCTGTTTAGAACATTTTTATTCTGCCTTTCCTCCAAGGAACTCAGGGCAGCAGACCTGGTTCTCCTTCCCCATTTGGTGAGTGAGGCTGAGAGAGGGTGATTGCTCATGGCCACCCAGTGAGCTTCATGGCAGAAAGAGAATTTGAATCTAGTCTCCCAGTTCTTAATCTGGCGCTCTGACCACATTGGCACTGTTTACAAATGAGTACATTCCCCCTCCCCCAGTTTTCCCTCTATGATTCAGTTGTCGATATCTCCTCTGTATATATTTCTTACACATGAAGTACAACCATCTCCATCCACAATGCAGTCTATTTAAGGAACAAAGTTGGTTATACTTCAAAATCAAGCCACAGTTGCAGCCAGTGGGAATTGTTTTGATTCTGCTTTTGCAACCAAATGGACTCCATACAACTTCACGATTCTTTTAAGATCTCACAATATTGAAAGCACACCACACATATTAGTATTTTAAAGGAATGCAGTGCTGTATCATCCTCTTTTCAGGGAAACAAGATACAAGATCTATTGTTGTATGCCTCTTTGTCAGTTTTCTGTGTGTTTTAAAAGGTAGAAATTGTATTCAGAATCTCTGTGCTTTTGTATATCTGTTGCGTAGAAGAGAAAGTGAAAGAAGATATGGAGAGAAAAACGCTATTGTATCATTTCAGCCCACCACCTTATATTGTGAGGATGTTGTCGCTTGAAAAAGAGGGTATTGTGCTGGGAGTTGTTTGCCTAAGCCAAGAATGTTGTGTTTCTTTATTGATTTGGAAGAAGAAACTACATTTTTACAGAAGCAAGAATTTGTACAGGAAGTGTGTGTGTGGGGGTAAAATATGACAGTTATTTTTTTAGACAGGGGCATTAAACTCCTATTCTGCAGAATCTCTGTAGTTGCAATGTGGTAGTAATGCTGGTGTTTTGAAAATATCAAAGAAGACGGATGCAAGTCATAAAATGAATGGCCCTTTTTGAAATGTCATGGGTAATCAAGGAGGGAGTTGTTAATGGATTATGATTTGCAGGCCACTATGTCGATTGATGTACAGCTTAGAGAGGGATTGATAGCTTTTATGGGAATCATTATATGAAGCTTTCAAAGGTGTATCCATGAATTGTCTCAAATTAATAATCATTGGAGCGATGACATTTGCTCCTCCAGAAGACACTGAGACTGATCCCAGGGCAGTGCATAGAAGCAAACTTCACTAGAGGCTTACTTCCAAGTAACGTGTTTAGGATCGCAGTGACTGTTTTGCCTTAGTAGTGGTGCTAGTTAGAGTCTACTCGATGTGTATCTGAAGAAGTGTGCATGCACACAGAAGCTTCTACCCATAATAAAACATTGTTGGTCTTAACGATGCTACTGGACTCAAACTTTGTTCTTAGTGTTGTCAGAACTGTTTCAAAATGCAGGAATGTGCTGTCTCACTTTGTCTGCATTATGACATGAAGATAAACTATGGTTTCTTAAATGGTGGGGTTTTTTGGGGGGGGCATCAAGTTGGAATCGATTTATGGCAAACTCCATGAATTTTCAAGGCGAGAGATATTCAAAGGGGTTTGCCATTGTCTGCCTCTGTGTCATGACCCTGGTATTCCTTCATGGTCTTCATCCAAATACTAACCAGGGCCACATCTCCCAGTATACTCCTGTATACCTGTTGTGTCCTTCAGACAGCCTTCTCTTGGTGGTACCCTCACCTACGATGGTCTATTGGACAACAGTCACAGGCACTCTCTGTGACAGGCCCATTCCTCTGAAATGGCTACCAGACTGGATGCAGTGGGTGCCTTCACTTGCCACGTTCAGGAATGTATGCAAGACTTCTGATCTGGAGGGCATGTGGTGGAGGTTAAACTGTTTGGGCTGTGTTTAACTCTGTGTGCTGGCTTTTAACTGTGTCTAATTATGTTTTGAGGAGCTGTGGTGGCTCAAGTGGTTAAGACGCTGAACTGCAGGCTGTGGAAGGTCAGTAGTTCAGCAGTTTGAGACCCGGGTGCTGCATGATGGAGTGAGCTCCCATCTCTAGTTCCAGCTCCTGCCAACCTAGCAGTTCGAAAGCAAGAAATTGCAAGTAGATAAATAGGTACCACTTCAGTGGGAAGGTAACAGGGAAGGTAACAGCGTTCTGTGCGCCTTGGTGTTTAGTCATGCTGGCCACATGACCACGGAAACGTCTTCGGACAGCGCTGGCTCTTTGGCTTTGAAACGGAGATGAGCACCGCAACCCTAGAGTCGGATTCGACTGGCTTTCGAGCAAGGGAACCTTTACCTTAATTATGTTTTGCTATTAACTTGTTGGAAACTTAAGACGTCTGTGTCCTGCAACTTTTGCTTCCTTGAGTTTGCAGAGATAAGATAAGGTATAACTATTTTAAATAAATAAAATTGTTACTTCTGCTGGGATTGTTCTATGATGATAAACTTCCTGAAGTGTTGCTTATGTATCTTGCAGGTGTCCAGGCAAGTATTCATTTGAAAACTATTCTGTTGGGGGAGGAATGGGGAGAGAATCCACTCTTCCCTTTTCAAGCTTGTCCAGCTGCTAGTGTGCATTATCAGAGCCTGCATCTAACTTGGGGAGTTTAATTGCCCTTTCACTGAGCTGTTAACGTTTAAGAGATGAGAGATAATCCCAGCAGGCTGGCCCATGCTTAGAGATGCAGATCTTGGTTCCTGTCAATGCTTTGCCACTGATTGGGGAGGGAAGCTTGTAAGCAGCCCCCTGACAATGGGATTAGGGTTTGTTAATGTGGGGATTCAGGCAATTAGGAAGCTTTAAGAGGAGGAGAATGTAAAGCCTTGCCTAGTGGGCTGGTTAGTAATCCCTGCTGATTCTGATGCTCAATAAAAAAGAGTACATTTTCTGTACATAAACCAGCCCTCTACCATACCTCCTTTCTGCATGGCATACCACCTGCCATGCAGTTAGGGGCTGGTTTGCACTGGCGTGCTCAGACACTTATTGACTGACAACTAAATGTGTGAGCTGACTTCCATTGGAATACACTGTGTTCAAAGGGTTAACAACATGTTCTGCACTAGTGCACATATTGGGGTCCCCAGTGGTCTTTTTATTGTTTAGAGAGGGGCTTTGGGAGCCAGTGACTGAGCATGAAGAAGCAGAGAGGAGGGGCTAAATCTCTCCCTTCACCTGCCATTTCCCCCCTCCAAAGTGATCCCTCCAAACTGGTTGTTTTTGTCCCCACAGGATTTCATCTGTGGGTGGGTGAAACCACGCAGGAGGAAAAGCAACTGGGGAAAGCAATGTATTCACTTCATCTATACCCCAACTTTCTCCCCAATGGAGACTCATAGTGGCTGACATAATTCTTCTCACTTCCAGGGCTTTGTTTATTAGAGCTGCTTGTTCCCTACCACTAGGTCACATTTTCCCATTAGGCTTTTGTTGATTCTTTACCTAGTCCATTGTCTGAACTCAGTTTTCATTTCTCTTAATATAAGGAGTACAGGTTTTCCTTTTGCTCTCTGCCTTTACAAGGAACCTGTGTGACAGAGACATCTGATTAAAGGGTTAAGACGCTGAACTGCAGGCTGTGGAAGGTCGGTAGTTCAGCAGTTCGAGACCCGGGTGCCGCATGACGGAGTGAGCTCCCGTCTCTAGTTTCAGCTCCTGCCAACCTAGCAGTTTGAAAGCAAGAAATTGCAAGTAGATAAATAGGGACCACTTCGGTGGGAAGGCAACAGCGTTCCGTGTGCCTTGGTGTTTAGTCATGCCGGCCACATGACCACGGAAACGTCTTCGGACAGCGCTGGCTCTTCGGCTTTGAAACGGAGATGAGCACCGCAACCCTAGAGTCGGATTCGACTGGCTTTCGAGCAAGGGAACCTTTACCTTTACTTTATATTCTGAAAGGAAGACTGTGACAGACAGGAGGCTGTCCTGCCTCTGAAGGGAAAAACAGCCACTCACTTGAGCCTATGGGAGTGCTGCTCCAGCATCCAGTCACCTTTCAGAAGAGGGGTGGTGGTGGAATGTTGGAGGGAAAACACAGGACGAGCTGAGCAGTTTAGCTTCAGGGAGAGAGCAGTGAGAGCTGAGGTCGGGCTCAGGAAATGAGCAGACAGAGTGAAGGGTAGCTCTGCTTGGTAGTGTGGCAGAGAAGTTTGGCTCTACTTTTGACAGAGTACCCAGTGGTTAGAAAGATTACCCAGTTGTTAGGCCTGTCTCTGGCAAGGAGCAGACCTTGTACCATGTATTCTGACTCGTGGGAAAGGGCAGGCTGGTGTGGGTGGAACTCTGTGTATGTGAGAGGATCCAGCCTAGTGTCTAGTCAGTAAAAACCTGTTTGTGCTTGAAAGCATTGAAGAAAATTTAAACCGCATTCTGAAGCCACTCTGATCTGTTACTGGGAACCAACCTGTAAATATACAACTCTTCTTTGTTATTTATATACTAATTCCTTCCTCAGTGATCTTCGTATTCTACTTGCATACCACAAAACTTATCTCATGGCATTGAATCAGTTCCTCTACACTTGCTATCTTAAGAACACCTAGTAACTAGTCTAAGGCAAATCTGATTCCTTAAAATCATAGAAGGTTGTATGAGTCTCCTCCGTTGGCGCAAAAGGTCTGTCACACAGAGTCACTCTTTTTTTTGGGGGGGGTACCTGTTTGTCCCAGAAGCCTTTGATACAACTTGAAATCCATTTTGCTCCTGGCACCAGGTAATCCTGTCAAATCTGCAAAACATCCCATCTTCCGTTTTAAGATTCTACAAACCACAATCCTGGCTCGTTTCCATCATGTCCTTAGACTTTTTCCCTCATCGTTTTGATTTATTGTTGGTATTGAACAGCCAGCCTGATGAAGAGTTGTGGAGACCTTCCAGAGCTTGCTCATCATTTTGTGATCTGTTTATTG
The DNA here is from genome assembly GCF_001447785.1 of Gekko japonicus. Taxonomy (NCBI): domain Eukaryota; kingdom Metazoa; phylum Chordata; class Lepidosauria; order Squamata; family Gekkonidae; genus Gekko; species Gekko japonicus. The sequence continues at coordinate 1,791,240 of NW_015170276.1, forward strand.
GTCTTTGCAAAAGAGTTGTTGTGATGGACTGTCAAGGGTTAATGCCTAACACAGTCTGAGAACCTCTGCATCACAGGCCATTCAAATGGAATTCTGTGGAGAGAGTCAGTTAAGAAATGATAGTTGGGAACTGACAGTTGAAGAAGAGACAGTTAAGCACTGACTGTGAACTGGAAAGGAGGCAAAAGGAGTGAGAGGATCAGAGAGGATCCCCATTCAAGCTGAAAAGGGGAATTGTTTCTAGTTAAGAGAAATAATCCCTGTCCAGTGAAAAGGGAGATAGTTGTTAAAAGAGGAACAATCCCTAGTATACAGAAGGATTTTGCGAACTTGGTTGGATGTTCCTGCCTTCTAGACTTTAAGAGTCAGTGAAACTCAAAAAACTGTGCTTGAGGGTTTAAGCAAAACCTGAAAAGAAAGTCTCTCTCCTCAAAGTTTTATTTTATTTTATTTTTATAAATTTATTTTCATTTTCAATCAAAAGTATATTCGCTTAGAGATTTGTACATTTCATAACATAAAGTTCATCTTTCTTCTTTTACATAAAATATCATTAGTTAACATATTTTCGAGTCTAGTCCATCTTCTTCATCTTCAGCCAATCATAAATTATTTTCCATCTTTTCCAAAATAGCTCCTCTGGTTTATTTTGTAATATTATACTTAATTTATCCATTTCTGCTACTTATAATATCTTATATTTAAGCTCTTTAATACAAGGTATGACTTTTGATTTCCAACGTTTCAAAATAAGTATTCTAGCTGCTGTTAATATATAGACAATTATATAGGTGTGATCTTTTATTTTATCTGCTATCATATTAAGTAAGTAAGTTTCTAGTGTTAAAGGGATATTAATTTTTAATATATCTAGAAATATCTTGTATATTTTTTTTCCAGAAAATTTGGATTTTGTCACATCTCCACCATATGTGGAGGTATGATCCTATATTCCTTTTGCATCTCCAGCAAATATTGGATGATCTTGGGAAGCATTTTGCTATTTTTTTGGGAGTTCAGTGCCATCTATAAAATAATTTATATATATATTCTCCTTATAAGGAGTTGCTCGCATGTATTTTAGAGCTTTCCAAGTTTTTAGCCAGTGGTCTGTTTCTATTGAATGACCACTCTCCTTCATCCTGGCTATCATTGAAGTTTTAATGGTCTCATTTTGTAGAAAATCCTCTAGCAATTATCTCCTCAAAGTTTTAAAAGGCCTTTTTGAATAGCAGAAACTTGTTGGCAATAAATTATGTTCAGTTAGTGTGATTACAAATTTATCTCAGTTTTATTATCGGTTCACCGCACACATCCTACCCTGATAAACATTTTGTTTAATTTGAACTTTCAAAAGTGTCTTGTGTACCATTTGAGAAGTTGAATATAAGAAGGTGATTTTGTCTCTTCCCTCAGTTCCCTGGGCTGGGCCAGCATCAAAATAGATAAAAGCGACTGGGTGGGACAGTCCTAAACAAATAAGAAGAAAATAGATACAGGAGCTGCTCAGCAAAAAAGAAGAAAAAAGGGAAAATCCTGTGTGTGTGCGGAAAGGAAGAGGGCTAGATCATCATAGCTGTCTTCATGTTTGCTATGTGAGATTACCTAAGGAGATAGGGAAGTTTAATCTGTGACATTCATACAGGGAAATCAACACTTGATTTTGAGGTTAAGGCCAGACCTGCTTCTGTGAACCAGTCCTTAGCATTGCCCCATCCCAGGGAAAGTTTTACGGACCAGGTTTTGAAAAGTTACAAGGTAACAATGTCATCATGGATTTTCCCCTTCCATGCTTGAATAAAGGAAGAAATGGCTGGCTGGTTTTTTTAAAATGGCGAGCTCATTGAAATTTACTAGCTGACTCATTTCCTGAATCTTAACAGCTTTCTGCAGAAGCAATTAAATTTCCCAAGTCAGATGAAGCCTATAATAAGCATAGCAGCAGCTTGAGCAGTTTGAAATGGGAAAGCTAGTTCAGATATTATTGTTCGCTCAGCACCACTTGCTGCTGACACCGGTATTAAATGTTATTCAATTGAAAAATTTTCAAGTGTAAGATGGAGCAATCTTTGCAAAGTCAATGGACCTGAAGTGTGTGCCTTGTGTGCCTAGCATAACCTCCAGCATTTTAAAATTGTAAAGCAATTCTTCCCCATACCATGAGCTCTCTCTCTCTCTCTGTCTCTCTCTCTCTCTCTTTTTTGTATGGGGCATTTTACTGGGTGTTTTTAATTTTTTGCCATTTTGTTCTTTTAAATAATCTTTAAACCACATTTTCATGCATTTCTTAGTAATTATAAAAGCTAAAAATTGGAGCCTGATCCTAAGACTTATTGCTCTTCGTATGAGTGCTCAGAATGAAGTGTTATGAATAGGTGCTCCAATTTCATGCTGCTGGACATGACCCTCCGATGGTGTTGCTGTGGAGTGCTGTGGTATCAGGAAATAGCAGGAGCATTTGTTTTCTTCCTCAGCATTAAGCTGTACAGTCCTCTGACAGCCAGTGAAATGGTGGTGTAAAAACCAGGTATTGTTGCAGTATGACTGAGGGGCAAAAGGAATCCGTTAGTATCTACCTGTCTACCAGCTGGGGCAATAATCAGAGATACTCTTCTGTGGGCTTCCACATTTTTGAAGTCCAGTGGGTATGCATCAGAGCTGAGGCCTTCTTAGTGGTGTTATCTGTGCCCTGGAACTCCATCCCCACAGAGGCTCATATGGTTCCAATTGTGTCTTCCCTTAGGTTCCAGGCAGGCTTCCCAAGTATTTACCGTGATTCGGTGGGGGACACAGACGTCTTCGCAGGATCATTCCTGCGGGGGCAACAGATGCGCCGCACCATGCCATCGCCAGGAAGTGACACTGGGTGACGCTCTGGCAATGGGTACCATCGAGTTTTCAGCCCCATTGCCAGAGCGTCACCCAGCGTCACTTCCTGGCGACGGCATGCTGTGTTACAGGGAGGAATGGTCTGGCCAGGGAACATGTTTCCCCCGCCGGATCGCAGTAAGTACTTGGGAACCCTAGTTCCAGGCTAAGGTGTGTTTTGTGTGCGTGCTTTTCTGTCTTCTTTCAGTTCTCAAGCAGTTGGTTTGAGCTACCCTGTCATTTCAATTAATGCTACTTTTAGGATATTTATGATCTTACCCTGTTTTAATTGGATGTGTTTTACAGGTGCTGATTTAACTGTTGAATGTACTGTGGTCCTTGATATTATGGTTGGTTTTTTTACTACATTGTTGTTTTATGGTTTATATAGTAAGCTGTGTTGCCTATATTTATGTAAAGAGGTGGGAGTTAAATGAACAAATAATTATTCCATCAGCACTGTATGTGCATTGGCTGGCTGATTGCTTCCCTTGCTGCACCATATCAAGAACAGTGTCCAGTCAGTGATTTTCCAAAACAAAAGTCCAGCGGCACCTTAAAGACTAACAACATTTATTTCAGTAGGAGCCTTCATGAATTACAGCTCTCTTCTTCAGAAGGTGTGAGCTGCGACTGATGAAACTGCATATTGAAATTGATGTTGTTAATCTTTATGGTGCCAGTGGACTTTGTTTTATTTTGTTACAACAGACTGACATGGCCACTCTTTTGCAAGTAATTTTGCACCTAAACATTGTTGACTTAATGGCTCCCCTTGCTCCATGGCTACATCCGGGTACTTCCAAATACAGGCAGCCCCCCCCCCCACTCTCCCTTGATCACTGCACAGTAGCAGGCAGTGGTAGCACCTGGCAAACATGTTCATTGGCTATACAAACTGACGGTCATGTTTTAGCATTACATTCACACCAGTGTTAGTCCCCAAATAACCCTTACTTAGCAGCACCCTCTGCTCAGTAGGTGTGCTTATGCTGCTCTCTCTCCTGAATTATGAGCCCAGTGATAGTTCTATGTAATTCACCAACCTATGCCTTAGAAAGAGCCACTGGATGGTTAAGGCCAGGCATGGTGTTTGTGTTTCTTACTCTTTTAGTAGCTACCTACAGTCCGAACAGAAGATGGTGGAGAGTCAAAAACTGATGGCTGATTTCATTACAATTTGTTTTGGTTACTGGATTGGAGCCTCAGCCTACCATTTAATACTATTAGCATCTGCACCTCAAGTAACTTTCACGGATGTAAGAAATAAATTTCTCCACTGTTTCCCCTGTCTTAATTTCCTCTGTGACCAAGATTGTAGTAACTAGGGTAACAGTGGTATGCAACATTGTCAGAAGTATGAAGCCTGTGATTAGCTTGGCTTGCCATGAAGCCTATCCTCACCATGGCAGCAAAGGGACAGTACCACCTGCCTGCTGCACTCAAGCCCCCAATCCTAACTAAGTGGTCTCAGGGATTCTGGGTGGAAAACACAAACTCTTGGCTAAATTATACAGCAGGAGCCATGCCCCCAGCCTGGCACTAATGCCGTGTCCTCCACTGTGTAATTTTACTGTAGGTGTAGATTCACGTAAACCTAAATGCAAACTAGTAATGTTTACCACCCAGATTGAGGCATGCAAGTCTGCAAATATTGCTCCTCAGAATCTGGTCACTATAAATATAAGGGGTTCTTTGTGTGACTATAATTTTGAGGCTCCAGGAAAAAATCCTTTCTATAGAAATAAAGAGTTACCAGAAGTGTTGTTACTAGTCACCCAGAGTTTGCCCATCCTTCAACAAATTTAAGGTAGTGTGTAAATTATTCTTTCTTTCCCAGTTTATCCCAACAACAGCCATGTGAGGTAAATTAGAGTGAGAGAGCGTGAGTGGCCCAGGATCACTCAGGAAGCAGAATGGCAGAGTGCCAATTTGAACCTGGGCCTCCGAATCCGACATTCTGTTCACTGTGCCATTCTGATTGTCTGGGATTCTTCAGATGGAATTTTTAGTTGCCCCAGGCAAGTGACCAAATGACAAGACAAAATCAATTTTTCAGAGAGCTGTCCCAGATTTTAAAAAGACTAATTCTACATAGCAAGAAATAGTTCTTGATGTTACAAAAAGTGTAATCCATCGGTGTTATGATTTAGTTCACAGAATATGTGAAGTTACAAACAATAGGTGACAGAAATTTTACTAGTGCCAAGATCAAAGGCAACTGTTTTTATTTGTCAGTTTGGTACATCACATTGAATTCTACAACTTGAATACAAGAAAGGCTTTTCATTTATTTATTTACATTGTATTGAATTCTACAACTTTTATTTATTTGTTTATTTATTTGTTCTTTTGACTTCTAAGGACTTCTTGGAGGCACTGAACTGAGTAATTAGTTTGGACCAGAAAAAAAAGATGTCATAATTGAGTTTCCTTAAATCAATGTAGTAATGTACCTATTAAAATGTTGCATAGTAAAATCTCAAAATTCTATGGAAAAACGTGCACAAAACCTTCCATTCACAAAAACAAAACATAAAAACCCTACCCAGCAGTGCATGTGTTGTCAGTGACCTGGAAATAAATTGTGTCCCATGTATGGAGGACGGTCAGTGGTGGGAGACCTGTGCCATTGCTCTTAGGGAGAGAAGGATGACTCTCCTCCTCTGACTTTTAGGTCAGAAGATCCAGATACAGAGACTGCTTATCAAAAAGTCCCTATGAGCATCGGGGACTCAAACAGCTGTGCAATAACCAAGAGGGCTTATGGTGGGGGGCAGGGAGCTTGTCACAAGAAGCTATCCAGACAATTGAGTTCTATAATTAACAGACAAAAAAATCGGTTCACAAATGACAGTCACAATAAAAGACGACTTAAGCTATTGGCTTATATGGCAGATGTGGATTTGCTACAATTTGAGAAAGAGAATGTGATATATTTAAAGAAAAGAAGTGAAGGGGGAAGGCAAGAAAATGAAACTTCTATCTTTTTTATTTTACCGAGTGGCACTAAAATATAAATTGCAGCTATTTTCCAAGGTAGCAGGTGTTCTTGATATTGTAAACCTGTGATCATCAGTCTAAAATGCATTTAGCAAGATACCAGCAAGGCATTTTTTTGGCCATTTTAGAAAATAACACTGTTGCTATTTTTGTTTTCAGACAATTGATAGGAAGTGGGTTACTTGAGCCTGTTTCCTTAATGTAGTTTTTCCTCTGTTACATATTCTGACTTGTTACTGAAGGTTCTGCATATTCTGTTAACGTGTGTGTGTGTGTGTGTGTGTGTGTGTGTGTGTGAAATAGCCTTTGGCCTGATATCATTGGGGGCAACTTCAAATATTTTTTTCATATGCCCAAACCAATCCAAAAAAAGTGCACATCAAATATAATCACCCTTCATAAAGCGAGTGAGTTTTTCCCTGATGTTTAAAAGAAATCTACATTGGGAAATTCTTCCATGCTGGGTGTTGAGGTAGATGGGGCGTTAGGATTTGGAAACAGCCTTTATATGCAACTGGAATGCCATGACTTTGGAAGTGCAGAGCGACATTTTGCACTCCTGTTTCATAGCATGTATCCATAGAGCCCCATGAAATTTTGGATCATGTCAGATGTCTGCCACACAGAGCCTCGTTTCCATATGTGGCTGACAGATCATACATCGTTCTTTCCTTTTCTCTTTAATGCAGTGAAAAAATCCTGGCTGACTTTGCTCCGATCCAGAGGGCTACTGCTTACATGCAGTCCTGGCTTAATGCAATGAACATCTGAGACAGTGTGTAATTATGCAGTGATTGAAAGGATAGAGCCAAATGTCCACCTTTGATTCTAGTGGCCAGTGCATGTATCCGTTCAGATGGACAAGAGTTTGATTCCTTTTATCCTCCCTAGGTCATAGTACAGAACCTGGCCCAAAGAGTCATTTTGTTGTTGTTCAGTCGCACAGTCGAGTCCGACTCTTCGCGACCCCATGGACTAGATCCCGCCAGGCCCTCCTGTCTTCCGCTGTCCTCTGAAGTTTGCTCAGTTTCATGTTCGTTGCGTCGATGACACTGTCCAACCAACTCATCCTTTGCCGTCCCCGTCTTCTTTGACCTTCAATCTTTCCCAGCATCAGGGTCTTCTCCAGTGAGTGCTCCCTTCTCATTTGGTGGCCAAAGTATTTGAGCTTCATTTTCATTATCTGGCCTTCCAGGGAACAGTCAGGGTTGATTTCTTTTAGGATTGACTGATTTGATCTTCTTGCAGTCCAAGGGACTCTCAAGAGTCTTCTCCAGCACCATAGTTCAAAAGAATCTATTCTTCGGCGCTCGGCCTTCCTTATAGTCCAACTCTCGCAGCCATACATGACTACTGGGAATACCATTGCTTGGACCATGTGTATTTTTGTTGGCAGGGTGATGTCTCTACTTTTTATCATGCTGTACTTGCAAGTTCATTTGTGCCATTATACCAACTTAAACCCCATTGATTTGGAGAGAATTTAGTTCCATTAGGTAGCTACAAGGCAACACAGAGTTACGTGCATCTAAGCCAGTTGAAGTACTGCCCATAGTGTGTCCTGGTCTGAGGGGAAATCATGGAACTGTCTTCAGTGATTGTTGTGTTCACGCTTTGCTGTCATAGTGCCTGTGCCCCCTTGCCGTGAAAAAGGCTGCTCCTCTGACATTATATAACTCCTTCCGGGACCTAAACTCTTGCCTGAGAAAGGCTTTTCTTTGAGAGTATTCTTTGTTAAGGACCCTAGTTACCAGGCTCCTACTTGGCATGGCACAGTCTTCCTTACAGCAGAAGGAGCTGTGTTCTGTGTTCCCTGCATTCTGCTTGTAGTCAGAGGGGGACTTCAGGATCAGTGTGCAGCGGTTGGCTGCCTCCATGTCTGTCTATCATGAAGCACTGTTACATGCCAGTCTGTGATTGGTGGGTGTTGCCTGTGTCAATATGGTAATGTGTGCATTTGCTGTCCTCACAGTTCTTCAGAGCTGGATCTCTTGTTATTTCCCTTCTTTTCTGAACCTAGGTGTGCCTTTGCATTGTGTTGACTTCCGGGGCTCAGGTGTGAGCTGCCGTATCTGAAACGGCAATGTTATGTTTCAGGTGGTAATTGTTGAGACTGAAATCTCAGTTTTATTTGAGGTTATTTGTATGTGAAATAAAATTGAAACAGTAAGTAGAATTTTGTCTTCCCCCATTTAAAGAGGTTCATTATAAAATCTTGAAAACAATTCTGGGTTGAAAGATAACCTTGTTACGTTGGTGTGTGATCTGAATAAAAGAAAATGTTTCCCCTTCACCCCTTTTGACTCTCTTTCTTTTTCTAACACAGGGAATTAATTAAGGCAAAGATAAGGGCATTGAAATCAAAGTTTGTACTGCACATGTGACCTAATCTTTTTACAATGGCATCTTTTGCAGCTAGGTAAGAATACCATTCAGGCTCTATCCTCTCCAGCAAATCTTCCCAACAGAAGTAAGGATTGTCTTGAGTATGCAATACAGACTTTTGGGAAATAGTGACCTATACAGGCTTGCCTGTTTTTCTGCCAGTTCACAAAGGCCAGTCATAATGGGTGTGTCAGCTGTTTCTTTTCCCCAAGTACACCCATCCAATGGCCAACCTTTGCAAAGTTAAGTTAGATTGTGAGATAGAAATGGACCAGAATGTAAAGAAATGTTGAACAAATGCAGTAGGTTAGCAAACGGGCCAAGAGCTGAAATGTATTGAGACTAAATACAGTGAAATGAGGAAAATTGTGAGCTCTGTTATATGATTTTATACAGCTGAAGTAAAATGGCTACGTGCCTCTGAAATTGCCAATGCATTTAGAGAGAGGTTTCCTTGGGTCCTGAAAAATTAATGAACTGGGTTTAATGTAGTAGAAAGCAAAAGAATGTAATGCTTGCCAGAGAAGAAGAAAAAATTCCTTTGAATTGAATAACAACTTTGGACTCACTGTTTCCTCCCTTCAGGAGCACATAGGCTGAAAAATGGAAGAAACAGCCACAAAATGACTAATGGCACCATCACAGATGAGGCGTAAATGAGTTTCTACTGAAGAGAGTCTGTACTATTTTTAATGCATTTATACCCCATCCTTTCATCTTATCCTGGGTCTCCAAAATAGCTTGCAACCAACTTAAAACTGCACAGAAAACATCTAAAACCTAGGGTTGCCAAGTCGCGGCGGGGGATCGTAGGTCTTTACAGAATCTTTGCCACGGTGACAGCGAGATGCATTGCACCCGCCGTCGCCAGGATCTGACGCTACGCGTCGCTCTGGCAACAGGGCGCCAAACAGCCCCGTTGCCAGAGCGACGTGTAGCATCATGTCCTGGTGACGGCGGTGCAACGCATCTCGCCATCCCCACGGCAAGGATTCTGCAAAGACATCCAGATCCCCCGCTGTGATTTGGCGAGATTTGGCATGCCTGGTAAAACCACAAGTCAGCATAGTAAAATTGGTTATTGGACAAATGCTATAAAGCAGTCCTTAGCCATAAACAAGCAAACCTTACTGCTTAAACCCCATAAGGCCTTTAAAAAGGATTGTTTTCATCAGCAATCAAAACAGCCTCAAAGAGGTGTCCAGGCAACCCTTGCCTTAGGCAGGGAATTCCAAAGTTACAGCACTGCTATCAAGAAGATTATCAGTGCACAGAGAATCACCTCCAAGGTGACCTTAGTATCTGCAAGGGTGTATATGGAAAAAGATATTCTGGCCTTACACTAATTAGGGAAGAGAGAGACTTTTTAAAAAGTGTAACCGGTGTAGGTTTCCCATTCATGTTAAAAACATTTTTATTTGTCCTGGAAATGGCAACCAGTGAAGATATTTCTGGGCCCTTGCCCAACCAGCCACAATTTCCAAACATCCTTTAAAGGCATTCCAAGAAGAGTGCATTATGATAGTCTAGTTTGGATGTAGTCACAAAAGGATGAGCAACCATGACCAGATTCATCTTTTCTAGGAAGGGGCATAGCTAAACCCTCAAAATGTGGTTAAAATAAGGTATTTCTGGCCATCACCACCATCTGACCATCTAGGAACAGTGGTAGATCCAGAAAGACCTTCAAGCTGCATGCCTGGATTTTCAAGGGGATTGCAAAACTCTTGTCGATCAAAAATAAAACACCCACATCCTTGTTCTGGACCCAGACGTTTCACTGAGTGTCACCATCATCCATCTCTGCTTTCAAACAATAGTTCAGAATTCCACCTGATTTCCCAGGATTCAAAGGGAAGAAGGGATAGAGGTCTTTAACTGAATGGGAACCCTATGTTGGTTACACTTTTTAAAAAGTGTCTCTCATCTATTTTTATTCCCTGTTATCACAAACACTCAAATGCACTTTTAAGTATATGTGAAAATGTGCTACATTCCCTCTCTTTCTTCAGTTTCCCTTAAGTCCCACCAGCAGCTAGTGAGGCAAGTGGCAGCTTTTAGACCAAAAAAGTTTAATTCTGGTTATAAGCTTTTATGTGAAAGTGATGAAGTGTGCATGCACACGAAAGCTTAGAATTAAACTTTGTTGGTCTTAAAGCTGCCACTGGACTCAAACTTTGTTCTGTTACTTCAGACCAACATGGCTACCTACCTGAAGCTAATGAGGCAGTTTGTTAGCAGACTGGAATTCTTTCTAGACTGCGGGGATGGGGGCAGCAGAGGCACCAGAGCTGCTGCTTCAGTGCTGTGAAGGCTCACAGCTGCTGAGTGGATTGCAGTGTCTTAACACCAGCCATGGGTGTCATCACTCATGCTTATGTTGGATGCCACTATTTGTTCAGGAGGAGGGCACTTGTACAAGTGCTGTGCATCAATCCTAGTGGCTCTACCACCTCCTGACATCATCCAGTTAAGAGCACTATTTCCCCTCCTTTGTTGAATGGCAGAAACTGATAGTGTGGCAACAAGACTGTTGCATGGAGAGCCATTCCTGAATACAAGAACAATGTATTGGAGAGTAGGAGTACAGTTCCGTGTTTTCCCTTCCCACACCCCAAAAGTTCTCCCCTGCTTTCTGAAGACATGGAAATTAATGCCATGCTTCTCTCTCCCCCCCTGTATTATGTCCACTTAATTTGAGTGTCAAGCTCCATATAAAGCAGTGCTAAATTATAGGCTGCAAACCCCCAAAATGTTCAAATCTGGGGGGGGGGGATCATGTGAATGCTGTGAAGCTCAGGCTAGCTCGATCTCCTCAGATCTCAGAAGCTAAGCAGGTTCAGCCCCGGCCAGTATTTGTAACGGAGACTTCCAAGGAATAGCAGTGTCATAATGCAGAGGCAGGCTATAGCAAACCACCTCTGAACCTCTCTTGCCTTGAAAACCCAACCGAGTCACCAGATGTCAGCTGGGACTTGATGGCAACAAAGAAGAAGAAGATATTTTTAGTGGGGATTGCTTTCCCAGGCCCTGGAGGTGGCAGAGATGCGTAGCCTTTAAAGTGCTATTGGACTTATGTTTTATTTTAGTACAAACAAGAGTCTAAATGAAACAGGAAAGATACAGCAACAACTGTCATTTATTGCAGCACTCTTAGCTCATAGAGAAAGTTTTCCTGCATAAAAAGGTCTTGCTCGATGCATAAAATATAGAAGATTCAGTTTTCCCATTGTCACAGATTTTTTTTGGATACAAGATAAATCATAGAACAGAGCCTCACTTGAAGAGCTTAAAGCTAATAAGAGTCTGACATACTGATTCCTGAGAACTTATTCATAGCAATAAGCAGTTCTTGAAAAATTTCTACTGACACCTAGTCTATAAGGCTATAGAATGAGGCCATATTATCATTATTTGCTCTAAAGTTTTTCTAGCTTTTATGACCATTTTTGGGGGCCAGGAAGCAATTTTTGTCCAGGCCAGTTTGACTGGAGATCCCGGAGGTTTTTTTTTTTGGGGGGGGGTCATCTTCTGGGCATGGAACAGCGGTCACTGCGGGTGTGTGTGGGGGAGATATTTATGAATTTCCTGCATTGTGCATGGGGGGTGGACTAGATGACCCTGGAGGACCCTTCCAACTCTATGAGTCTACTGAGCATGTTCAGTCCTCAGCAGGCACTTTGGGAGGGGTTTGTAATGTACATACTATCATTTTCCTTTGTATTCTGTATAAGTTATTTAAAGAAGGCATAACATCTCATCCTTACCTGATTCCCGAGGGGGAACATGATTTCAGTGTAAAATAAAAGGCATCCAATGCCTACAGAAAATTTCTTGTGACCGTAACCTTTTCTTCCCCCACTTGCTTATAAATGCAACATTTATCTATTAGTGTGACAAACCTGACTTTACATGTCCAAGTTTCTAAACGTGCCGACATTTGCTAAGTTACTGTTGAGCTAAAAGTCATCTTATTCATTTATTTAATTCATTTATACCCCACTTTTCTCCCAAGTTGGAGAAAAATTAGCTGGTTCTGTCTTGCTTGAACTATGAAATTCTTGATAAGGTATCTATGCACCATGGGATTTTTTAAAATGCTGTAAACACAGTAAGTATTCAATTTATTTTTACACAAACAATTCAGATTAGTATTACTTTAATCAGTCAATTAATTAGGATAGTTATATATTAATTAATTTCTCTGCAATGGGGATCCAAAGTGGCTTACAGCATCATTCTCCCATTCTACATTTTATCCTCACAACAACAATCCTGTAAGGTGGGTTAGGGCAAAAGAAAGGAATTAAGAGAAACAAGGTGATTTTGTTTTTTCTTAGCTGCTCCTCTGATAAGGAGACCTATTCTTATTATACAAATTGTCTGAGTTTGCTGGGCTGGCTGAAAGACTGGCTGTTTCCATTTGTGTTCCGGGGACTAGTTGTATTTGATGTGGGAAGGCTGCGCTTGACTCTGCCATGTCTCCCATGCCAGTGTTGTGGTTTCTGGCTTTAATCAAAACCCCAAGGCCATTTGAAGCGTAGCCAGAAAGCACCTTGCAAGTTGAACCCTATCTAATTATCTGACGTGTGTAAACTCTGAAGGCATAAATCTTAGTCACCAGAGCTATGTGTTTTATAAGATTCCCTGGTCCAGTGACAGCCGAAGCAAGCAAGGGCAAGATTGATCTCACAGTGATTTTTATGGATGCTGCACCACACTTCGTAAACTTTGGACTTGTTAAGGAGATTCCGTAAATGGCCTCAGCTAATAAGGGTGAAGTGACTTGCTCCTTTACAAATATGTTGCAAAAATCCCCAGCTGTTACAAGTGCATCATAAAGGGGGGGGGGGATAAAGAAATTAAATCATATGAAAGGCTGTGGACTAAGTGGGAGAAAAACTGAAAGCGAATGCCTGTCGGTTTCTGGAGGCGTACAAGCAAGAGCAAGGGAACTCTAAAGGCTGACTAGGTGATAAATTAAGAGACGGGAAAGTGAATCATGCTGTAAATATTGGCAGTAACCCTCCCTTCTCTTGCTCTTTGTACTTTATAAAACTGCCTGCATGCTCTCTGTGTTCTCAGTATCTGGTGGTACTGAATGACTTTTTATCTTTACCTTGGAGGATATGCTTGTTCATAATGATACCTTGAAGATTTTAAAATCCAAATGATGTAAAGGTAGCCATCCATGTAAGCATCCTGTTTATGAAGGTGATGTCACTGAATGCTTGCCAACTGCACGCGGGGGGGGGGAAGAGTACAGAGTCACCAGTATGCTTCAGCTCTGAGGAGGGGGGGGGGAGTGTTGATTTTGTCCTCAAAGGCAAATTAATCTGGCCTTGCCAGAAGGGAGAATTGCCATTTCCGTACATGTTAGACTAAGAAGTTGGCTGCCAATCACAGTGGGGTCCTGTTTCATTCTGTCTCAGAAATTGGCAGTGTCATACCATCAGCTGCCTTCCTGAAGTGGTCATGGAATTAAACAACTGCACCCTGTTTACTGCAATGTGTGAGTGTCTGCAGGTGGGAAGCAAGGCAGTGAGGCTTGCCTAGCAAACCCATGCCGAGAAATAAAATGAGACAGATTTTCCAACCAAGTTGCTATATGGGCATGCTTATAGGTGCTGTCGTAAGCTCTCCAGGCCAGCTTGTTAAGAGGTTCTCATCAGAATTAAAAATTGCCTTCCGCGGTTGGAGAGCTAGCAATCAAGTGCTTGTTGGCTGGTTAATTTCGCTCCTGGGGCTAAATGGACATCGTTCTTTCTTTTTTTTTTAAATGACCCCCCTTCCTCCTTAGGTCTGGATACTGAATAAATGAGGTAGCAATTTATTATCAAGTACTCTACTGATAACACTCCTCCTTCCCGCTTTTTCTCCCTTCTTCCAAGCTTGCAAGATTGGATACTACAAGGCCCTTTCGACAGATATTGCCTGTGCTAAATGCCCGCCTCACAGCTTCTCCATCTGGGATGGCGCTACCTCTTGCACCTGTGACCCGGGCTTTTTTCGAGCAGAAAACGATGCTGCCTCCATGCCCTGCACTCGTAAGTCTGAGTCCTTTATTTATTAATTTCCTTCCCTTCTTCCTCTTGCTTCCTCAATAATTTATACATGAAACACTCCCTGGAGATGTGCATCCTGCTATGAAAAGTGTCTTGTTGGTGACAGGAACATTCAGTTACAATTCCCTTTTAAACAAGTCAACACAACATGTCAATACAAGGTCCCCTCTCCTGGTACACAACCGGGGGGAAATGAAGGTTGCAATTAAGTGACAGTATGTAGGTCAACTGAGAGAATAAGAAGCTCTGCTTTCACTTTTTGTTTTGTTTTATTTTTGATTTGGTATCTGTGTTGTAGAAGAGGCTCAAAGCTGCACTGTGGTGGCATAATGAGGAGCAATGGTAGCCATACATTTCTGAGATTTAATTTGGCACTTCGGAAGGGGAATGTTTTGAAGAAAACTGAGTCATGGAAAGGCTGATTTGTAGAAGCTCTGACAATAGGTTTCCTCTGCCTTTGGACCTTTCAGACAGTGTGACTGTTTTGAAGATTAGCTGTTAGGAAAATGAAAGTGGTTATTCAGCGAACTCTAAATGGGCCTTACTGTGTTTTGTACACTTGTTATGGATTGACTCAAAGGGTGCTTTGACTCTCAAAAGCTTATACCCCCAAATCTTGTTGGTTTCTAAGGTACTACTGGGCGCGAATCTATGTGTTGACTGGTCTTGTTGAATGTTTTGCAGACGTATTGGAAAATTTAACTATAGGAAGTGTCAAAGTATCTTTTGGACATGTTCCTTGTGTTCACAAGATCACTCCCACAGACTGTTCAAATTGTAGTCTCCACATATTACTTATCTATGTATTTACACCATTTATACCCTGCATTTATCCTCGGCGGAGACCCAAAGTTGCTTACATTGCCCCCCACTTCTTCATTTTATCCTCACAACAACCTTATGCGATTCGTTAGGTTGACAGAGTAGGGTTTCAAACCGAAGTCTCCCAGATCCTAGTCTGACATTCTAACCACTCATCAATAATAATGTTTGTATGACTCATTTGTTGGTATACTAGTGAACTTCAAGAGAGGTATGGGGTTATATTGATGAGGGCTGAAGTAAACGTGAACAAGACTCTTACTATGAATGGCTTTGAATAAGAGGTAGATTGGGACATTAAAATAGCCCAGAAATAAACTGAACTGGGTGGCCCTGTCTAGAAACAGCAAACATATTCACCCTATGCCTCCTGATTTTTTCAGTTTATTATAGACAGTCTGCAAATGTACCAATTCTTGCTCAAATGTTGTATGCATACCAGAGTATTATTTAGTTGCTAAAAGTCACTGGCTTCTCAAAACACTCCACAAGCCAAAGTCCATGATTTTAAACTGCCACAGGGCAAGGTCTGCTGTGAAATCAGTCTTTTGTTATCTCAGGCAAAGGCTAAGAATCCATTATAGTGACTAATTTTTTGTAATCCATGCAACATCTAGTGTTATCTTGTGCCTTTTTTGGAACTTTCTTTCTTATATGACAACACCAAGGACTGGTATATAGTTCAGTTATTGCTTGCTGGTGTATTTTATTGATTAACCTGCAAACACTCTTCCCACATTTCAGTCAATAGCTTGTGGGGACCATGTTTAATAGAGATTTTTGTCTTCATATTGGTTTTGTGCTGTATCAATCCAACGCACCCTGTGTCAATGCCTGATTTAGAAAATAAGCTCTGGTTCTTTAAAAGAAATTACCACAGGGCTGTATGCCATTCTTTATTTCTGCAGGCAGCACTTTGCTGGTATAGAAGGAAATCTGGAAAGTTTCCCTGAACATTCAGTTCCTCCAAATTTGTTAATTCACCAGTCTCTATTAGGTTTGCAACAATTAGACCTATTTTCATTGACCTGGCATTGAAATATACATTTCACACTTGCACTGGCTCTCTGGCTTTCCCCAGGTCTTCTAGCCCCAGAGTTGCCAAGTTTCAGGTGGGGGCTGGAGATCTCCTGGAATTACTACTGAATTTCAGATGACAGAGGTCAGTTCCCTTGGAGCAAATGGCTGCTTTGGAGAGTGGAATCAATGGCCTTAGACACGGCTGAGGCCCCTCCCCCTCCAACCCCCACCCTTCACAGACTCCACCCCTAAATCTCAGCTGTTTTCCAAGCAGGAGTTGGCAACTGTACCTAGAGCTGAAATTCCATGTCATATTTATTTGCTTGTCTGTATACATATCACATACACACACCCCTGCTTTGCTGTTAGCAATATCTTGTCATATTAGTGGTTTCAGTGCTGAGAAACCAAACAATGCATCTCTTGCAAAGCAGGAACCGCAGAAAAACCTGCTGGGTTTAGATCAAATCTTTGAGAACGATTTCAGTGGATCAGTATAGTAGCCATTAGCAAGAATAAAATTTAGACCTATGATATCTACAATATTTGCCTTCCAGATCACAATTTAACAATACTAATTTTTAGGCCTCCCATCACCACTTTCTAACTGGTGTTTGCTGTCCCAATGACTGTTGCTGATTGAGGCTAACTGGATTATCTGTTTTTGTCTTTTTCCTTTCATGAGTAAATATGTTGGACTTGATGACTGTGATATTAGTTTGTACATCCATGTTCACAAGTGATGGCCAGAATGCCATTGTTATTGTTCAGTTGCCCAGACCAAAGCGTACCCTGGTGGACTCCCCTTTCTCCCTTTCTCCCTCTTAGATCTCTAGACAATCACATTACATATGATGTCTGATTTGGTCTCTAGTTCGAGACCCCCAGTTTCCATTCAGTCATATTTTTGCAGACAGTTTAGTCCGAGTGCCAACACTTAAGTGGCATTTTCATTGTAATTTTTTTTTGCAGTTGTCAACTACCTTTAGTTTTTCAACTGCACTGGGAAGTTCTTCAAGCCAAATAAAACATTACTTGCCTGGTTCCATATCCCCATTCAACATACTTGCTTATCTACAGTAGCTTTTCTCATAAGAGGCTTGCTTTCCTGTTGTGGCAACAGTTGTATTGAAAGCTTTTATTTACATGGTAATTTTCACTGCTTCTCAGAAGGTCTTTAGATGCCACTCCATGACTCCGGTCACACGAGAGGTTTTGGGCCGGTAGAGGGACGGAACGGGGACGCAGCAAACGTGCACGATCCCACAGCAACCTCTCGGAATCGTGCTGCTTGCGTCCCCGATCCGCCCCTTCCACCCAAAACCCTGCACCAAAACAGAACCACCTACCTTGGTGGTTCGTCCGAGAAGTGCGCCCCAAGCCTGGCCGTGGGATCGCCGGCGCGTCCTTGCGCCGGCGCATCCCCGGCCCCTGGCCGAACTGCACATGTGTGAGCATGCACAGTTCGCCAGCCTCCCCTTCCCACTGTAGCTTTCTCCCCGGCATCTGATCGTGCCGGGGAGAAAAGGTGCCGTGTGGCAGGGGCCCATGATTTTAATTTGGAAGTCTGCATCAAACTACCCATCAAGAAGCTGGTCTTTTGCCAGGATCTCCTGGCTGGCTCTTAGAACTCTAATCCCATAAGGTATGTCAGATCCTCTGCAATCACTCAGAGGGTTTATTCTGGACTCCGTCTGTGATTCATAAAGTAGTCCTGGCTATCTCTGATAGGTGCAGTGCCCCAGACAAAAAAAATTCTTAGATCTGAATGCTTCTTGTCTGGAGGTAAATTCTACAGGACCATTAGGGCAGCCTCATGAGTTGACTAGAAGAAATCCTTTCTGTTTTTCATCTTAGCCATTTATTAGGGAGATTTTCCCAAACTGGGGAAAATGTATTTCCTAGTCTGTATTACCTTTCTAAAATAAGAGGGAGACACCTCTGGGGCCTACAGTCTGGCCTTCCTGAGCCACGTTTCTAAGCTTCAGCTGTTCTTCCTCAGAGCTACTTTTAGTGTGTGCTGCTTCCCTTCAGTGCTTAGCTTCTTTTTACCTCAGAAGATCCTTTCCTTATCTGTATCTAATTTCTTTCTTTCTTTTTTGGCTGTCAAGTCACAGCTGACTTATGGTGACCCTTTAGGGCAGAGGTGTCAAACTCATTTGTTACAAGGGCTGGATCTGACATAAATGTCACTTTATCAGGCTGGGCCATGTGTGCCATTAAATGTAATGCTAGGTACCGGAGATATAAACTTTATAAAGGACACAGGCAAATCCAATTAACAACATTGTTTTTTAAGACAAAATACAAACAAAAGCAATTGATTACTAGCAGTAAAAGCAGTTAATTTACTGGGGAGCCCACAGAAGCCCCAATAAATGTATTTAATCATATGCAAGACTAGTTTTCCCAAGGTATACCATAAAAAGGGAAGTACTTTATATTTCCATACATACCAGTTGTTTACGGGCCAGGTAAGAGCCCTTGATGGGTTGGTTCTGGCCCCCAGGCCTTCACCAGATTGGCCATCACCAGATCTAGGGCCTTCTCAGTGGCGGCTCCACACTGGAATGAGCTCCCAGAGGACATCAGGGCCCTGCGGGACCTTTCACAGTTTCGCAGGGCCTGTAAAACGGAGCTCTTCCACCAGGCCTTCAATTATGAATGAGCTACTGAAAACACTGATGAACGAGCTACTGAAAACATCCATTACTGACACTTACCAGGGATACTGGTCTAGTCATACTGGGCCATCTTACAACGATTGCCATCCGCTCTTTGCTAATTGTATTTAATCTGTGCTTTATATACTATTGTTGGAATTTTATCTGTTTTTATTGTACTTTTAATTATTGTACGTCGCCTTGAGCCTGCTTGTCAGGCAAGGCGGGATATAAATTGAAATTAATAATAAATAAGTAAATAAATGTTTGACACCCCTGCTGTAGGGTTCTCAAGGCAAAAGATGTTCAGAAATGGTTTACTTCCTCCCCATTGTGACCCTGGTATCCCTTGAAGGTCTACCATCCAA
Organism: Gekko japonicus; assembly: GCF_001447785.1. Taxonomy (NCBI): domain Eukaryota; kingdom Metazoa; phylum Chordata; class Lepidosauria; order Squamata; family Gekkonidae; genus Gekko; species Gekko japonicus. The sequence goes on from NW_015170276.1 coordinate 1,810,434, forward strand.
TACTAGCCAGAGCTAGCCCTTCTTAGCTTCAGAGATCTGACAAGATCAGGCTAGCCTGGGCTGTCAAGGTCAGGGCTATATATTTAATATTGGTCGCATATATTCTCTAAACAGTGTTTGCAATGCTCACGACATCTGTAACTTGTAGCTACAGTTCAAGATGTTTTCAGTCAGTGATACTTTTGTAATAGTTCCCAATTTCAGCACTTGTCGGCTGAAGTCTTGCAACTGATTATGGAGAACTAGGGAATGACTGCCATGTAGGGTTGCTAGGTGCCTTCCTCCTGCCGCTGAGGGGATTGGGGGGGAATTTGGGGGCTGTCATTGATGCACTTATGTCACTTCTGGAAGTGACATCATCGTGTCAGTGCCTACGACTTTTGGACAAAACTCTATGGTAAAAACAGCTACAAAACATAACATTTTCCCAAAAATAAGAGCATCACTGCTGATGCAATGATGTCACTTCTGGGACTGACATCAGTGCATCACTGACATTGTGTGGGGACATCTGTTTGGGGGCAGGGTTTCCTCCACTTGCCAGCTGGGCAGTGGTGGGCCAGAGCCCACAAAAGCAGGGGATTTTCCACCCTGACGGGGAACCTGGCAAGTCTACTGCCTTGTGTGAATCTGAAAGAGCCAAAGGCTGCAGATTCAAGGCTGAAGCAAATTTTCTCTCCTCCTTATGGCAGGAAATAATGTGTCCCTGTAAATAGGGCCAACAGTGAAGAGCTGGAAAATTCCTCTGTTAAGTCACATTACCCCATCTGTGCATTTTGTTGTTGTTGTTGTTCAGTCACACAGTCAAGTCTGACATTTGCGACCCCATGGACTACATCACGCCAGGCCCTCCTGTCTTCCATTGTGCCCAGGAGTTTGCTTAATTTCATGTTCATTGCATCGATAACACTGTCTAACTCATTTCATCCTTGGCCATCCCCTTCTTCTTTTACCATCAATCTTTCCCAGACACATGGTCTTCTCCAGTGAGTGCTCCCTTCTCATTTGATGGCCATAGTATTTGAGTTTCAGCTTCAGTATCTGGCCTTCCAGGGAACAGTCAGGGTTGATTTCTTTTAGGATTGGCTGATTTGATCTCCTTGCAGTCCAAGGGACTCTCAAGAGTCTTCTCCAGCATCATAATTCAAAACAATCTATTCTTCGGCGCACGGCCTTCCTTACAGTCCAACTCTTGCAGCCATACATTACTACTGAGAATACTGTCACTTTGACCATATGGACTTTCGTTTGCAGGGTGATGAATAGTGCAAGTTAAATGGAATGGCTCTGACATACCAAGACAGTTGGAGACACAAAAGTTGGAGACACAAAAGCAAGCCAACGTCTGGACGATAACACTGTAGATAGGAAGCACCTGGTGAGAACAGGGTGCCTGCCTGTTGATGCAACCTGGTAAGATACGAGGTAGGGACAAGAGGTGAAGAACTGAGGCCTGGGTCATCATGACATCACCAGCCCCATAAAGCCAGAGAAGGGAGAGCAAAAAGAGTTCCATTTAAGTCATCTTTGGAGCTCTCCTACTTGAGTAGTCAACTTGCACAGCACTCAGGCATGGCCAGTCTGAATTTTCATTGATGGTCTGGGTATGTTTGTCTAGCCTAGGATGCATAAATGCTTTCAATAACATTTTATTTCATTTTAAAGAGTCTTTGTCTAGGGCTGCCTGTGTGTTCACTGTTGGATTTGAATGTTGTGGTGGTGGACAATGTTCCCTCTAAGCTGTGGAGTCTTGTGTGCAAAACTTCTACTTTGTGAGCAACTGGCATTAAAGCTGTGAGCCAGCGATTTGGCTACTGCATAAATTAGTTTGATCTGGAGCCGTCCTTCCTGAGCTAAGACAAAAATCTGTGAGCTGGAGGCTAAAAAACTGTGAGCTAGCTCACACTGACTCAGCTTAGAGGGAACACTGGTGGTGGAACGTGCCATCAAGTCGCAGCTGGCTTATGGTGATCCTATACAGTTTTCAAGGCAAAAGACTTCAGAGGTGGTTTGCCATTGTCTGCCTCCACATCACAACCCTTGGAGATATTCCTTAGAGGTCTCCCATCCAAATACTGGCCTGGAGTTGATGGCAAAAGGCCACAGGTGCTATTATAATCTCTACAAAGACTGAGACAGAGCCCATTTGTCAAAGGCAGGAGGAAGTCTATTAGTTAATTACAAATTACAAATTGTATTACCCAGTTCCATTGACAGGTAAATCAGATGTCAACATTATTTACAAGAACAAGCAGAATAGTCTAGAGTGTTAGAAACTCCTGTTATTGAATGTCTGGTTGTATTTGATATGCTTGGGAAATGTCTGTATATCACAATTTTGCATCCAGTCTTCTGGGTACAATTCAAAGAATGACTAAATTCAGAGTCCTTTACACTGCTGTGGATTCTGACCTGGTATGCAGTTGCTCTGATTCAATCTTTTACTACTCTATAGTCAGATGCTTCCATTTATTATTACTATTTACAAAATTTGTATGCTGCCTTTCTGCTCGATCAAGACAGCCAAGATTAAACATCATAAAAACATATCATAAAAACATATCATAAAAACAGTTTAAACCAAAACTAAAAAGCATGTTAAAAGCATATAAAAGAGTAAATAAAGTATTTTAGAGGTTGTTAGTACTCTGCTGAACATGCAATATTACTAAAGAAGCATTTTGGTTTGAATCAGTCTTGTTACATGTTGATACTGCTAAATGAAGGTCCTGGTCACACGGAGGATTTGCCTCATGAAAGGGATGGATTGAGGGCACATCAAACGGGTGCGATCATACCACAGCATCTGGGAAGCTTAGCGCACCCGTCTCCAACCCATACCGTCGGCCCGAAGAAGTGGATTTAAAAGGCACTGGGGAAAAGGTAGTAGCTTCCGGTAAATGCGTAGCACAGGTGGGTGTCTGATCGGAGACATGCCGGTAGCTTGTGGCATCCAGCAGCCGTCCGCGACCCGTGCATGCGCAGTAATTCAGTACTGCCGTGTTGCCTCGCTGGGACTACACTGTTGCCTCCCTGGTGTGATCGGCTGCCAACGGCCTGAGGACGGAGCTGCAGGGGACCATAAGATCGAACTCCCATGTTTCTTTTAGCTCCGCCTCTAAAATTCCTCCCTCCCAGTGCAGATTTTCTCGCTCGTGTGACCGGGGCCGAACTGTGGTAAAATGTGCCCTGCAGTCACACATTTCTATAGTTGGGATGTGGAATTTATTCAGCTGGCCCAAATCTGAAGCTGCTAGACCCCAATGACTCCTCTCCACTTCAAAAATCACCCTTCTTCTCCAAAGCACCAAAGATAGGGAAAACTTTGGATGACTCATTTATCAGGATTATTCAGAACCAGCAAGGTGTCGCCCTGCTTTCTCTGTGTAAACTGGAAACTGCGAGCCAAGTTAGAATTTCATATGTAGGTGCAGATGCCACCATAACACCAGTTCTGGTGGGAAAATGTATCTTTCGTTGTATTGATTATATTAAAAAAGCATACCGTTGAGCAACCATTGACTAACAATAACTGAACATAGGAAAATAAAATAAACAATAAATGCTATCTTATGGTTGCGGTCACACACGCGAGATAACGCGGGGGGAAGTGAGGCTATTTGCTCTGTAGTCATTTGACCCACATTTGCACGATCACACAGTCCCTGGGAGCTGCGGGGGCAGTCCACCACTGCGTAATCAGATGCAACCGCTGGTGAATTGGGGGGAGGGTTTGCCACGTGTTTCCGGTGTGCTTCAACAAGGGATCAGTGATTTGCATCTCTGCACTGAGTGCTCCCTATGCAGTGTGTGATGATGCACATACTGAAATGGGGGGGGGAAACAATGGCATGGAGTTGGGATGGCCTGATCAGACCATCCCGATGCCATGGGAGTGTGCTGGAATGATCACACGGGAAAGTCCGTTCCTGGCCCATAGCAACCCATTTGCTACCGGTCTTTCCCTAGTGTCTTTTTACCCCGCTTCTGCGGCGGAGCAAAACGGGTTGCCAATGGGTGTGGGATGCTTGGCAGATGTTCTCGTGTGATCACACCCTTAAAATCCGCCCACATTCACGCCTATGGCGCAGCTGATTCTGTATGTGATTGCAACCGATGTCCCTTTTCCAGAGACTTTCCTTTATAATTTTAAAGAGGAAGGCAGAGTACTCCTAAAGTTTCGCATTTTTGTTTATGTTTGCCCTTCTGCTTACCATTCTGTTGCCCACTACATTCTCCAAATATGTCTCCCCACAATGATCTATAGTGACCACTCTGCTGGTATCTAGTGCAGGATTACCAGACTTTTAGGAAAGTCTCCATTGCCCTGGTGCAGCTTCCAGATGAGTCTGGTCAAAGCCTTTTGCTGTCTTTTTCCTCTGTTACCATATGACTTACTATTACATGTGTACATTGGGATTTGGAAGAAATACAGGGGAAAAACAGTTTCTTCAACCTTTGGACTACCTGAAAAGTTGGTTTTACATTGGTGTGTGGGAGTGCGGAGAGTGCAAATCCAACATTCACCGTGCAAAGTGGTAATTTCTTTTTTTCACAGAAGCCTAAGGTGAAGTGTTATCTCCCTACACAGGGACCTTCGCAAGCAAAGCATCCTATGTAACTTCTTGAAAAGGGCATGTGTTGTTGACTAAGAATCTGAAATGCTAGAGATGAGAGTTTCTGTAACATCACTGTTGAATACATTGATTTTCATATCCTGATCAGATATGATGGTTTCTAACTGGAAAGTATCTGGCAGCTATTTTCAACAGTAGGATGGATGCTAAGAGTCTGCTGATAATGCTTTTGGTGAGATTTTAAACGTTTTTAGTTAGATTTTTCTTGTTTCTGCTTCTTAGCAAGACAACAGTAGAATGTAACCCACCTTGAACCTGCCTTGGCGGGGAGGGCGGGGTACAAATCAATCAATCAAACAAACAAACAAGAATGGATTCTGAATACTGGCTCCGGTCACACGGGCAGGAAACTGCGAGGGGGAAGCGTGGCTGTTTGCCCCGGGGCAAACTAACACGCGGTTAAGCGATCAGACCTCCTGTGGAGGTACCGTGGAGGTTCTGTGGAGGTCCCGTGGGTAGGGAGAGGTGCCGATCACAGGACACGCCTGCGCGCAATGAAGAAGCACGCGGTGCGGCAAACTGCTTTTCTTTTTTTGTGTACACGACAAATGCGCATGCTCCGTTGGGTGCGTGTGCGCATCCACGGAGACTTGGGGGTAAAAACACCTTTTTCGCAAGGGGACATGGGCGGGCACTGGATGCCACCGGAAACGCGATCAGACGCCCGCCCTTGCCCCGCAGTTTCCGGAAACTAGTACCTCCGAGGTACTAGTTTTTTGCTGCGTGTTTTCGGCGGGAAGCCTCGGTTGTGCCACGGAAGCGCTACGCTTCCTAGATGTGCCGGTGAGATCGCGACCGGAAACTCCGCCTGTCTTCCGTCTCTCTTGCGTGGCTAATGTTCCGTGTGACCGCAGCCACTATTGTACTAAAGGTGGCAAATGTCCAGTTAACAAAGTATCTATTTTTCCATTGCTGAGTTATGAAGGAGTCAAGCTACAGTTTGGGAATAGGCCTTTTCCAGTGGCTTTCTAGTTACAACAGACCTTTGTGTCACTTTTCCTACTGGAGTCTAACTAAAGGCTTTCCAAAGCAGGAAGCTTCCAATCATGCTCCATGTAGGAGGGAAGGAGGGATGGTGGGAGGCCAGGAAGAGAACACAAGCATAACAACAGACTGCATTTGTCTGAGTCATACACAAACAGAGGTTTATCATGCCATCTGAATGCAGCCTGCAGTGGTTATATGATCATGGATGAAACATTTCTCTAGAAATAACACCCCATGCTTGTGATATCTTTTAAAACAAGCTTTGCCCAAAGTGAATTTTTCTTTGCAGCCTCTTTTGTTCTAAATTTCTGTCTTCACGCAGCTACAATTCTCACATTTCCTTATTTGGGAAGCAAGGCAAAGTGTAACACAGACACCGAGACAGTTTTGTTACAGAGGTACCTTAAAGTTTCTTGTCTAATATTATCAGAGCAGCTGTTTGAAGAAGGCCTATAATACTGGGAAGCCTCCTAAACAATGTTTAGGTCTCCCATTTTGTTGTGAAGCTTCTGAATTCTGCTAGTCTAGTTTTCAGACATAAGTATATAAGAAGTATTCTGACTGTCTGTTTGTATATATGAAGATATTTTGGCATGTGTGAGTGACTGTGAGGTAGACAAGCAGAGTGGCTGCACTGCATTGTAAATTGTTGCTGACATACTAAATCCCATTTCTGAATTCTTCATATTCTCAAAACCTGTCGAGAGGTTTGTCTGGTCTATGTTATGGAGAACATAGCATAGATGGTGGCCATATTTTAAAAGGGAAAAGGGCTCCCGCCTCCCAGGGCATCATGCAGCAGGTAGTGCTTTCCACAGAAACACCAGACTGAAGTTGTGGCATGCCTCTGAAATATCTGTCAACCTCAGATCTGTTAAAAAGATCTTTTGGCATATGAAAACCATAAGTGCATAAAAAATAGACAAAGGTACCACATGTATGTGTGTATTTATTTATTTAGGGGTGTGGCTCTTTTTTTTTTAACAACTGCTCAAGTGGAACTTTCCTGGTTGGCCTTTTTTTTCTTTTTAAGGGGGATGGAGAAGAACAAAAACAAACAGAGGGCCTTTTAAAATGATTTCAGTTCTCCTTACCAGTTGGCTAAACCAGGTGATAAACCTAGTTCCTTAGTGCTGACAGCCATAATAATCAAGCACCTTCTTTGTTCATTATGCTCTCTTTAACCCCAGTAGTCTCATTCAGCCTTGAATTTAGTAATCGCTCAGTGTGACGGCTGCCTAATGAAGAAATAAAATGTAGAATCTGAGACCCACTCTTCTAGCAAAAACATACACTCTGCTCCATTGGCTTGTAAAATCAGGTTTCTGTTCACTATTAAGCCAGGTGAAAAAGTAGCATTGGGTAATTTAGGGGAAAACACCTGGAGTGGACAGAAAATTGTTCCCTTTCCAGTTTTGTGAGAAGGAAGGTGGGTTTTTCTGCTAATTATTCATTGTATATTAATTAGCAGATCTCTTTCCATACATCATTGTTCCTTAGTAGTGATTCATTTAATAACACCTTGGTTTTGCATCTTCACTGTCTAGGCCAGGGAAGTTGACCTCAATAGGGTTCTGTTTCAGCCCTGGAGGGAAGAGAGCTAGAAAGCTTTCTCTCCCCTCCCCTCCTTATACAATCCCCTTGACAAATTATGAAAATTGCACATTGAATTTTTATGCAGTGGTAAAAAATGCACTGCGTACCTCCTATGATTTACTAATATGACCAGAATCAAAAATGTGGCCCTTTAAAAAAAAAATGCTAAGTTTTATGAGATCAGTTCAATCACTAGCATTGTTTTTTTAAAGTCCGTTGCTGAACTTTTATATTTAAGGCTCTTATATATGGAACCCTGTGTGGTAGACAGAGTATGGCCTTTCAGGTACCTCTGTGTATAATCGTCAGAAGGGCATATTAAGGTTGATAGGTTTATGGTGTTTGCTGTGGGCCAGAAAACTGAAAAACGTTTCCTACCAGGCACTGAAAAAACAAGGATATCCTACTCTAGATGGGAGAGGGATAATTAGGGGTGCAAATTCCAGGGGCATAAGTTGCCCTGGGGGCCCAGGGATCTGAACAAGGTGCTGCTAAAAGATAATTGTTGTTCCAAATAAGCATGTTTGTGTGTGTTCTTCTTCTCAGTGGCGGCTCCTATCTGGTGGAATGAGCTCCCGGAAGAGACATTTTGCAGTTCAACAGGGCCTGTAAGACGGAGCTCTTCCACCAGGCGTATGAGTAGGAGCCGCCACTGCCACTGGGATTACCATCACCGTTCTCCAGAGAGTACTACCACCGGAAGACCGTGTGACATCTAAATGGGGCCCAAGTCTTCCCCAGCTATGCAGAACGTGGAGTTTGTTTTTCCTCTTTCTCTTGCATCCGGAATGGAAATGAATTCTTAAATTGTTTTTATGTATTTTTATACTGTAATTTATATGCACTTTGTGCTCGTGTAAGCCGCCCTGAGCCCGCTTGCGGGAAGGGCGGGGTATAAATATAATGAAAATAAATAAAAATAAATAAATTAATGCTGAGGGGAGGGCATAAAGAAAATCTATGCCTAGGGGCCTGCCTGTGGTGTCTCTTGGCAGTCCAGCTCATAGTCCTGGAGACATCTAGTCTGAAAGTATAGTGGATTCTGTGGGACACAGTCTCAATGGTGATCCATTGGGAAAATCATTCTTCATTACAAAGCAGTGACCATAATTGGGGCTGGAGAGGCCCTATTTATGTAATGAATGCTGTGTAGTGATGGAAGAGGTTGGCAGGTAGTGGCCTCAGCAAGCAGAGCGGTCCTGGATCATTCCTGTGGGCATTATTATTCATTGTCTAGTAAGTAAATAGGGCCTCCCCAACCCCCTCTTGGGACAACAGTTGTTAATGAGGGCCTGCCTGAACAGTTTGTTGGCAGTTGCATGCCCATTCTTCTGGGTCTTTGATTCTTTGGCAAAGAAAATAGCTGAAGTGATAGCATTAAAGAAGAAAAATTTGGGTGTCAGGCGGAGTTGTCATTCTGGACCTGCTGAGTGGCTGGCTTGCTGACTGGGTCACATATTCTTGAATGAAGAATGAGATAAAAAATAATACATAAATTATTGCACTGAAGAGCAGTATGTACAAAAGTCAAACCTTTGTTCCCCCTTCCCCTGCCAAACAATTTTCTGAAATTTCAATTTTAGTGGGAATTCTTCCTTAGAAAGAAAATGTTATGTGTTTCACTTCAGTAAATGACATTGAATAGTTTGCTCTCTTGAGGAATTCAGACAAAGAGTAATTGATTGATATTACGCATTTAATGTTACTAAAATAGCTGCTTTCAATATTTTTTTTACAGATAAAGAATTTAAGCTGACATGGCTAGACTCTTTTTAATAAAGCGGTCCTTTTTTCAGAAACTTCTGTTTCCATTTCAGTTTATCATGAAATCAAAAAGGGCCTCATTTTAAACTACAAGCATCGCATAGATTGTCTTTGCATTCACCCCTTATAATTGAATTTAACCCACTGCTGTATTTTTCCCCGAAAGTATATTGTTTTTAGATTACCATTTCAGCCCTATTACTCAAAACCCCTGCTTCTAATGCACTCTGACAGTTATCAACATAATGAAGCATAATGAAATGATGAGCAATCTATGGTGGAAACTCAACATGGATTTCACCAGTGCTGTGTCACTGCTGTAAGATGCAGATGGAAATAGCGTTGTCCTTATCTTGTTTCCAAGGACAAGGTCTGAGTGTATTATACCCTTCTAGTTGTTATGTTTTAGAATTCAGGTTGTTGTCCACTTAAACCTCCAAAGGTTGTGTTCAGAGCTGTATTTCCCCTGAACTGTGGTTTCAGCTCTATTCTGAATCCGCATGAACTCTCCCAGTATATGTAAATGATTGTTTATACAAAAAAAAAGCAGTTTGTAGGTCAGGATCCCATGGCTCTTTGCATTTTTACATGAAGAAATTTGCATAGATTTTGTTTTCCTCTTTAAATAGTGTTTTAATTCTATATCCAGAAAGACTCAGACTGTCACCTGATATAACACAGTATAATTTCAAGGTCACTGGATGATGCACAAAGAAACAGTATAACATATGGCTATGATAGGAAACTGTGTATAGGTTTTTTTCACATTGTTTCCTGAGAGGTTTTTTTTAGCATGTACTAATTCTGAAAAAAACAAAAAGCTAATCCTTTCTGAAGCTGAATTTTTACCAGATGTTAGGTTAATTTAGATGCAAGGTCATTGAACAGGACTGGTCCAAGGTTTTTGGGTGCCCTAGGCAAACTATCACTTTGCTCCCCTCTCCCCATTCGGCAAGATCAAGATGGGTAGCTGTGTTAGTCTGTCTGTAGCACTAGAAAAGAGCAAGAGTCTAGTAGCACCTTAAAGACTAACAAGATACATGGCAGGGTATGAGCTTTCATGAGTCACTGCTCACTTCTTCAGATACCTGAAGTCTGGACAGAAGATTTTACTTACTTGACATTCATAATGAACAATTAAAAATAAAATAGGTTAGCTCTTCTGAAGCCCTCCATGTTCCATAATGGCAGCTCCAGGAGACTAGAGTCAATAGGTATGGAGATTCTAGAAGCCAGTTGATGTCACACTTCCCTTCAAGCCACCCCTGCAGTATGGCTGTCTGGAAACAGCAGGGCCCGACTGTCTAAGGGGTTATAGGACTTGTGCCCCTCCAGTAGCATTAGTGAGTGTGCCAGGAACAGGGCAGATAAATGGGTGATGGGGGGAGGGTGGGCATGTGTGCTGGATCGCAGAAAGGAAGGAGGAGGAAGGGAAAGAAGAACAAAGGGTGGGTAGGTGGCAGCTTCCCTTCAATCTCCAGGAGAAAGGCACATGAGAAAGAAGAGCCTCTCCACATCTTTTTAGTGCCCCTCAAAGTCTGGAACCTTAGGTCATCACCTACCATTGCTTAGTGGATGGGCTGGCTTTGCTGTTGAATTCAAGTCTATAGGAGAGCTGGTGTTTTCCCAAGTATTTTCTAATATGAATTTTGCTTCACCTTTGTGTGAGATTGCTAACATTTTTACTTCTCCTGCTGGTTTGTTTTTAACATCAGCTTAGTATACAGAAACTATTTGGTGAAGCTTTTCCAATCACTTCTATAGTGGGAAAAGCTACACCTGCTTAATTTTGGTTTGTTTAGCAGATGTTAATGTCTGCTGTTACAGGAACATGACCTGGAAAATTCTGGTTATTTTGTATGTAAGCTTTTCATTATACCCACTCAAAGCTAAGCAAAATCAGCAATCCCAGGGGAGAAGATTGTAACAATGAGATATGGAATGAAAATAGATTTCTTCAAAGACAGAAGATAAATAACAAAACACAGATCCACAAAAATGTACTATATATACAAATGGATCATTGGATTCCAAAAAGTTCTTCAGTGTGAAGACTCACTTCTTCTGCCAAGCTATCCATGCCTTTAATAGCCTTCACACACACATCCCCACGAGGACAACACTTTCCAACAAACACTCCTCTTTTTGTGGGCTGCTAGTGCTGCAATCACAGTGTTCTCACTGATGCAGATCCAAAAAAAAAGAAGACCCAGTGGAGCAATATAAAGTTATGTCCACTTGTAAAATCTGCAGTTTGTTTAATGTTGCAGGTGCTGAAGGTATCAGTATATATTAAAGGACAAAAAAGATGTTTCTACGGTATGCCTTAAGACTGGACACATGGAGGTTTTATTGCGTGGTTCACATAGCCATGGCATTTGATTGCCTTTGCATGAGATCTTTAAACCTTACTATGGATTAGGTAGCCAAAATGTTTTTTGGCAGGTTGGTGTGAAGGATTCTGCGCCAGGAAAAATAACAAAGAAACTTGTAAAAATCAAAGGGGGTCTTGTGGCCTCTTAAAGGCTAAGAGATTTATTGTAGCTTCATGGGACTTATGTTCATAGGGTAGAACATAAGAACATAAAAGAAGCCAATGTTGGATCAGGCCAATGGCCCATCTAGTCCAAAACTCTGTCAGTGGCCAAAAATACCAGGTGCCATCAGGAGGTCCAGCAGTGGGGCCAGGACACTAGAAGCTATTCCACTGTTGCTCCCCAAGCACCAAGAATGCAGAGCATCACTTGCCCCAGTCTGAGAGTTCCTATCTATACTGATGGACTTCTGCTCCATATGCTTATCTAATTCCCTCTTGAAGCTGTCCATGCTTGTAGCCGCCGTCACCTCCTGTGGCAGTGAATTCCATGTGTTAATTACTCTTTGGGTGAAGAAGTACTTCCTTTTATCTGTTCTAACCCGACTGCTCAGCAAGTTCATTGAGTGCCCAAGAGTTCTTATATTGTAAGAAAGGGAGAAAAGTACTTCTTTCTCAACCTGCTCTATCCCATGCATAATTTTGTAAACCTCTATCATGTCACCCCTCAGTCATTGTTTCTCCAAGCTAAAGAGCCCTTTAAAAAAAAATTAAAATTTAATTTAAAAAATTCCTTTTTGTTTGTTACATTGGTAGCTGAGTGCTTCCACTGTGAACTCTCTTTTTAAAGAGCCACCACCACCACCTCTCAGTAGCTGGTTGGTGTTAATTCAGGACATCTCAGTAGGAAGCAGAGGTAAGTTGGAGCCACATTAGTGGCCAAAGCATCTCCCAGCCTCTTGCATAACTCTGGCATTACGGTATGTAGTGTTGCTGCTAAGCAAAAGTTTCAGAACTGTTCTCATGCTTTCGTCTCTGAAACATGACTGGAACATTATTGACAGCCCTGTAGTTACACATTTTACATACCGTAGTGACAACAGCACATGATTGGGTGTTAGTCCTAGACAGACCTCAGAAATGGCTTCAAATGAATTGGCGCATAGGTCCATCAATGGCTACTAGCCACCAATGTTCCCTCTAAGCTGTAGAACCTTGTGAGCAAAAATTCTACTTTGTGAGCTGCTGGCATTAAAGTTGTGAGCAAGCAACTTGGCTACTGCATAAATTAGTTTGCTCTGAAGCCCTTTTAGCTGGAGGCTACAAACCTGTGAGCTACCTCACACTAACTCAGCTTAGAGGGAACACTGCTAGCCACATTGAATAAAAGGAGCTTCCACATAAAGAGGCAGTAAACTTCTGAACACCAGTGCTGGGAAGCACCATTGGTAGAAGCCCTTGGTATCTATGCCTTGTGTTTTGTGGCCCTCCAGGGTAACTAGTGGCCATTATGTGATGCTGGACCAGATGTACCACAGATCAGATCCATACAGGGCTCTTCTTATGTTCCTACTAACAAGTTAAAAATTTAGATAACTAAACAACAAGGCATTGGTGTTTTTTTTAAAAGAAGCCTATTGGTTCCCATTTAATAGATTTGTGGATATTCAAAACAAAGAAAGTAGCAGGTGATTGATATTTCAAATGGTTGCTGTTCTTAGTGGACTGTTGACTCTAGCCCTGACCATTGTGAAAACACATAGGCCCACATGATAAATGTCCAAGAATTGTCTTGTTGCTTAAGAAGTAAGGGTCACCCTCAATGGCAAAGATTATGTAAACGAGCCTGCAGCAATAACGGAGCTCACCCCAACTGCTGAAAGAAAGCAATTAGAGGCAGCAACATACACAGCTGTTAGGGGGAAGCCATGGCTTTCTCTCAAGAGTCAGCCACACATATCTGTACTGTTTACTCAGCCTTATAACCTGTCTTTCACTGGAAGAGAGATTAACAATGAAAAGTATATCTGTACAAATTCACAGCTTTCAGCTCTGAGACATGATTGAAACATTGACAGCCCTGATGTTACATGTGATTAATGAAGCCTTAGAAGGAGGAGTCCAAAGGTTCTCTTGGATAAAAAGGCAAAATTGACCTCTTGCAGAAAGATGAACAGATGCTATGAGAGCCAAGTTGAAGTAAATGATTAGCAAATGTTAGAGGAAATGAGAGTGATAGGAGGAAATGCTCACAGAAGTGCAAAAGGAACAGAATAGATGTACCACTTAATTTTGTCAACACGACTTTTAAGATGAAGTTCTGATTGGCTTTCCATAAACATAAGAAATATTATTTTCACTGCTGAATATTTCCTTTAATCATAAGTTCACAAGAGGGTCCAGGTTGCATCTGAAAGCATAAAATAGCAACCTTGCTGAAGATAAGCATGTATGGATCTAGTTAGTGTCTGGATAGGAGATCCCCCCCCCCAATTAAGATAGCAACATCTTTACCCTGTCCCACCCTAACAAAGTTTGAGCCCAGTGGCACTTTTAAGACCAACAAAGTTTTATTCAAGGTATAAACTTTCATGTGCAAGCACACTTCCTCAGATAGAGTGAAATAGAATTTCTTTAACCCTTACATATAGGAAGAGAGTGGGTTGGAGTGGGGTTAGTTGCCAGGAAGGGCTAGTTAGAATCAAGATACATAAGTAACTGGGTGATTATAGCTGAGACTGGAACTTTGTTCTGCTGCTTCAGACCAACACAGCTACCCACCCGAACTTGTCCCACCATGTTAGTGGATCACTGAGTCAAGAAACTGAGTCATTTCTTTCAGAACCACTTCTACATGGAAGGTGAATTTGGCTTGTAGGAGCTGTATCATAGATTTTGAATTGATTATAGATTTTTAAAACATTCCTTTTTTGAAACTAAGTTTCTTTTATCCCTCATCCTTTCTTATTTTCCTTACTGTACTCCCTCCCACCCCATTTTGCATGTAAGCTCTAACTTCTGAACATCCAGTATAGCAGAAAAAAGTTTGACCACGGCATTTTACACAACAGATAATGTGTGTCTTGTTACGTATCTAACCATTAAAGGAAGTGATATCTGTTGATTTACTTCCAAGTGTCTATCCTGTGAATAGCTTCTATGCCTTATGGAATACTCCAATGGTGATTTACTGTCTGGTCAGTGTCATAGCACTGATGTAAATCTGATTCTTCATAACAGTTTCCTTTTGGATTACAATAAACGTTGGCTGGTCTTCCCTGTTAGATCATCCCTATTATTGTGCATTAGGTTTTCCCTTTTGTATGGCCTTATTCTGGTAAATTGCTTAGAGATGCTGGCAAGAGTCTGAGTACAACCAATGCCTTTTAATATTGCTGCACTGAAAGTATTATCTCACAGGAATAACCCATAAAGGAGGACCATTCACAGGACCCATTTAATACCTGATGTCATCAGGACCTACTCATCCGGTTGAACCAATACTCTGTAGGCTGTATAGGGTTGTCACCCTCCAGGTGGTAGCTGGAGATCTAGGATTACGAATGATCTCCAAGTGACAGAGATCAGTTGCCCTGGAGAAGATGGCTGCTTTGGAAGGTGAACTCTATGGGACTGCACCATGCTGAATGCCTTCCGCTTCTAAACCCTGCCCTTCCCAGACTCTGCCCCCCAAATAGCCAGGAATTTCCCAACCCGGAGCTGGCAACTCTAAGGCTAGATCAGTAGCATTCATATTCCTGATTCTAATGTTAAGCTTTGAGAAGGAATGTCTATCTTTTACATTTTAAGGAAATGCTGCATATTTGATCAAGAAGAGACTTCCACATCTTTGGAATTGATCATCATAATCTTGATTAAACATACGTTGCCAAAGTTTAAATAAAAGTCTTTTATCAAATTTGCAAAATCCTTTCAAAGAAAGGTATATCTGGGTATTTCTTTGGTATTGGAAATGATCAATCTCAGCAAACCATACCTGCCTATACTGTTTCCCTGGCAGTCTGCACGGTGGGGACTGTAGGAAGGCCATGTTGTATGTGAGGGTTCTCAGAATTTCCAGTTCCATGTTGTACTCCTTCACAGGCCTTCTGCCAAACTTCTGAGTTTGTGCTAAAAGTAGAATTGGAAATGGAAGAATTTTCTTTCTTTCTTTTTGTATTTTTGCATTTGTGTGTGCGCACACCTTTGGCTGGAAGTCATGGCAACCTCTGGTGACTCCTATTGACGCATGGAGGACATTCAGAGAAGTGGCTTGATAGCCTGCTTCTGGCCTTCCGTGGTACTGGTATTCTCCAAAGGTCTCCCATCCAAATACTTACCAGGGTCAGTCCTGTTTAGCTTCCGAGATCTGACAAGATTGCGCTCGCCTAGGCTATCTTATGCAGAAAGTAAGCCTGAATTTTGCTTCTGCATTACAGACAACTCTGCTTTTATTACCTGTGTTAATCTAACACATGGTTAAAGCTAATGTCCAGTGTGCACTGTTTGCACTTCATACTATTCAAAATAAATCACCCATAGAAAAACTGGAACAAGAAGAGCATATGGTACATTGCCTAACATTTTGCAACTAAACATCTTCTTTCTCTTGGCTTTGATTATCAGGTAAATACATCGACTAACCTCATTTCTTCCCTGAGTAGCAACCTACATTTACACAAATCTCTGTCATGTACACTGACATATATATAAAAATGGTCGACAGATTGTTATCTTGCAGCATCTGATTGTGCACACTCGATACTCTATTCCATGGTTTTCTCAGAAACTGCTCAGCCTGTAATATGATAAAAATAATAAAAATATTGTTCATAGCAACAGCTGGTCTTAATTTCATTTCCTAGACAGGGTACAGAAGTTCTCCATTACATAAGGATTCTGGCTTACTCAAGTCAAATTTGTATACGTTTATTTATGAAGGAAAGAAGAAACTGCTTTTTTCATAGCAATACATAGATTTATTTTATGGAAGTGTTTCTTGATGGGTTATTCAGTCTGCTTCTCCTCAGACATGATCTGTTTCGGTTAGTTGGACATCTTCACTCTAGTGGTATCTACCCATGCATTTACATCAAGGATGAAATGACTTCATTCTTTTTTAAAAAAAAAATTGAATCCCCCTGGATTTCTAATGTGTTTTTAATTTATAAAGCAAAGATAAAGGTTCAATTAAGATTACATACATACTTTTATCTGTTTCAAGCATTCCTGCCAATGCACATTTTGTTAAAAACATCAGAAGTGCTTCTCTGGATCAGGCTGAGTTGAAAGAATACACCAGTGGTCCATGGGTCAGTCTACCATCTGTCAGTCTGTGACTAATATCACTTGACTGCTCATTGTGTAAGGTCTCACCGCTGAACTTGTGAGCTGCCTCTGCTGAGAAGTGGTGGACTGTGAATGGAAGATGCTCAGGGACATGGATCTTTAACCTTTCCCAGTAGCACTTGTGTTCCCTGAAAAGTTGATGCTGGGAGTTTGTGAGAGTCTACAGGGCTGGAGAGAGGAAGAGATAGTGGGCAAAATTGTCCCGCCTTATTATTCCACCAGCGGAGCCCTTGCTCTTTCAGTTCATTGGATCCAAGGGTAGTGTTTATTAGAGCAGGGGTCCTCAACCTTTTACAGCCTGTAGGCATTGTGGGAATTCTGAGAAAAAGTGGTGAGCGCAACCAGAAAATGGTTGCCATGTGAGGTGGAATCCACCAGAAAATGGCTGCCACAGAAGTGTCATGGAGTGAATTTCAGTAGCAGTTAGCCACCATTGAAAACTTTTTTCTATTTAAAAAAATTGTATTAAAATATGTATAGAAATATTGCTTAATATATTCAGATGCCTTCTCCTGTGATGTCTTTTGATAAAATGCTGTGTCTTGTTTCTTGTTGCAAGCCAATTGGTGAGGCCACATGGCCTCAATAGCCATGCCATAAACCCACATTCTTTCACACTTTCATGCCAAATGCCAGACCTCATGGCTACACTTTCTGGCCCACATGCGACTAGTCACGTAGACCATGAAGTAGCTGGAGTTTGGGGTCAGATGACTGCAGGCGGGGTCCCAAACGTATAGCCTATCCCCATACGCAGCTATGGCAACCAATAATTGGGCACTCCCATGCCCACTCGCAATTGGCTGATGACCACATCTAATTTGTGACTGGAATTGGAGTATAATTGTTTTGATCCCGATGGGAGTGAGCTCTTGCTCTCTCTTAGCTCTCTCCCTTCTTCCTCTTGTCAGAGTTTGTTTTATGACGCCTGGAAATGCTGTCTCTTGGGAAACAAAGAGTTGCTTTGTGACTTGGAGCACATGGCTGTGCAAAAAGGGGATTTCCCTTCAAAATCCCTTGGACAATCATGAACTCATGGATGCTATCCTGATCTTGGTAACTATGAATCTTTAATGTGTAGTTAAGGCAAATTGCCCTAGCCTTTGTTATTTTTGTAATCTTTTATAGTCTGTTGCGGTGCTCTGTACTGAATAAAGGTCCTGCTTATGTCTAACTTGTCTATGATGTTGTAACTTGGATTCCAAGTCTGAGTCTAGTGCCTAACGCTCACCATATATGCTACCATTGGAGAGTAAAAGTGTGCATCTCTGAAGTGAGTTGCTAAGTTGTTCTGTCCCAGATGCTAACTAAGGGTTTAAAATCTCTTCCCTTAGTAAATGCAGGGACTAGTTAAAAGAGGTTCTGGTGGCACATTGTTCTGAAACCAGAGAGGGTATAGATCATCTCGTGGTTTGTTGTTTAATGTATCAATATTCTCCAGTGAACATTAGACTATTTTGTGGCAATTTATCTTAGACAAAACTTTTTTGGGGGAATTCTTCATTAATAACGTTTCAGCTGCACTTTTTCAGAGGTCTGCACATAACAAAACATTCATGCTGTGCCATCTTCACTGACTTAGTGGAAATAAAATCCCCTATGTCAAACTAGACAATCTGGTCAAGTTGTGGAAATATTTAATTGAAGTTAGTGTCTGTTCACACCCAGGGAGGTTTTCAGAAGAGCAGCTCATTGGCAGATTGTTAATGAAAAAATGCTGCATGGACAGACACCAGTATTAAAGATTTAGTCATAAGAAGAGCTTACAGGCAATTTCTTAACAGTGTGTGCCCACATTTCTCGACCTTTTGTGCAAGTACTAAGTTTCTAAAGGAGGTTTGGGTTTTATTAAAGGAGTATATATGCTATAAAGAATTTGTCAGCAAAGAGACAGGTTGGCTTGGTTTGTGAGCAGTAAGAGCCTAAATGAATCCTTAGTACAGATTTTGTAGTTAGGTGATAGTTGTAATACTAGAATTTGGAGACATTACTCCACAGGTAAACCCATTTCCTTCAAGAGCAAATACACCCATGGCAAAGTGCAATGTTTCTTCTATTCTGCTGACCTAGAAAGGAAAAACAAAACACAAAGATGTAGTTGAGAGTAGGATTGCTGCAGATTTAATATCAAACATATTTTGACTGTTAAACTTATCATGTTTAGCAGGTGGTTATCAGATGTAAGCCAATCACTCAGTTTGTTCAGTTTGTGCAAAGTACCCATGAACTCCTGCTGAACCGGTTTGCATTGGGTTTTCCCAAAACTATTCATGCTAGGGTTGCCAGCCCCCTGGTGGAAGTGGGGGAAACCCCACTTTCATAGGCTCTTGTCCACCACTGGCCACCATGCTGGCAGGGGGAAATCCTGCCCCAACTGACCCTTTCAGGTCTACTTCCACTTTCAGGCCTACTTCCAGTTGGGGGAAATACTGTTTTTTGGGCAAAACTCTATGGCTTGAAGTTGAATTTACCATGAAGTTTTGCCCAAAATCCAGAGTGTCACCCCTGACCAGAAGTAGGCCTGAAACCAGAAGTAGGCCTAAAAATGCCCAACATCACTTCCGGTCTCTCGAAAGGATGTCAGGAGATCACTGTTGGCCAGGTAAGTCGACCTGGCAACCCTAATTCATGCACAAAGACACTACCAATTCAAACTAATCAACAGCCATTAGTGCCACTTAGGACTACTTAAACGAAAACCAAAGGGTATGATTTTACTGAAACACAGCATTTATTAATGATGGGTTCATATGATTATGAGTGATCAAATTGTCTGTTTAAACCGGGAGTCCGCATGCCATGGTGCCCTTTGACATTTTACTTGGTGCCCACTGAATGTTTTCAGAAAGTGGATGGGGCCAGGGTAGGCTCTTGCCTAGCACGGCTTCTGATTGGGCAATGGAGATCTGATTGGCTGGCAGATTAAAATAATGTTGCGTCAGCATCACAGTGTTGGTTTTGTTCTTTTACACTCCTCTTTCTGACTGGATTTTTAAAATTACCCCTCTTCTTCCCTGTACTTGGGCTTCTTCTGGGTGGCTGGATAGCTCCACCTCCTGCGGCAGCCAGTTTGTGGTTGTGGTTGGCTCTACTTTCTGCAGCAGCCGCTTTGTGTTCGTGTCCATCACTCTGTTTCAGAATTCCAAAGTTGCCTACAGGTTCAAAAAAGTCGAGACCCCTGATGTTAAACAATTGTCTGCTGAGTGGAGCAATTAGGCAGGTGGGTTAGTAGAATTCATCCAGACCGTGTGAGAAAAAGCATGCATGAAAAACCATCTGTGCTGTACTGTATGATGAGTATGTTATACAGTGAAACAACCTACCAGACACCAGGAAACATATCTGTGAAGAAATGATTTTTTTTCTTTGGAGGTTGAAATGAGCAAAACCTTATCTTTGTGTCTTAAAAGGTTTTTTCTCCCTCTCTGGGCAGAGAACATGCAGGAAGGAGGGAAGTCAGTTCAGTTGCTTTCTAGACTTACCTCAGCCCACCTTCATACAAATGCTAATAGGTCTAGACAATGGAATAATCAAGCTCTCCCCCCCCCCTTCAAGCAGGGAACAGAGACTCATAGGAGATTTCAGGAAGGAAATTCTGGAGGCTTCAGGAAAAGCTTCTTTGACCTGGCCTGACCAGGTCAGTGGGAGGGGAAAGAAAAACTAAGAGAGAAAGGAGCCTGTCTGGCAGGGAGGGTGGGATATACATTAAATAAATAAATAAATAAATACAACTCCTGGGAAGAAGGAGGGAGGTCTTTTTTGTGCTGACTCCATCAGAGCAGACAGAACTGTTAGCTGAGGTCTGGAGGAGGTGACCATTAACCATGTGCTGGCCTGAAGAGCTGGAGGAAACTGCAAGGTAATGACAACTCAGTAGAAATCTATAACATCCTAAACTAAGGAGCCTGTCCTACATTTTAACACCTGTTAGGGCATGTATAGAGAGAAGGACAGAGGAATTCTGTTTTACCCATTTCTTTTGAATCCCTTGCTCAATCTGGCGCTGTGCTTAAAAAGTATTCTTGTTAACATTTCCTCTTTAATAAATACTTTATAACTTTTGATGCTGGTAGTGGTTCTCTGTACCACATAGACCTCCACCATCTTGGACACGCTGTATTGAAAGGCGCAACGGGGGAAGGCAGTCAGTTGGCAATTGGCTATTCCTACTGTGGTGCACAAGGCAATAAACTATCCCTGTGTTGACCAGGCACTGGGCAGTGGGAGACACAGAGGCAAGGCCTCAGAACTTGGAAGGGAAGCAGGGAGTCCTGACCCTCCCAGCAAGCAATTCCTTACAAAGGTCAGGTGGTAGCAATGGTTCCCTGAGAGAAAAGCCTCTCCAGGTGTTGGGAAGATCTTGGAGGGCAGGGTGGAACAGGGCCTGCAGGCCGGAGCAGGCCCGATCTGCCACAAGATCAATGAATAATTGAACCAATTATAGTAGAATCAAGCAAGCAAGACATGAGCCAAATTGGTGATTATTCGAACACCCCTAGCTGAGAGCCAATAATGGTGCTCTGGTTAGAATGTCAGAATAGGTTCATCTGTGTCAGAATAGGTTCATCTGTCCACAGATTCATTAAGTTTCCTGGGTGATCTTGAGTTCTTGAGCAGACAAAATGAAGGAAAGGAGACTTACGTATCCTGTCTTGAGCACTCCAAATAAGAGAGGGCTTAAGAAGATAGACTTTTTTTCAGCCATTTGGGGGATAGTTTTGTCCATAGTGTTGTAGAGAACAGTCAACAAAATAGTCTACGTTTAAGTGGCACAGTTTAATTATTTCTGTGCCATTTAGATGACACTGCTATGCAAGCTCCATTAAAATGATCAGATGATCCACAGTAACAGGACATGGTGGGTTGTGCATAAAGCCCTGTCATTGCGCACAACGACCATATTAACATATCCTCAGGCTCCTCTATGTGTAGGCATTTTAAAAAATGTACTACAGAAATATAGATCTCATTGAGTCAGTGGAGCTTCTTTTATTTATTTACTTCATTTATTCTCCGCCTTTCTTTTTGAGGCTCAGGGCTAATTACAAAATTATTTTTTTTAAATGCAATAGAGACCAGTAAAGTACCTACAGTAAACAATGCAGTAAAACTAGATTACACTGCAAGAGAAGAATGAAATAAAACAGTGTAATAAACAATGCAATACAATATGGGAAAGAGCAGGTAAAGAAAGAGGTACTTTTCTCCCTTTCTCACAATACAAGAACTCGTGGGCACTCCATGAAACTGCAGAGCGGTCGGGTTGGAACGGATAAAAGGAAGTACTTCTTCACCCAAAGAGTGATTAACACATGGAATTCACTGCCACAGGAAGTGGTGGGTGCTACAAGCATGGACGGCTTCAAAAGGGAATTAGATAAGCATATGGAGCAGAGGTCCATCAGTGGCTATTAGCCGCAAGGTATAGCTAGGGGCTCTGGGGCAAGTGATGCTCTGTCTTCTTGGTGCTTGGGGGGGGGTCAACAGTGGGAGGGCTTCTAATGTCCTGGCCCCACTGCTGGACCTCCTGATGGCACTGGTATTTCTGGCCACTGTGTGACACAGAGTGTTGGACTGGATGGGCCTTTGGCCTGATCCAACATTGGCGTCTCTTATGTTCTTATGTTCTTATGATTACACCGTTTAGAGAAGAATGAAATAAAATTGTATGTGTGTGTACATGTGGATGTGTGTATAAGAAAGAGCTTATCTGGGTTTTATTGTGTTGGTTTTAAATTGGTTTTAATTATAACTTGTAAGACTCCTTGAGCCATGGTGAAAGGCCATATACTGATATTTTAATAAAATAAAAAATAAAATAAAATCCAATAAACATTGCTGTAAGAGGAAAGAGAGAAATCAGACCAGGTTTTTTTACAATTAAAATCATAGCCCTGGTGCCAATATAAAAACTGCCTTACTGCAGAGTTCAGTTTTACCACATTCCACAGTGCTTAAAGCCCTGTTCAGATGTTACATCTGTATGTGAGAAAAGCCAATGCATGTGCACTTTACAAATGAAGCCAGGGATATATGTGGAGCTTAAGTCATATGTTCAACAGTATATGATTGAATGTAACCTGAGACTTAACACACATTATATAAAGAAAAATTAAGTGTATACTGTACACGGCTTATATGTGCATTCCGTGTAACTTGTGAACAGAGCTTTTGAGTAAAGCATTCAAGATGAGCATGTAAGGCTTGCTGCAGTAGGTTACTCTGAGTTCTTCAATTTCCTTCATACATGCTTGATATTTGATATTTGACTTAGATTTCATTATTTCAGTATTTGAGTTTTACGGCATTGAGCAATATTTGTAGTTGCCATGCAGTAGCATGTTTATTTGGTGGTGCTAATTTCATTACAAAATGCAATTACTTGTCACCTGTCAGTCATTCTGAAGTATTAAATACTGTTGCGTGACAATAGTATGCAATTTAGTATTTCATAGTGTATTGACAGGCAGCAAGCAACAGCATTTAGCAGTATGTGGTAGCTGAAATGCAATTACTGTTGGCCCTAAGACAGTATTTATTATTTCTGTGTCACTTAAATGGAACTCCTATGCAAGCCCTGTTGAAATGAACAGATGATTCACAATAACAGTCCATGGTAATTTGAACAAAAAGCCATGCCACACACAGGGATCCAGGCAATGACAAAATTAACAAATAGCAGTTGAGACTGCTCACCTTTTAATTTGGGGAAAACCAAAATCTCCCCACATATGAAAAATCAATTGCTTGCTTTCTTTAAAAAAAAGATATTTCAGCACTTTGGGGCAGTTGCTATATGGTTTCCTCTTAAGTTGATGGAATATGTGAACACTTGGGATCATTTTATCAGCAGTTAAATGTTATCTTTGCATGGGATAAGGGGGGGGAGGTACACGTTTCAAGGCTTAGTTGATAGTCCATCCAAAGCCTTTTATTGGCATATACATGAAGATACAGTAATCTAAATACAAAATTCTGCATAGTAAAATAAGAATTGCAGAGTAACATCATAATAAGTGTAGCATCATAATAAAACCTAATTCATAGTATCACTTATCGGCCGTGAGACTGCACTGCAAAGAAACTTTGCTACTATTTCAGTTATTTCTGTATCTGGATTATCAAGCACAAGAAAAGGAGCTTAAAATCATCAGGGGTCTCTAAAAAATTGGGCTAGTATAGGATATAGAAGATCCCGACGGGATGCCAGATAGAGAGGGCACTGGAGGAGAACATGGGCAACAGTTTCAACAGAGTCCTTCATATAAGGACAATACCTGCTAGGATAGGGAATCCCTTGGAATCTACCAGATAAGATAGCTGAAGGAAGAACATTAAATCTAGCCAAGAATATGGCTCTATACAAAATTGGAGCTATGAGTTGATAGAGGTATACTGCTGGAAGGTTTGCATTAGGAACAATCCCCAAATTTAAGGGAAAATAGGTTCTGTTAGCCAGGCTATAAGGAGTTTGTAGCTCTGATGCCAATAAACTAGATTTTATTTTTTAAAAGGCCTCAGACTCAGAAAGCATAAATAAGGATTCTAGAGATAAATTCAGGGAATTTATTTTGACTTTGATGTAAGATAGCCAGCTGGAATTAACAGATTCAGTAAGTAGTTAATACGTAGAACTGAAGGGGTCAGAGTTGAAATGGAGTCGTAACCAAAATTTAATAGTGTGGATCCATGCCTTAGTAGCCAACAAATTCTGACTGCACTGCAAACATAAAGTGGCATATGGAACACACATGGGTACCCCCATGATCTTTTGCAGAAAGGTAGAGTGGACACGTTCAACTGAAATGTCCATTGCGTCAATCTTAGTTGATAGTAACTTTCATCTTGTCCCTTAAAAATGAATATGAGTACATTGACCCATTTAGAAAGCAATTAATAATAAACTATATTATATTTTATATGTTTAATTATTTAATTCATTTATACCCCACCTTTCTCTCCAATAGAAACTCAAAGCCGCCTACATGGTTCTCCTCTCCTCCTTTGTATCCTTACAACAACCCTGTGAGGTAGTTAGGCTGATTGTGTGTGACTAGCATAAGGTCACTCAGCAAGTTTTCATGGCAGAGTAAAGATCTGATCCCCAGGATTATAGTCTGACGCTCTAACCACTACACCGCACTCACAGAAACCTGTTTGGTCGCTCAGCTCCTTAAGCTGCAATATCATATAAACAAAGTCTTTATAACGGAAAAATTTAAAGGCCTTTGAACTTTTGCAGGGTAGTTGCTGCAGCATTGTTAGTGATTAAGAGGGCACTCTTATGCAGGTCAGTGGGACTTACTCCTGGGGGAAAGTTTTTAGGATAGAACTGTTAGCCCATTTGAATGGAAACTAGGTTTTACCTTGTTGTAGATGTTTTCCTCCTCAAATCCTTCCTCCTCCACCCTTGAGAAATAGAGTGAAAGTACAGTTCGCTGCTTGAGGAAAGATGGTTGCTCCAAGCAAAATGATGCTTTGCATCACCTGCGCTGGGAAGAGTCACTGACTGCTGCCTATACAGGCCTTTCTCTGCTTCTGTGAGGTTCTTGTCTTTTGGGGGAATTCTCCATGGAAGCAAGTCTTATGTGAGAAGCAAAAGAAAACCAGGAGCTTATTAAACATAAAACTCTGCCTTTTCTGCCCTCTTCAACCTGTCAGAATTTCGGTAGCTATGTTACTGACTGTCTCCGTGTCTTCCTTTTTGTGATGGAGGTGGGGCAACCTGCAAGCATCTGCTTCCCTTGTTTTCTGCTTGGTTGCTTCTCTGTTTAGACATCACCAGCCTCTGTCCTACATACTAATTACCAACTCCTTGCTTCCAAGGAGTTTGATTCATTGTGGCACATTTTCCCATGTGAAACTGGACATGGTTCCTTTGAAAAGCATATTAATGGATTTGAGAGGTACTTTAACCCTCTGGTTGGTGAAGATGTGGATCTCAGGCAAGAGGCAACCATTTTAACATAAATCATTATCATCAGAAATCTCTGGTTTTTAGTTCTGCAATTTCTATGAAGTTTGTTTTTCAAATCTACAAAAATAAGGAAATTCGAGTCTTAACATCATATTTTATTGGTGGGATGGGTGTACATAAAATATCCCTATAGTATATACCTATCATGTGAAAGCCTCTAATGATCTCCAGATGTTTTGGTTGTTTTTTGGTACATATTCCTCACTATTTATTTATCCCATCTTTTTTCTCCAAGTAGCTCATCTCTCCTGGTCCTAGTTTAATATTCTAAGACTACATTACTTCAGCTTGTTATCTCTTCTCCATCCCACTCCATCCTATTCACCTATCATTGGTTCGCTGTTCTTAGAAGTATATACACGTTTTACTCCTGTTCACTCACACAAACACCACCCAGGCTTCCCAAATGCACCAGTTAATCCTCTTCTGCTCACAGACTCATCCACATCATCATTCACAAAATTTAAAACACTAGTAAATCACATCTTCCCTCCCGCAATTACCTGCCACACTGCCAATCCATTTCCCCCAATCATGTCAGTTTACACCAACAAACCAAAGCCAGTGCATGAGCTCCATACAAATGTGGGTTTTTTGAAAGGCAGAATCACTCATGGCTCCTAGCACAGGACAGCTAAAGTTCAGTTAGTGACCTGTCCATTAGTATGGTTGGTGGTAACAGCCCCAGACAGAGGCCACACCCACTTCATCTCATGGAGGGATGAAGAACCAGCTTGAGAAACAGAAGGCTCCACCATGCTCTTCCTTGCTGTCTGCATCCTATCCAAGCCAGCAGGGCAAATGTGGGCACTACCATGCTTCTTCACTTCAGACACACTGTGTCTCAGCTAGCACAGGGATGAAAGGAGACACTACTGCACCTATGCTGTTCCTCACCAGTCTAGGCATGGTGTGGTTGGCAAAGAGGAGTATGGCTGATGTCATGGCTCCTCCTCACTGGCTGCACCACAATTATCCTGGCAAGGTGAAGTAAGGCAGTGCTTTGCCTGTGTGCCTCCTCACCAGCTGTGCCACCCCAGCACAGCACAGGGCAAAGCCAGGAGACACTATGCCTGTGCTCTTCTTTGTTTGCCTGAGCAAGGAGCAACAGAGACACAGTAGATCCCAGCTTGTCCTGATGCCAGTTGTACTTGTACGTATTCTCACTGGCCCCATTGTGCAAATGAATAAGGCCATGGGCTTTGGGATTTCTCCCAATAAAGTGAATTGCGAGCCCACCTTTGCCCACTTTCCCACTCAGTAGGCACACAAGATATTTTACAACATCACTGTCTCTTTCTCCATTTTGTCCTTACAACTTCCTTGTGAGATAGGTTAGTCTGAGAGAGAGAGAGAAAGAGAAAGAGACTTGCCCAAGGTCACCAAGTGATCTCCTGTGACCAAGTGGGTTTCAGACCTGGGTCTCCACCATCCTAGTCCAACACTGTCACTATTACACTGCACTGGCTCTTGTGATAAATTGTGGCAGATCCCGCTTTGGCTTTGCAACAGCAGAACTCATGCTTATGCCTCCAGTGCTACAACAGTGAATATGATCACATGTTGATGTTTATTTGAATGTCTCAGCAGTGGTATATATTATGGAAATTCTTGTTCAGATTAATTTTTCAGGCCATCGGGAGATTGAAACTGGATTTTAGGCTCCCGTGCTCTCTTCCCTGTCCATCACAGCAGGGAGAAAATCCTTCAAAAATGGAGAGCTGTGGTGTTTATTTGAAATAGGATCTTCCTGACCCTGTGAAATAGAAACCACTGGATGTGTAGCCCCTCTTTGTACAGTGAGAGATGCATGGGAAGGAATGTATAAACTCAATCTGTGTCTAGGTATAATCCCAGGAGTGATATTAATATCTGATCAAGGCTTTAGTGCTCAGTTTCTTTCTGTAGTGTCCCTGGGCAGAATGCTTCATGAAGCTGGCAACTCTGTATGTTAGTGGTGCTAAGAATGTGCCTGTGTTTGTTATGAGGTGGGATGCAAATCAAAGATATTTGTAAATCAAAGATAGTTACTATTGTTAATCATCTGACTAGACCTGTGCAGCACCTGGATCAGGTGTGTGTCAACCTGAGAAAACATATTCACAGCACAGTTTGCATAAACATTTCCTAATCCAACTGGAGGTACACATATGAAGACCTTGCCATATGTATTTTCAAGTATTTTAGTCCTTTTTAAAAGGGGATCTCAAATCGAGAAAAGTACAGGCGTTACAACCTGAAGTGTTTTCTAACATGAATGACGTGATATTCTACAGTATATGCATTTTCCTGGGTAGGACAGTTCTTTTCCTTTGTTACTGCAGAAGTATCATAAAATAATATTTTTTGTTTTTCAGGCCCTCCATCTGCCCCCCAGAACCTGATTTCCAATGTCAATGAAACATCGGTCAACTTGGAATGGAGTCCCCCTCAGAACAAAGGTGGCCGTGAAGATGTTTCCTACAACGTGGTATGCAAGAGATGTGGGGCCAGTGACCTAAACCGCTGTCGGTCATGTGGTAGTGGTGTGCACTTCAGCCCTCAGCAGAATGGTTTGAAAACCACCAAAGTTTCAATTACTGATCTTTTGGCACATACTAATTACACCTTTGAAATCTGGGCAGTGAATGGTGTATCCAAGCAAAATCCGAGTCCAGACCAGGCCGTGTCTGTCACTGTGACAACTAACCAAGCAGGTAAACATTTATATGCCTATTTTTTCTCCTTCTGTCTTTCTCTCCATCCTTCTTTTCATACTCGTACAATTAAGTGATTATTTACTTGAGTATTTTCACCAATACTTTATAAGCGTGGACTTATGCTCTAAGGAGATGCTAATGAAAATTACAATAGCAGTGGCCCTTTTATATAGACTTGAACTGCATGAGCTACACCAAGAAAACACCAGGACTCATTATACACAGGAATCATTCCCTTTTAATAAGGGCATCATACTCTTATTTGAGTAGGAGTCTTAATTTTTGATCCAGAGAGCAGCTCAGTCAAAAACCCTGCTTCTTTCCTGCACTATATGGAATAGAAGTTAAGTCTGGAAATGGCTGAGCCACCGGAGAGTACAGAATATGGATAAATTAGTCTTGGCACTTCCACAGAATCTAGAACTGCAATATTGTTTGCTCCCTGAGCCGGAAATAAAGAGACTCTGCTTTGGCCGCCGCCACCTAACAGCCCAAGGCTGCCCTAATCCCTTGCTGTAATTCCTCTAGGAATATGTTGTTGCCCTTGTTTGACAAATGTATCCCATCGTCCCTGCATAGGTCAAGCTCGACCCGAATACCTGCCCGGTGGCAAAACGGCCCATGCGCTCAATCAGCTTTGCCGATAGCGCACGAGCCTCATTGGCTTTTAATGTGGGCTTCTGAAACAGTATAAGGCATTCAAACAGCATATAGTACTACGGTTGTGGGAAAGTGTGCACAAACCCAGGTTGCTGGCATGTTCATGTGTGCCCTTCACTCTGCCCCTGCCCTTCATGCACAAAGAATGGCAGTTAAAAACTAACTGTGGTTACCCATTATGTATGAATGCGAATGTGCAGGTAAACATGGGCTGCGGTCACACGGAGCATTAGCCACACTACAGAGATGGAAGATAGGTGGATTTTCCAGGCGCGATCACACCGCCACATCTGGGAAGCGTAGAGCTCCCGTGGCTCACCTGAGGCTTCCCGCCGAAGATGCGGTTTAAAAAACTAGTACCTCCGAGGTACTAGTTTCCGGAAACCGCGGGGCAAGGGCGGGCATCTGATCGCGTTTCCAGTGGTAGTTAGTGGCATCAGGCGCCCGCCCATGTCCTGTCAAGGGGTTCCCCCCCCCCAAGTCTCCAGGATGGGCAAAAGCACCCAACGGTGCATGCGCACAAGGAGGAAGTGGCGTTGGCCACAGAAGGAGGAGGAACGCGGGGGGGAGCAGATGTCGTGGTGGACTGGGGCGCCCTGCGGAGGGGGTGGCAAGGCTGAGCGGGGAGAGGCAGGCAGGCGGGCGGGCGGTGGGGGGCGCGGCGCTTCACTCCGGTGGGGGTGGCTGGTCCTTGAGGGTGGGGCTGGGTTTCTCCACCGTTGGGGGCAGCGGGGGCGGGGGGCGTCGTTCCTGCCTATCAGCATCGCCTCCAGGTTTTGACGGCGGCGGAGGAGGAGGAGCACGCGTGTGGATGGCTCTGCGAAGGGCCTTTCCAGACCTCCTGGACCACCCCGGGGGCAGGGGTGTCTGTCCCGTCAGCCTCCTCGGCCCGGCCTCCAGTGCCGGTGGCTCGCGGGACCCGGTGCCCTTCCGCAGTGCCTGTCCAGGCCGCGATGTCCCGCCAGCCATTCAGTAGTCCTGCTGCTGCCTTGCCGTCTGATCGGCACCTCCCCCCTAACCGCAGGACCTCCAGGGGACGTCTGATCGCACAACCGCGCGTTATTTTGCCCCGGGCCAAACAGCCAAGCGTCCGTCCCCCCCGCATTTTCTGGCACGTGTGACCGGGGCCATGAGTTAGTTTCCCCCCACAACTAACCAGGATTCTAAAACTGTATTAAATCCTGTTTTGGTATTTCAGGAAGTGGGGGAAATTATCTACAGTTAATCACTGTGCTTGAATCGACAATCAGAGTTTAGCTATAGTTATGAGGAAGTAGAAGGAAGGAACAAACAGAAGCCTGAAATCAAGGTTATCTGTGATGTCTGAATGCAGCCCTAGTTAATTTGGGGAAGCAGCTGCAGGCTCAACAGTTGAAGTAACCTTAAGTGGCATTATAGATAGCAGTCCTTATATTTCAAGGTTGTCGTCTATTCCTACCTTATGTAATGAAAGACAGTCTATCTCATCTACATAAGCATTGTCCATGGGATTAGGGCAATCTTTTCTCCTTAGGCACCTCATACAGAACATAGCTTCTCTTTTAAAAAGATCTATAGCTAAGAGTGCACCTGCACAGGCATTTCATCTGCTCCCAGTTTGGAGTTGTAATACTCAGCTGGAATTTTTAAGGATATTGAAAAAACATGCTGTATGATAAGAAAAATGTGGGGAGCACTGAATGGAGGGTTGTGCAGATGGTACAGCCAGTGGAGTCCCAGAAGGATTGCTATCGGGGGCCAGTACTGTTTTATTTATTCATAAATGATCTGGAACTATGAGTTAGTGTAGTGGCCAGGTTTGCAGATGACACAAAATTATTCAGGATGGTGAAAACCAAGGCTGACAGTGAAGAGTTCCAAGAGGATCTCCACAAATTAGATGAGTGGATGACAATGTGGCAAATTAAGTTCAGTGTTGGTAAATGTAAGGTGATGCACATTGGGACAAAAAAATCCCAACTTCAAGTATAGGCTAATGAAATAGGCTAACTTGCTGAAACTGAGAGTGAAAAAGATCTTGGGGTCATAGTGGATAGCTCAATGAAAGTGTTAATCCAGTGTGTGGCAGCAGTGAAAAAGGCAAACACAGTGTTGATTCCATCTTGGATTATGATATCAGTGACTGAGCACCGTTGTTGTTTTTAAGTGTTAGTTGTTTTTATTATGTTTTAGATGTTTATTTATGGCAGGGCTGATTACCTTGCCCTTGTGAGCCACCCTGAGCCCATTGGGGAGGGCGGGATACAAATGTGAAAAATAAAATAAATATAAATAAATAAATATTATTACAAAAGGGATTCAACATAAAACAGCCATTATTATAATACCCTTATATAGATCTATGGTGCAGCCTCCTTTGGAATATTATGTACAGTTCTGGTTACCATATCTCAAAAATAACATTGCAGAGCTAGAAAAAGTACTGAAGAGGGCAACCAAGATGATTAGGGATGATTAGGGAGTTGGTGCACCTATGAGGAACGGCTGAAGACTCTGGGACTTTTCAGTTTAGAAAAAGAGACACTTAAGGAGGGATGTGATATAGGTTTCTAACATTATGCACGGGGTGGAGAGTTGACAAAGAGAATTTTTTCTCCCTCTTCCAAAATACTAGAACTCGAAGGCATCCAGTGAAACTGATGGGCAGTAGATTCAGGACAGACAAAAGGAAATAACTTTTTTTTCCACAGAGAGTGATTAAAATGTGGAATTTGCTGCTAGTTAAAGTAGTGATGGCCACAGGAATAAACAGCTTTAGAAGGGGATCTGATAGATTCATGGAGGATAAGTCTATCAATGGCTACCAGCCATGGTGACTGCGGGGAACCTCCTCATTCAGAAGCAGTCAACCTCTGAATACTAGTGCCAGGAGGCAACATCAAGGGAAAGTCTCAGCCTCTATGCCTTGTTGTTGGCTCTCCAGAGGAACTGGTTGACCACTGTGTGAGACGGGATGCTGGACTAGTTGGACCACTGGTCTGATCCACAGGGCTTTTCTTATGTTCTTACTCACCCTTCTTTGGTCACTGCCTGCCAGTGCCTACTGAAGTCCGGTTGCATATGGGTAAGGAGGACAAGATGCTCATGGTGACTGTGGGAAAAGGGCTGTGCATGTGTGTTCATGAAAGAGGTAGGTTAAAGGAGGCAGAAAATAATATTGTCAATAATATATTTACAGAATTTGTAAAACTGAAGAGGATCTTAATTCAGCCATCTCTGCTATGGTCTGCAACCTACATCTATTTACTTGAGTAGTTGGTTTGCACCACCTTTATTGAAATAAATTCAGTACTTCACTGGTATAAACAGTACTTTTGTGAATTTGAGTGTTTTCTATTTTCAAGACAGTTTTTATCAACATACAGAGAGCAATTTAGCTTATTCGCTTTAGGGAAAACATATGAAACCTTTTCCCATTTCAGTTAATACAAGAGAATGTTTAAGTGAAAAAATGCAAATGAATCTTTTGTTACTGAAAGTGATTATGATGAATACATTACCGTTTGTAATAAGATATGTGCCCTGGTTTATAAGTAGTATCCAAAGAAGGCTTTAAACCAGGTATTAATGATATTCTTTTTTGAAATGTATATCTTAGAGAAAAGTGTGAGAAATATTAGACTGTATTCCCAATACCATACCATTCAGTGTCATGATTTCATGAAGGAAAAGTACTGTAGTAATTCATCTAATATAAAGAGAGATGGAGACATTGGGTAAAAATCAGCTTAAACCAGTCATTTCACTATGAAAACAGGAACTTGTTGCTGGTGTCCTCATAACAATTACATAAATCAGTGTTTGAATCACTGGCCTCCATCAGCAGAGGTGAAGGTGTTTGCCTAAGTCTGCTGAATTCCAGTAACAGAGATGTGTGTACAATGCAACCAGAATCAAGCTCTTTTCTTTCCTTTGGTATCAGCGAGAGTTAAGCACATGCTTTAATATCCCCCCAAAAAAGTTCTTGGAACTGAAAATGACATCTTTGACTGGAATACACCGTAGTTTTTAAAGAATCCTCTAGAAACACAGTCGAGTCAATTCCCATACTTTGTTTAAAGGCTGATTCCAATGAGAAACCTGTCTTGTAGGGGTGTGCATTCAGCATAAACCAAGCCAGAAAAATACCTTACTGGTATTTTGGAGGTATTTTTAAAGCAGGTTTCAAATGCCCCCCCCCCCCATTTTGGCTATCCGAAATGGCCAAGCCCTGAAAATCCTGAAAATATTCATGATCTTCGGGACTACTGAATAGCTGAACATGGGTCCCGGTCACACGGGAGGTTTTGGCGCAAAAGAGGGACGTATCGGGGGCGCAGCAAATGGGCGTGATCACACCGCAACATCTGGGAATTGGGGCGCACCTGTCCCTGATCTGTCCCTTCAGGCCTAAACCGCACAGTTAAAAAAAACAAAACCAAAAAAGGTAGCACCAACCAGAAACGCCACAGCAAGCGCGGCCGTCGGATCCCTGGAGCACCCGTCTTCAGGAGCATTTGAGGCTCCCAGCCGAACTGCGCATGCGCACACATGCACAGCTGGCTGCCTCGCACTCCCTTCCGTGGCTTTCCCCCCGGCATCTGATCGTGCCGGGGAGCAACTGCGCGGCGGCTCACATGATCTGTCTGATCCCGCCGCAGCGTGTCTCTTTTGGTGCGGCTTTAAAAAGCCGCACTTTGGCCGCATCAATTTCCCCTCGTGTGGCAGGGGCCTTAAAGAGCATTTAAAGGGATTGTGGTCTCTTTAAATGCCTTCTCCAAGCCACACAACTCCACGGTGAGTGAACTCCAAAAGCATTTAAAGGGCTCACAGTCGCTTTAAATTCCTTCTGGGTGAACCCACCACTTTGAGGTGTTTAAAGGGACTCTGAACCATTTAAACGTCTTCGGAGTTCACTCGCCATGGAGTTGCGTGGCTTGGAGAAGGCATTTAAAGGGACCATGAGCCCTTTAAATGCTTCCCCCCCTCCACTGGAAACAATGGTGGATGGGGGCACCTTCTTCTGGGGGCCATAGAATCGGACCTTCTTGTCCAATCTCTTTGAAACTTGGGTGGTTTCTGAGGAGAAACACTAGCAGCTGTGCTACAAATTTGGTGCCTCTGCCTCAAAAACAGTCCTCTAAGCCCCAGATACCCCCAGATAAATTCTCCATTATACCCAGACCTATGGGGACCAGTGACTATAATGGTCCCCATAGGGTATAATGGAGCCAGAAAAGATTGGCTTTCCTGAATATTTCCTGAATCCAAATATATCGTGAAATAGTGATATTTTCAGGTTCAGTATACCCAAACCTGAAAAATACCAGGGTTTTTTTTTTGTACATTCCTAGTGCCTTGCCAAGCAGCATAAAACATTGGGGCTCTCCTCCCCCAGTGAAGCTTTTCAGAATTAAAAATAAATCTTTCAGTAAAGAGACCCTGTCTGTGGTTAGCAGAGAACCTTTGCTTACTGAAAAGGAACAACATCAGTATGGGTTTTGTGTATTTATCATTTATACACCAGGATAACTGCTTGAGTGGTTTTAGTCTTCAACATGACAGTTGTAATTGTTCTGTGTATATTATATGTGGGCACACAGTGAAGTTTGGGCAGTCATTTCTTTACTAAAATAAAGAGATCTCACATGGGAATGAGGCTACATAAAAAGAACTCACAGAATGGTATTGATTAAAATAGAAATGTCTCTAACTTCTTTCCATTTGCCTTCGTTTGTTGTAGTGAGGAGGGTACTGCTACTTTCTGAGGGTTTTGTTCTTTTTTGGTATGGCTACAAGCTTGCTTGCTTTTCTTTTCAACAGACATATTCTGAGTACTTGGTGATTTGTTGGACTTTAAGCTTAACTATTATGTCTTAAATCAGCCATCACAGCACAGTGAGTGGAGAAAATGCCAATTAGGATGGGGATAAATAAATGAAGTCTTTTCCCCCTCCCTGCATCTTGCTGTGGACATTTTTTTTAATTGTTGTTCTCAGCTGTAGATCTTCTATGTGAAGATGTCCAACTCTGCCCGGTAGACATTTTCTTCCAGTGTGTCTCCCTGCCACAAATCTCTTTCCTTGCAGAAGGACTGTAAACTATAACAGTCTGTTTTCCCATATTCCTTTGTTTCATTTCTTCTGATCCTTAAGTACCCCCGTTCTTTAAAAGCTTCCCTCCCATTTTCAGGAAATGACAGATGCATCTGCAGTGCCAGGCTTGTTAGAAATGAACATTTCTTTCTGCTAGCTTAAAAAAATTATTTTGTTTCACTAGCAACAGTTTTGTCAAACTAAGTATAGTGCAGAGAACATCCATATTAGATTTTTCAAGATGATCCTTGGGGAAAGAGGAGCAGATTTGCATATCAGGTTTTATGATCGATGCACAATATTTTGGGAAAAAAGATGGGTTCTAAAGGACATTTTGGAAATACTTATTTTTTAAAAAATTATATTCTGCCTCATCAGAGCACCTTCTTGAGGCAGATATCCTATCCTTCCATAAATTTTAACTTACTATTAGAACAGTCAAAGCATGTCAGGTGGTTACTTCCAGGATTTTATAAAAACAAGATGAATTCTTATTTGGCATTTTGGTTAAGCCCATGTGTGTTTTCAGACTCTGATTTAATTTCAAGTGCACTATACCACACGGTACAAAAAATGCATGTCAAATGCTCTATATTATGCCAGTTTGATTTGAACTGGTCAATCTGTGTATCAAGTGAGGATCTGTTGTTATATGATGTCCTGAGTTGTTTTGTACTGCTTGGCCTGACAGTGATAGAAGTTGTACAAGCAAATCAGACGCATCAGGTGGCCCTTAGCTAGATTCCAAGTCTTACAACAGAAGCTGCCAAATGCTAAGGGTCTGTTAACCTTTCTGTTGACTGCCATCTTGTGCTACATATATTCTGATTATTCCATAACCACACATGCAGGCACTAGGGTTGCCAGGTCCCCCCTGGCCACCAGCAGGGGATGAGAGGGGTAGAGTTGCCAGATCCAGGTTGAGAATTCCTAGAGATTTGGGGATGGAGCCTGGGGAGGACAGGAACCTCAGTAGTTGCCAGGTTGCCTCGCTGCTCCGGCGGGAGGATTTGGAGGCATTCCAGGATTCCCCCAATGTGATGACATCACCCAGAAGTGACATCATCAAGCCAGATACGCTTTGGTTTAAGGACAAGACTCTATGGTAAAACTGGTTCAAAACCATAGAGTTTTGCCCTTAAACCAGAGCATCCCCATGTAACATTCCCAGCATGATGACATCACTTCTGGGTGATGTCATTATGTTGGGGAAGTCACATTGGGATGTGGCTGTTTGGGGACAGTGGAAGAAGCCTCAAAAACTGGGGGAACCCCACCCCGACCTGGGGACGGGCAAGCCTTGACTTCAGTGGGGTACAATGCCATAGAGTCTACCCTCCAAAGCATCCATTTTCTCCAGGGGAACTGATCTCTGTAGTCTAGAAATGAGCTGTATATCTGGGGGATACTTAGGTCCCACCTGGAGGCTGGCATTCCTAGCAGTCACACAAACATATGAAATAAAATGAGGGTGGGCATTTTTTTTAAATGGCTGCAAAATGTATTTACATTTTCTCATAAAACTAAGTTTAACTATTTCATTCGTCATCCTCTCTGGTTTGTCAGGAGGGCAACTGAGGTATGTCATCTCCTGCAGCAGTTTTCTTACCTTGACTTCTGTTTCTCCAATAATCCATAGTTATCCAAATTTGCAGTGTGACTGCCTTATCCAAGTATCCCATATGTCTATGTACCTTATGTTCCTGTGAATATATGACTGTTTCATCAGATAACTGTGTGATTGAGGCTAAGTTTCATACTGAAATAGCCAGAATAATCTGTCCTTTCTTTCCCAAGAGAAAAAAAATATATTTTATTTATTTTTTTCACAGGTCAGAAGACCTTTCCCCCTCATACGCTTGTTTAAGCTGCTGAGTGAGTGTTTGGCTTACTTTGTGTGAGGAAATCTGTGACAGGAAAATAAGTCAAACTAATGAGTATTATTGTTATGTTCTCAAAGAAATAAGTGCCAAGGTCATTCTTATTTCTGGTGGGACAGAGATCTAAAGATCAAGCACATGTCTCCTGGGACTTCTGTCTTCTGTGCTTTCCAAGTTCTGCCTACTAGCTGGAAGTTATGTTGCTTTATTAGAAAGCAGTTGTATAATGTTCTGAACTGGTCTAAGATGAGAAGGACAATTACCTGGAAAAATATTTCAGTATATTGACAGAAATGATGAATAAGATGTCCAGTGACAGGACCTGCAGGGGCAATTCACCTTGGCTTAGAAAAGCCATACACAACTGGCAGCTGCAGCAGCCAGGTCAGGACATACCCCAAACAGGCAGGGTGAGGTGGCAGAGTTGGGGTTCAGTAATGGAGTTTGAAGGCCAGGTGGAACCAGTAACACCATCAAGCCCTGCCTAGAAATGGAGCAACCAGGCAAGCAGCATGGAAGAGGAGAGGATATGGAAAGGTGGAGGGAGAAGATGGTGCAACCCCCTCCCCACTCCAATTTCAGACCTTGCAGGTCCTTCCACTGCAGGGGAGGTCACAGAAGAGCAAAGGCAACATGGTCTTGACCATGGGAGCATTGCATAAGATGACTTGACCAAAATGAAGAGCTGATATAAAGAATAGGAAGCTGTCTGTCTACTTAATTTTTCTCCAGCCTTTTCTCCAAAGATCTCAGGGCATTACTTTCAGTTTATCCTAGAAATAAGTGGGATATTTACTTTCTTTGAAGTTTAAGCATACACATACAAAAATATTAAACTTGAAGGATCTCTACTGAAGTGTATTGGGCTTCCCAGTGAGCTAGATTAGGAAGTGCTGAAATTTCAGCCTTTTTAACAGACATAGTTTTCACTTTCCAGTTCCAGTTTACTTTGGCCCTTGCTGGCTGCTAGTTCAGTTCATGTTCAAGATTTTCTTCCTGATGCATCACTCTGGTTAAAATAAAATTACTTGTTGGTTATGTACCCTCCCGAGTGACCACCTCTTCAGAATACTTAATATCTGCAATAAACACAATCCAGGCATGAATAACAGATTTCATAGATGGTTTGTTTATATATTTACGGCACTTTCTATCCACCTCTTTCCAAAGACTTGAGACAGGTAATATACCTTAAGGGTAAATACAATAAAAATAGAATACCCAATTAAATATTGTTTATATTGAAATTAAAATCACACTCTGCCTGCTAAACCATGGCTGTTGGAATGACAGCCCAAACAAGAAAGTCTAACAGTGCCTCCAGGAGCTATTTAGGTTCAGACCTCTAAAAGGAATTCCACAATGTGAGGTAACTGCTAAGAACATGCTTTTGCTATTTGAAGAAGGCAAAATAATAATAATAATGGCTAAGCCAAGAAGGTGCTCTCTGTTAAAGATCATAACCAGGCAAAGCAAAAGCCGACCCTGAGGTACACATGTCCCACTTGGCACTCATGCTTGGCCATGGTCCCAGCTATGGGGGGTCTCCTCTTTTCTGTTGTGAAAAGCAGCCAGTCATTTGGCTGCAGTAGAAATTGTGCAGGAGCCCCAAACAAAGGAGAGGGAAAGTTGATTCTTCTGTGTCTTGATCAACCTCGATAAGAAGATTGGCCAACAAGAGAGGAGTCTGAGGTATAGCACATGTTCTTTGCACAGCAGGCTTGTTTGGCCATTGTGTTCCAAAATGAGTCACATTTCAATTAATGGAAAGCTTATTAATAACATTAAACTTCATCTTTGTATAATGAAGGGGGGCAGAACTAGAGAAATATCTGGAAGATATTTTGTGATCATGAATAAAATAGAAGTTGTGCCTTAGAGCCTATGTTTTATATAAGCTTTGTTACCAGTTTTTTTAAAAAAATAAGAATGTGCTTGAAGCATTTACACTTTGTGTTTTAGGCAGTGGTGCCTATTTTTAAAAAATCAACAGAATCTATTCTGTCCTTGTCTACCTTAGACTTTTGTTTTCATTCTTTTGATGTCTTGGTGATTCATAGTATACTGTATGTCCACAAAAATGTTGAAAGCAAAACAAACAAAGGGTTTTGGGAAACCACAGAACTTTGAAGTATAAATGTGGTAGGAGATCCAGAGAGTAGAAAAATAATCGCAGCATTGGACTGGTTTGAAATACTACTGAAATGAATGGGTAGCTAAAAATACCTTTCATTTGTCTATCAAATGTGCTTGGGAAGAGATCTCTCAGGGACCTCAAAGATAAACAGTGCTGATCAGTTGAGAATTCCTTCCCATGGTCATTTAAATAATGCCTCTGAAAAGAGTGTGCTGTGGTAGGAAATATGTCCTGTAAGCTGTATTTTTTAAGCTTTTGGCAACCAACCACATTCATGTGTATTAGACGTGTTATTAAGAATGTGTGTCCATGGAGCCAAACGAAAAACAAAACAAAATAAAAATGGGAAATCTATCATTGGGAGGGGTAAAATTATTATTTAAGTGTTATTGCACAAAGAAATCATGCAAACAATAATTGGCTACTTTCTGGCAAAGGCTGTGTACCACCCATTTCCATGAATTTGTATTCAGCAAGAGAGTAAGGCTCTCAGACAGCAAGGCAAAGAAAAGGTTTTAAGAAGCCTTCGTAAATCACCAGCTTCAGGGTTCAGTGAACATCTTAAGAGAAAGTAGCCTGCCCAGTAGTGACAAGCAGTAATTACAATGTTTAAATACAAGTTTGCTCACATTTTGATATAGATCTGACAGTTTTCTGTGGGAAATAGAATTCATTGTCTCTCTGTAGTAAAATGGTTTATTTACAAATATAAATAGTACCAATTCTTCCATTTGCCTATATGCATTAAAAGAAAGGTGGAAAGTGTTCTGCATGGTAGTGAAAAGAGTAAAACATCTCAGAACACAAAATAGGTTAAGTGGCCATTAAGTTACTGAGATTGATCCGTTTCATGTTTTAGGGTTCTGTTTGTGATTTCCCTTGGATTTGATCCATAATAGCCCTCTGAAGTACATGTGAAGATCAGGAAAGTTCTCAGCTGGACTAGAATAAGTCTCCCTGCAGCAGTTGCACCTTACTCTTCACAGTCCAAATGTCCAGGAAGGCATCTGTATTTTTAGCCATTTCCCCCAACTGAGTGAAATTAATTGTTATCTCCTGGGAGCAGCCAGAAAGACACCAGAATCCAGTCTGCAGTTGAGCAACAATAAAAGGATTCAGAGAACTTTATCAAAGCTTCTATTAACCCCCTGCTGGTGTCCTCAAACAGGATTTCTTTTTCCAAGAGCGAGAGCACAAAAGCTGTGCTACACAACTGCCCCTGTGTGTCCATTCAGAGGTTTTAAATCCGCAGAGTTACTAATTAAAATGCCATGAAGTGTAGCACAAATAAACATAGCCTGCTTCTAAGTCCCGGCATTGCTCCACTGACTCATGATTCAAGGAGCAGAGTAGGAAGCTGACCTGATTATATCCATGGACAAGAACGCTAACTTAGCCTCTCATTCCTATATTGAATTGTTAAGCTTTTAGCTGTAGAGAGGGAAGCAAAAACAAGACTGCCAGATAAATTTGAACGTACAGGGATGATGGAACCAATAAGCTCTTCGTTTCAGCTGTTTGTTATAGGCAGACCAGTCATCGCAGTACACTTTTGGTAGAAGTCTGAGTGACCTAAACATCATTTGGACCAGCGCAGCATTCGGAGGTCGGAGGATCATCCATGTTGTTGGTTTGCACCGACTTGCAAATAGAGCTGTAGCACTCCGTGGTGGTCTGTAATGTAAATGACAACAATTCTATGGACGTTGTCATGCGGAGCATCCTAGTGAACATGACTATTTTCTCTGAGATGTGTCACATCAGATTTAGTTCTGTGTGTGAACTGATGTGTAGAGAGAGTGTGGGTGGGTTTTATTATTATTATTTTTATTTGGTTATGTTGTTTCTCCGTGCAGCAAATCTCCAGTGGGCTTTCCCCCTGCCCAAGCAAATCATGCAAATGTATGGTTGCTATCTGCATGCGCTTGAAAGATTTCATGCCGTCTGTTTAGATTAATGTAATCTGCCTTCATTACTAAATTCAAGTGCAGGCATTCAGGGTCTCTGATTTAGTAGCCTTCTTGGTCATTGGAGCACTTGGCTGTGGAGCACTTGGAAAGGGGGGGAAACCTCTTAATCACTATCAGACATTTATAGCATTTTTATACCTCTCTCTTGAATACAGGCTAGAGAGAGGGCGGGAAGAGGGAAGTAAACTAGGCCGTATGTACATATTTTATGCCTTCTGGCCATCACTAGTTCAAAACACTCCATATGGAAAAGTCCTGTGGAAAACAAATAACAAAAAAGCCACTTTGATATTTTTTTAAATTTTAACTTCTTTTTTTTGTCTTTCAAGCTTTTCAGTAGGGTGTAAGAATATATTTCACCACTGGATGCTGTTTTAAGGAGATTTTTTAATGGAAATAGCAAGGGAGAATTAAAATACACTTGACTGTTTTGTATTTCTATTAAATTGTCTTGGTTCCATCTATTCAAGAGTAAAATTCATTTTATAGGCATTATAAATAAATAATATAGTCAGACAGATTTAACCACTGCACCTATGTGGCATAGTGAACTGGAACCTGGGAGACCCAGATTCAAATCGTCAACCTCCATGGAAAGTATTAAGTAATGTTGGGCAAGTCACTTTCTTGCAATCTAATCTACCTCATGAGGTAGCTCTGATGATAAAATGGAGAAAGGAGGAGAATCATGTACACCATTCTGAGATGCTTAAAGGAAGGGTAGAGGAAATGTGCTGACTACACTAAATAACTAACTAGATAGACAAAAGAAGAGGAACTTGAAGTCCCACGCTTTATGAAGAATGGTGCCTTCATTTATTAAATGTGTTTTGGGCATTGTCCATACAGTTTAGGGAGCAGATGCAACGTAACCTTAACATTATTTGTCCTTAGCACAATTGGAAAAGTACAAGCTTCTGATTTTGACAAGTACTGACAAATTTAATTGTTTGAAAACTATGCAGAAATTTGCTGCTGTTGAAATATTTATGGGCAGATAACCCTTTTTCTTCCAATCAGCAAAGTGATTTAAAAATAAAATCACTGAGAAGCAGAAATTAGTTTGAACTAGTGGTCTCTACAGGTTGAATCTGAGAGTGACTTCTCTGGCAGCATGTTTTAGGCCTGCAAAATGTGACATTATGAAACTTGATTGTTGCTTCTCATTGACAGTGTCTCTTTGCTGAGCTGTAATAAATGTGAATGGAGGAGTTCTGCTAACAGATTATTTACTCTCCAAAAAATCTAAACTGAGCCTTCCAGACTTGCAGCCGAAAAATGGTAACATACACGGGGCTTTAGCTAGAGGTAGGAATAGAGTCTGTTGAAACAAATGAGGCTTAAATGAGCGTTTCTGTTTATTTCACTGAGACTTGGTTGTGATCCCTGTCTTTAAATTGAAGCCATTGAGCAGGTTAATGCAATTCTGCTCCAAATTACAATTAGGGGTTGTTGTTGTTTTTCCAAAAACCAAAGCTCCTTGCGCTGAGACTATAGCTGCATTCCAGTGTCACAATTTACCATGGTTAATTTAAACTGCAGTTCATTGAGCTGGCCATAGTTAGTGCAGCAGGTGACTAAAACTGACTAGAAGGTGCTTGGAACCAGTATGTCTGCTGCCAGTGAGAGCTACCTTCAGCGAGAGTGGAAAGAGTTTGTGTGTGTGTGTGTGTGTTTGGGGGGTATTCTGTAATTCAGTTCTGTGTTCTGGAATAGTGCTACTAACAGAGATTTGGATTGCTGCATTCAGATGTAACAACAAAATTAGCATAATCTAGGATTCATAAACCTGAATGTAACAGATGAAAAACAACATTAGGGTTAAGAAAGCAGAAATCATTGTGGGAGAGCAGGGCTGATGTGTTGTCCTCTGTACACTTTATATAGTTCCACTGCAAGACACATTTCCATTACCATACCATTTCTCATTCTCCATTTGCTGTTGTGTTATGTTGAAAGTTTGAAAGGCTACAATTATACAAGCAGTGAGGAAGGAAGAACCACAAGAAGTCCTCTGAAGGTTGGAATGGGTACAAAGTGACATGGCTTCACCGGCAACAGAAGACATGTGATTTTCTCTTCAACTCCAGAGCATTTGTTAAGAGTGATGAGTAGCAAATGCTATAAACTGCTGAGGCTCCGCAGGGTAGGCATTGTCTGGCATGTTTTGAGTCAAATACGGTCTGATCTTTACCCACTGCTGTAAATTGCTCACTTAGTTTCCTTGCTTTGACATGTCACCAGCTTCCTCTAGGCAGAAAGAAAGAGGTTCCAGTCTGTGGACATGTCTCCTGCAAAACAGAATGGATACAGGCCTTGTAAATCAGGAGAACTAGAAAGGGGGCATTAAGCATGTAGTCTGTGCATTTTATTGGAAGTGGGAAATTTCAGCACTTGAGAAGCCTTTGATTTATCAAGAGGGGGT
The DNA here is from genome assembly GCF_001447785.1 of Gekko japonicus. Lineage (NCBI taxonomy): Eukaryota > Metazoa > Chordata > Lepidosauria > Squamata > Gekkonidae > Gekko > Gekko japonicus. The sequence continues at coordinate 1,853,903 of NW_015170276.1, forward strand.
CTAGCTTTGTATCTTGAATTCCCTTTCTTTATTCTGCCAGTCCCTGCCTCATGGTGCCTTTCTCTTAAGAGTATCTTATTTTCAGGCAGCGGAGGTCAAATTTCTTCTCTACAAGGACCACGACAGAAGCCTGCCAGGAACTAACGGCCAGCAGCTAATTCATTTGATTTCTTTATATTAACTTCATTTCTTTATATTATCACTAAAGCAGAGCTCTCTTATACTCTGGGTATAAGATCCTAATTTTATTTTCTTTATTAGCTTTAAAAAAATCATAGCAGATCAGCCTGAGAAAGAGTGAACAGCCCAGTGAGCTTTATGGCAGAGTAGAGATTTGAACCTGGCTGTTACCATCTTTATCCAGCACTCTAACCATTGTACCACACTGCCTAGTCAAGCACTCCTATGTGCCACAAAGGAGAGTTGGAAATGCTCATTCATAGTGTCTTGGTGCTTAATCTTCCTCATTGCTCATTTTACTATGAGGCTGGAGTCTGTAGATGACTGGTTCTCTGTTCGTTGTTCCTAGAGTTACTATGCTGTGAATTTCTAAGGAGTTGTCTTGCCACGAATACCATATTACTTGAAACCATCCAGGTTGAACCACAAAGCAAAGACTGTAAAATTGCACACATTTATTTATTTAAATTTCTAGCCTGCCCTTCCCTACACAGCAGGGCTCAGGGCAGATTACAACAACAGAAGCATACAGTAAATGTAAAACAATTAAAACATACAATACAATATTAAAAATCTGTATTATCAGAAAATACAAGATGGCAGTCAGATACAAATTAACAAGTGTTTAAATCTGGGGCACCATTTTTTTACAGACCTTTTGCTTCTCTTGCAAAGAATAAGCACAACATGGGCCCACCTTAATTTTTTTTTTTAATTTGTCCATCCCTACACTTTCTGTTTTCCTTTCTTATGCCACCTGATACCAAAATGATAAAAATGATTCTTAGGATGTTTCAGATATTTCTGTTATTCATATTAAAATAGAACCATAAAGTTCCATGGTGAATTATAGGTATCTCTGCTCCAAGGATCTTTTAATATAACTTCTGATGGTGGGCAAGACGAGACAAAAAGGTACTTAGTAAGGCACATGGACTGAGAAAACGGAATACTTTTGTTCACCTGAAGGTGGTAGAGATGAGTTATGACAATTGGGGCATGAAAGCAATGAGAAATAAGGATAGGAAAATGGATTTGAGCAAAATCCTTGAGGGCATTATTTGTTTGTTTATTTATACTTTAAATTTATTAATCGCCCAGTCCTTGTGTACACAGGGCTCTGGGTGATGTACAACAAAAGTTAAAACATGGAACAGAACAAGTTAAAATTAATAAATAACATTCATTGTGTTCTTAAAATAATCTCAAATGGCATTACTAATCTGTTTTTAAACCTATTTTGGGCAGTGTTGCCGCCTCGTAGGCGGAGTAAGGAGAAAGCAGAAGCAGAAGGCAATGGGAGAGCAGGGGAGGGTGCCAGCCATGATGGAGAACTGTTGCTGTCCTCAACCAAAAGCCTGGCAGAAATCTCTGTCTTACAGACCCTGCGGAATAGTATTAAGTCCCACAGGGCCCTGGTGGTGTTTGGCAGAGAGTTCCACCAGGTCAGAGCCAGGATAAAGAAGGCCCTAGTTTTGGTCATGGACAGCCGGACATCTTTGGGGCCAGAGATCCATGCCCAAGTTGGACCAGTCACAAATTGTTTTTGTTTATATAGTTATAGTTCAGACATGAGTAGTTTAGTAATTTACGGCCCCGGGCATACGGGCCGGCTGAAACGCGGCTACGCAGAGCCGCTCCAAACTTGCGATGCCGCGGCGGGATCCCACGGATCCCCTAGCCGCGGTGCATCACTCCCCGGCACGATCAGATGCCGGGGAGGAAAAGTCCGAGGGGAGGGGGGAGGCTGCCGAACTGCGCATGCTCGGGCATGCGCAGTACGGCCGGGGGCCGGGAAGCGGCGGCGCAAGGACGCGCCGCCGATCCCACAGCCCGTCCTGAGACGCGGCAATGGATGCAACCACCTAGAGAGGTGGTTGTATTTTGCGGCGCAGTATGGGCGGTTGGGCCGGATCAGGGACGGAGACGGCACGCTCGCCAGATGTGGAGGTGAGATCGCGCCTGTTTGCTCCGCCCCAGTTCCGTCCCGCTCCCGGCCCAAATGGGCTCGTATGAACGGGGCCTACATATAGCTAGTTACAGCAGTGTATGGCTAGGATATAACAACAAACCATGGTTTTCTGCTTCATGAACAAACCTGGGACATTTTCAGAGTTTGAATGTTTGCCTTGCCTTCTCCCCTTGGACTGTGCACTGGGGTTCTCAACAGTGATTTAGGTTTGGTTTGCAGTCCTGGTTTTTTGGAAGAATTCGGATATGGAATTTTCAGAGATTTTTCCACTGCCCTAAATAGAGCACAATCCAATTTAGCATATTTATTTTGACTTACCCACCATTGACGTTACATCCCAGCAATAAATACTTGAACTGATACATTTGATTAGGTAAAAATAACTCAGATGTGATTTTAAAATTTATTTTCAAACAAATTCAAAGCTCTATGTAGAAATGATTTTGTTGGAATAATACATGTAAATATTTAAAGACAGTATAGCATATAGAGATGGGCACAGACCGTCCCATGAACCTAATTTCATTATGGACCAGGGGCCGGTTTGTGGTCCATTTGCCCAGTCCATGCATTTGCATTTTCAATGGTGATATTTTTTTCAGGTGGTCCCTTTGGTCCAAGGGAGCAGTCCGTAGATCAGAAAAATCAGCGGTGAGGATTACACAGTAGCTAGTTTTCACGGGGGGGAATGTACTTCTGCAGCTCTGGAAATGCCAATACTGGCCCTCCAAAGCTTGACAGGCAGCTCTGGCTGCCAATAAGACACCTCCCATTCTTCTCTATGGGAGCAGACTGCATCTGGAGATGAGTCAATCTGCGCACAACTTGGAGGCCAGGTAGAGGGGGCATCTTGGGGAGGTCTGCTGCAAGTTTGATGCTTCTAGCTTGCAGGGGGACTTTTGGCACACTCCTCCGCCTCTTTGCACATTGGACTCTAGGGATCTTTTCCCTCTTCCCCAAAGCCAATCTGCACACAATTTGGAGGGCAAGCAGAGGGACATCCCAGGGAGGTCCTCTGCGAGTTTGATGTCTCTAGCTTTCGGGGGGGGGGGGCTGTTCTACCATGTCCCGAAGTCATGAACTACACTAACTAGTTCATTAAACAAAAAGGTCCATGAAAATTCTTGGCTCGTGGTCCATAAAAACCACAAAGCTATATGAACCTCCATTTTTCTGGACTGTGCCCATCCTTAATAGCATATACTTTCCTTGCATGGTTAAATGGGAAAAAACAAAGGCACTGAAAACTCTTGACATGCTAAATATAGCACATCCAGATAACTGTGCCTTTGTCATAAACAGGGTTGTCCAGTCATCTATTTAAGCAAAATGTAATCGTTCTCCTCAAAACTCATTGAGGCAACTCAAATTGCTAGTACCACTTGTGTTACTTGTTGTTTCCATAGCAAATCAAGAAACATCTGATCCACAGCCACTTAATGATATAACCGATCATAAAGGATGGTTTTACCAATGAGATTATGGGCAAGGACAACTTGCCTAATGTAGTATTGGCAGCAGTGTTTCCTCTAAGCTGTGTTAGTGTAAGCTAGCTCACAGTTTGTTAGCCTCTGGCTCACACATTTTTGTCTTAGCTCAGGAACGATGACTCCAGAGGCAAACTAATTTATGCAGTAGCCAAATCACTTGCTCACAACTTTAATGCCAGTAGCTCACAAAGTAGAATTTTTGCTCACAAGACTCCACAGTTTAGAGGGAGCATTGATTGGCAGTGGCACCTGTTCATTGATTTTATGAAACAACAAATCTTTAGAGGTGGAAAAATAAAGCACTTGGGGGGGGGGAACCATATCACTGCCTGGTTTGCAGAACCAGCACGAACAGTGGTTTGTAGATTCAAGTGTAGTTTTCTGAAACAGCAGAAATCCGTAATGATCTGGCTACACATAGGGAGAAGAATCTCAAAAGAGCTTGCTTCCAACTGTCATGGCAGAATTTAGTTTTGGATGACTTCAGCCACAGATTAAAAAATTAACCCCTGATGCTATTGACAGTTTTATATTATTTTGTATGACTATTTAGAATATTCAGAAGTTTTTCATTCTAAACTCAAAGCTGAAATCAAAGGCAACTAAATGCCAGGCACACTGAAATAACATGGCACCTGTAATTTGAGCCACTGCTGACACCCTAAAGTAAGATTTTAATTCTATGCTTGCACATTTCAAGACTGAAAGACCCTTCTCAAGTTTCTGCCTCCACTTTCAAGTGACCTGCTTTTATTTTTTACAGCTATGCAGTGTACAGAATAAAGTTCTCTCTCTCTCGCTCCCTCTCTCATGCGCGTCTGTGCTTCACATAGTTTATAATTTGCGGCAGCAAAAAGTACAGGTTTCAGGAGAAGGGGAATGGACTCTGCTCAATTACAGAGCCATTTGCAGGTAAAAAGATGTGGGTGGTAAACTGGAGAGATTTCAGCAACATTGTTTCCCCCTCCCCCAGTGCTCAGGCAACCGTTCACCCTTTATGGTGGTTCCTCCAGAACAGGATTGCAGCTCATTGGAAGGCCAGAACAACAAAGGCATTTTCTTCAACTAGCGATTTTATGACCATTTTCTGGGTAATAGCACATATACACGGATTTTGGTTTCATAACGCAGAACTTAGTACCATAAAACATTTCATGATACCACAGAGGAGTTTAATTTTGCCATACTGAAATTTGTATTTCATCAAAGGAAAGGAAGGTATTTAATCAAAGTGCCAGGCAAGCACATGCATAGGTTTGCTATATTCATACACAGACTTTATGCACACCTTTTTTTTTTTTTACCCAGGAGGAAGTTTTTATTTGCCCCTCTTAATTACTCCTTAAGAAATTGTTCCTCTAATACAGGGGTTTGATGCCCATGGCAGGGGTCTTTTTGTAGAAAAAGAGCTGCAGGAGCTCATTAGCATATGGTATGCTAATGAGCCACTAGGCTATTAGCATAATAGCTCATTAGCATATGCAACACCCCCTGACATCACTGGAAGTGATGTCAGAAGGGGAAGCAAAAGGGGGGAGAAGGCATCTTCAAAAGCATCCCCTTCCCTTCCCTGGGGCGGGGGGGAAGCAAAGAGAGATGGGGTTTAAAGTTTAAACCCCTTCTCACTAGAGTTGGGCCACACAAGGAGGAAAGAAGGAAGGAAAGAGAGCGAGAGAGTAGAGAGGAGGAACGAAGGAAGGAAAGAAAGAAAGAGGAAAAGAAAGAGAAGGAAAGGAGGAGGGAAAGAAAGAGAGAAGGGAAA